>NC_056746.1:1208930076-1208985076 GCF_019279795.1 Protopterus annectens | reverse complement strand
AGTGTAAATCTTTGAGAGTGGAGTTATAGAACATGGATACATTTGGATGCATTGGTGAAGTAAAACTCGATTTATGATATTTAAATCTTGCATCATTGCCTGAATTATTTTCTGTCTGAAAAAATAATTTCAAGTTAAGTAATCGACAAAACTCAGAAATATCATTAGCAAATGAATCTTCAGAGATAAAGAAGCCAGGAACTAAATTAAGTCCTTTATTAAGAATTTGTATTTGTGTTGTGGACAATGTGGTAGATGAAATGTTTAGCACATTATTCATTTCTGAACAATAAGTTACAATAGATCTACCATGTTTTCCACCCCCGTGTTTCCTCCCACCCCGTTTGTACCTTTGGCTAAAGGGATCAAAGAATTTCTCCTTTTGGATACTGGTAAGTCAGCGGAGTGTTGTGTAGTGGACTCAAAAGTGGTTGAGGAGTCCTCACCTGATTTGTCACAACTTGATGTGTTTGATTTTTTCAAAATAGATCTGGATCTTTTCCTTTAACCTTCCTGTGGGAAGGCTCAAACCTAACCTGTTTGTTACTAGAAAATGGGTGCCCCCTTCATAATCATTTAAGTCCCGGTGAAATTTGCCCATTTTCTTGTCCTTTAATGTCTGTTCAATGCTGAGAAGGTCCTGTCCCAATTTCTGGAGGTTATTCGTATAGCCCTCTTGACCTTCAGATTTACTGATGTCATTACACATATCGGTAATTTCTGTTATCTGTTTGTCTATGGTCCTATCATAATATGCTGATAAAATTTTGACAAATTCCATTGATGATTTGTGTTGAGCCTCTGCCAATTGTTCCAATAATATAGAATCTGCTTCGGAGACAAGTGGTAGTATCTTTACCCTCAGTCCCCTGGGTGAGATATCTTTAGCTAAGTAGGCTTTGAAAAGTTTGGCATCCCACACATTACCCCTTAATTTCCTCATACTTTTATGCAGTTTATGGAATGATATTTCTCAACTGTTAGTTGTTACAGAGGCTTCCCTGTTATTACCTTCCCCCATATTAGTAAGCCCAACGACTGCTAAATCATCCCTATCAGCTGAAAGGCCCCTCAATAGATCTGTAAGATCCATAATAAATGATATCAAAACCACTACAAGGTCACCAACAATACTTTAACAGTGCCTGGTCCACACTGAAAAATTATAGGAATGTGATATCCTTAAGTGTGAGGACAAAACAGGCCCCTGTCAGTATAATGTATATACCGGAAAAGTATATGTTTAGATCCTAAGGAAGTGAACAATAATAGCTACTGTAATGGATGAGTCTTGATCGACCCCTGTTTCAAGTGCTATGTTCACACCAACTTATAGTTATAAATTAGACTTGGAGGAACAATAACAGTCCCTGTATATAAAATACAGTACTGAGTTCCAAAATGAAAAGCAACATGTGACCATCCAGTATTCTTTAATAGTATATAGATTTATTATATTGTCCAAAGGAACTGAGGGACCTCAGCTGAAGGAAAAATAAGAATCATTAACAGGGAAGGAAACCAGGACCATGTCTACATCAAAGGAACCACCTTAGCCTAAACAGGGCCTCCCTTCCACCAAGACCTGGGACACTCTAAAAGTTAGGGACACCCACTATCTGTTCAACTAATAAACCATGGATGGAACCACAGAATAAGAATTGCAACAGTACTGAATGCAACCCAATTGTTATATTCCTTGTATGTATCAGTACTCGACCTAAAATATTTATATACAGTACTTAGTAAGTCCTAGTGTAGTAGGGATATCAGATAGAGTAAAACTGTCCTAAGATACCTTCTGAATAAACTAAGTGTCTACCTGCTAGAATGATGATCCTGAATGTCTGATAGTGCAAGTATATAATGGATGCCTTCTTTGATATAAATAAATGCCTTCCTTATAGTATACAATCCTGAATCACTACAGGATGTACAGGTATATTTTGAGACTATCCTAGATCAAAAATTGGTCCTTGGTCTGGATGACAGGTAAATAGATTGGGTAAATGGTCTATTTATAAATATCCCTCATTCACATGTGAACATGTAGACATATAAACAATTAGGTGCAGCTATGGTCTTAACATTATTGTTCAATGTTATATATAGTAGCAAAAGTAGTGTGAGAGCCCATACATCCGCATATATTATTTGGTAGGCAAAGTCCAAAAGTCCAAGATTATAACAACAACCCGGGTGTTACAAATCCAAAAGACCTCACATATAGTATCTCAATCTGCCATAAAATACCCACGTTCAAACAGTCCCGAAAGTTACACATAAATCCAATCTTGATATTCCGATCTTACATAGACTCTTGCAAAGAAACCAAAAGGTTGTATGAAAGTCCAAAGAACTCCGATGTGTTGTTTGTAAAATTCTAGTTTAAGCTAGTAGTCCAAATTATCAACAAAACCAAGCGAGTGTCATAAAATGAAAAAGTAACCGCTCATAGTATCAGGACCTTCCATTGGTATAACCACATTTAAGACAGTCCCAATAATTCACAATAAGCACTGTTGTTAACCACTGATGAAAAAATATATTTAAATCACTTGTTTGGCCTTGAAAAGACAAAATTGTATCAGCAAAGTCAAGCAGATGTTTGTAAAATGAAAAAGGGGCATCTGTTTTAAATAACATGACCTTCCGTTTGCTTTCCTCACGTAGAGACGAGCCCAATAGTTTGCATTAAGCACTGTGGTAATCCACCCATGAGAATAATCTTCAAAATCTTGTCGGCCGTAAAGGTCCTAAAAATTTTATAGCAGCGAACCAAAGGGGTATGACAAGTAGAATGAACCTCCGTTTACATATACAGACTTTCCGTTTCTATCCCCACGTTGACAACACTCCCAGTAGTTAACCTTAAACAGCGATGTTAAGCACGTATACACAAATAATAAGACCTGTCAGGCCAATATCTGTAACATATCATACAGATACGCCATTGTACTGTAGGGAATGTACTATTTTGAAGGGATATACATTACAACGGTACAGATATGCACACACATCCATACATTGACAATCAAGTGCAGGTATATATATATGTATATATATATATATATATATATATATATATATATATATACAATATATGGGATATATGGGCACATACACATATACACAGACAAAGGATATTAGTAGCCATACATGTGTAGCAGTAGTGTGGATGTACTGGGTGCAGTGTATATCCCCAGCCACAAGCCCTGTCACCGGTACCTGTAACATGTGTGGTGTGGCAACCAGCCCCACAAAGAGGATACTTATATTGCATAAATACCCACTCACAATTCAAAGGACATGACACGACACACAGGTATGTATACACAGACAACCTTTATTTGTGTACCATACAATAATGTATGCCATTACTGACAGCACATGGATGTCAATGTATATAACCAGTGATGGATGCAAGGCCCACACATAACAGTCGATGCAGACTGTGTGGATATATATCATACTATGGTGTCCAGGCTAAGCCCTTCAATTTGTACAACAGTTGACAACGGATTTGCCTGCATGATACATAAAAGTCAGCAATATCAGATGTAGCTCAGCAGCCTCCAATTACAACCTGTAGTCAAGGCCTAGAGGGACATTCATTACTTGTGGTAATGTCAATGTATCTGTCACATGTATGGACCCTGGCCAACAAATGCTGTGGCTGTCCAAGCTATGACTGGGGTGATAGTAGGAATGCTAGCAGTGGTGAATGATAGGCCATTACATACCAACCCATACCCATATCACAGCAGGACAAAGTCTGCCATATATGTGGAGGACAAAGGCAGGAACGCAGGGCTATACCCTCAATATTGCAGTACACACCCTGGAACATGCTGGTGTTACAGGATGTGTTGCAACATACCCTTATGCAGGAATACGACATCAGGTACACAAATGGATATCGCCATGTACTGCTAGCATGCAACATACACACTGCCAATGTAATATCCGACACATGACCTGTGTGGTGGATAGACAACACATGATAGGCACACCTCTGTCCAGCTAGAGGATGACCCACAGTAGTGAACTATGCAGACAGACTGCAGTCCAAGGTAAACTAGTATGTACACACACACATACACCCTGTAACACCAGTACTATGCAAAGCATTACACCACTCTACTCACAGTCTGTCTGTATGTCCTGATCCTCTTGCATATATGTGACTGCCCTGAGTGTGCAGGTTCTCCTGTAAGAGGTATTGTTACCTGCTGTCTGTAACATTGATGCCCACACACAGGAAGGATGTCCATCACACAGGGAATGTACAATGAATACGCCCACATGATGTAAGGATTCGTAGTGGGTAGTTGCCATGACAGTGGTAATTGGAAGTACTACACATGTGTACTTATATATATATATATATATATATATATATATATATATATATATATATATATATATATATATATATATATATATATATATATATATATATATATATATATATATATATATATATATGGGTTCCTATGTGTTCATCGAACTGTCATTACATCGGCCTTCGCCTCTTCGACACGAAAACATCGACTCTTCATATCATCGAAATGTCAGGTGGCGATCCTCTACGCAGGACCCATGGTAGCACTTGTTTTTCTGCTACAACGCGTATGGTTCACGTCACTACCTACAATTTCCCTTGACAACGTTTTAATTTACTTCGCAATATAGCCACGAGTGCTACCATGGGTCCTAGGAGGGGGAGGATCGCTTACCTGACATTTTGATGATATGAAGAGTCGATGTTTTCGTGTCGAAGAGGTGAGCGTCGATGTAATGACAGTTCGATGAACTCATAGGAACCAATATATATATATATATATATATATATATATATATATATATATATATATATATACACACACATATGGCTATCTGGATACGTACATGTCAATATCATCCAACCATATGACCTGGACATGGAGTGTAGCCCTACCCCAGTCCCTATAGTCCCAATGTAGTAGTGCAGGGGGATGTCTGGTATGTATAGCTGGTATATTATTAGACAATTGCTACTGTCATTGGGATTGTTGTCACAGGCACTGTGTGTGTGGAAGTGACATTTGTTCATAACATGTGTGCCATTGGCTACTGACAGACATCCTAAGGTTATCATGGTACAGTACCTGCATATATAGCAGGTTCCACAGCCATGGCACAGCACAGGGTAAGATACATCTGTGTGACAGTGCATAACCACAACCAATGTGAACACAGCCACAGCCACATATGGTACACTAGCATAATAGTACAGTATATGGACTATCTCTCCTACACCAACCTCATATGTGCCACTCACAGCATGACCCTACATATACTGGGCTGCTACACAGTCTGGTCTGATGGCTGTCTGTGGTATAGGACATGTGTGCCCTACACACATGTAAGGTAATATGGTACCATACAGTTGGGCAGCATGTAACAACAGATAGAAGGGGAACTAGAACAATGATATCTACCACAGTCTGTACACAGGCCACAGTACATATTAACAATACACACACTGCCGACATTTACCATCACTACACAGACCTCAGTACTGTACAAACATCCACAGGATTTCCAGACTAGGGCATTAAGTGTAACCCCTACTGTACATGACATATGTAACACTCTGATATATCATTGGCATGTTATCAGATATGTTGACACTATTTACGGTGTACAGCACATATGCACCACTTCATGCAGGACATATGTACAAAGGTTGACAGAGGTGTGGCTGACAGGACATACACAAAGCCAGTATAAACATGTTGCTGTGATACCCTCATTAATCTACCATTGTAGCGGGATTTGTTGCAACACATGTCCAATGAGGAATATGTAGTCAGTAACTGTCACAGCCTTCACCATCAACAGACTGCAATCTTCACAGTACCTTCTAGATTCCATGGATAGATGAATCATGGCTAACACATGACACCAAAGACACAACACTGCTCAGTCTGCAGATGAGACTGCAGATAGGGATTTCTGATATACATGGAACTGACATGGCAGGTATTGCAACATGTACGACAGGCATATCCAGACAAACACTGTTAACCCAACATTACTCCATATGCAGTATAGCAGCACTTACAGTTCATAGTCAGGTCAAGCACATCCCCCTCCTGTTTGTTGCCCTCTTCCCACAGTGTATGTTGTTAGAGGTAAATCTCCAACCCATCTGAAATACTGTTTGCCAAATGACAGTTCTAGCTCCTGCTCATAGGTTCATAGGTTCAGAGGTTGGTACTAGGCTATCAGCCATAGGGCCTATACAAGCCTAGCCATAACAATTCCCTGGCTATTTCTTCCCACACTATTTACTTCCCTGGACCCCTGTCTAGCAAGGCGACTGACATGATCCCCGGGGTGAATTCCCTTTCTCCCATCCAATCGTCAAGGTTCCTTTTGAAGATGACCAAAGAGGCACTCTGCTTGACATGTATGGGTAACCTATTCCAGAGTCTGGGGAGTCTCTGGGTCAGGAACCTATCCCTCCAGCATGTTTTGTTTATTGTGATGACAAGGTTTAGATCCCTGGAGCATGTGGCTCTGCGGGATTGGGATTTCTTTAAGTGTAGCATGTCCAACACCACCAAGATGTTCCCAGGTAGTGGACTGCATTTCCATGCAACTGGCTATGGGAATGTTAACACACCTGTTCCACATGCAATCATCTAGGGAAGGCCTGCAATTCATGCAGTTGCCATCAGCTGATCATGAGCATCACATTAAATACACATGCTGCTGCCTAAGCAATGCAGGTGTGGGCCTCCACTTCCACCAGAGAGGGAGTGGGGGAGGCAGACAGAGGCAAATACATGTCAGGGAGGGGTGGGAGGGTAAAACCGATGCATGTTTGTGTCACACAGCTACCAGCACAGGGTATCAAACACCCAACAGCTATGTAGTGCTATCACAGTCCAATGCTGTTATTGGATGCACCACATGGGTTATCTGGTGGGCAGCACTCAGAACATGTATGTGATGGTGAGTGACATCTGCAACAGGGATATAGTAGATATACAGTAGGTGACGTACATGTGCCTGTCTACATGAACAGGTGCCAGTGTCACCACAGGCACACTCACACAGGGACACACACACACACATTAACACACTTTGCAGGGACAGAAGTGCAACCCGTCACTAGTGGGATTGCCACAACATATTAATGTGCAGGGAACACATGAACCACACAGGTGATATGGAGGTTGGATGGGCCATGAGTATGGGGAGTGTCAGACATAAGGCGGCATGCTTCACTGTGGCCTGGAGGGAGTAGTGCATGTGGATGTGGGCATATGCACCATACAACACACACATGAACACACAGAGTATAGTTCGGACATGCATGGGTGCATGTCTGCATGGGTGTGTGGTGGCCAACAGTGCCAGCAGGCTATACAGGGGTAGACAATGTGTATACCTTGGAATCAGCCCACATGACAAAGGTCTGCATTGTGGCACAGGCCTGTAGCTTCTGCATTTGCCCACACAGGTTTGTATTGCATCTGTTTTCCAGGCACCTGGGTGACCATTGTGTGTGGGCAATGCTGTGCATCACTTGCCATGTATGTGTTCCCTAGTCCATGACCTGGATGATGTCTAGGATGTGCAAACCTCCCACATGCATGTACAGTGACATGTGGAACTGTACCTGGGGTGTCTGGCCCATACTGTGACCACAACTTATCATCAGATGTGCCAGTCTTGACTACGTGTGGCAGGGAGTGGTACTGGTCAGCAGATTTACCCTGCACCTAGATTGATAGCATGCTACCAGCATTTCCTGATGTCAGTGTCTTCTGTCCATACAGGCCATGTTGTCAGGCATGGTATGTCCATTGTGAGTCACACGTGAAGGCACAGTGAGGTTGCTAAGTGTGATTGGCAGGCCTTGATGTCACATGTATGTGTATGGCTTTGCACCCCAGACTCTCAGCCATTTACATCTGTTATCCCTGTATGGTTGACATTGTGATATATAGTAGGGCCACCATAAATGAAATTAGCAAAACCCCTTCACATTGCCCACAGGTGTCACAGACTCACAACCACCTCTACACACACACACACACACACACACACACACACACACACACACACACACACACACACACACCTGTCATGTCTGGGAGTAGAACCCCTACCTCGCTGGTTTACTACACTACAGCACTACTCAGTTATATTATGCGCCACAGACATTACTGAAGTTCATCTTCCCCAAAGGTGTATTTCACAATTAATGACATCAGCAGGACTACCAAAGTGAGGCATTTGTAATGTGCTGCGAGTGAGTAGTCTATAATGCATTGCTCCATACACAGACACTGAGACACACAAATCACATCTGGAACTGGCATGGATGGAGATGAAACACTACCAACGTTCTAAATCACACTACAGCAGTACACAGTTACAGAATCTGCTACGGTGATTACTGGGCTATCAATTTCCCAGAGGTGTACTTCTAGATGAGTGACATCAGCAGCCTTGGCAAAGTAGTGAATTTGTATTGTATGGAGTGTGAGTAGCCTAAAAAGCATTGCTCTTTACCCAGTCAGACACACACACACACACACACACACACACACACACACACACACACACACACACACACACACACACAAGCAGTTGCCAGGGCTGGGGTTTGAACACCTATCTAACTAGTTTATCACACTACAGCAGTACACAGTTACAGGACATGCCACGGTGACTACAGGGCTATTAATTTCCCAGAGTTGTACTTCTAGATAAGTCACATCAGCAGCCTTGGCAAAGTAGTGTATTTGTATTGTATGGAGTGTGAGTAGCCTAAAAAGCATTGCTCTCTACTCAGTCAGACACACCCACACACAGTTGCCAGGGCTGGGGTTCGAATGCCTACCTAACTAGCTTATCACTCTAAAGCAGTATGCAGTTACAGGACATTCCACAGCGATTACTAGGCTATAAATTTTCCAGAGTTGTACTTCTAGATTATTGACTTCCACAGCCTTGGCAAAGTAATGTATTTGTATTGTATGGAGTGTGAATAGCCTAAAAAGCATTGCTCTCTGCCCAGTCAGACACACACACACAGTTGCCAGAGCTGGGGTTTGAACACCTACCTAACTAGTTTATCATACTACAGCAGTATGCAGTTACAGGATGCACCATGGCGATTACTGGGCTATCAATTTCCCAGAGGTTTACTTCTAGATGAGTGACATCAGCAGCCTTGGCAAAGTAGTGTATTTGTATTGCATGGAGTGTGAGTAGCCTAAAAAGCATTGCTCTCTACCCAGTCAGACAAACACATACACACACACAGTTTCAAGGGCTGGGGTTCAAACCCCTATCTAACTAGTGTATCACACTACAGCAGTACACAGTTATAGGATGCACCACAGCGATTACAGGGATATCATGTTCCCAGAGGTGTACTTCTAGGTGAGTGACATCAGCAGCCTTGCCAAAGCTGAATATATGTATTGCACAGAGCCTAACAAGCATTTCACTCTACTCAGCCAGAGGCAGACAGGCACACAGACAAACACACACTCACACAATTGACAGGTCTTGGGTTAGTACTACTACCTAGCTACTCTGTCACTACAGCAGTATGCAGTTATGGGGCGCAACATGCATTTTACTGAGCTATAGCTCTCTCAAAGGTGTAATTCACATTGGATGACCTCAGCAGGCTTGTCATACTACTGCTATGGGGAGGGCAGTGTGTGCATGGGCCATACCCCATTCATGTAGGGGTTGACATTCCACATGCGGGCACACACGGGGTCATATGTCACAGGTGCATGCATACAGCTACTAGATGGCTGCTTCCTTGTACAGTCTTGTTGCACAGCTGGCACGTACACCACATAGTCTGTCATGCTGACAGGTACTGGTGGCTAGTATCCGCAGTGGGTTGCATCCGCACCTCATGTGTTGGGGGCCCTTAGGCTGTGTGCCAGTTGGGACAGGCCTGCATGGCTCCTTGTCATGGCCACCCTCTTCCACACATCTATGCACATGTGCCTGTGGCTTATTATAGTGTGTTGTCCTTACATATTTGTCTGCATTCCTAGCCACTGTGTTTGCAAGGCAGAAGTGATGCATACTGGCATGTGTTCACACTGAGAACTGCAATTTCCAGATATGTCTGGTCCGCTGGTGTTTGCAGACATGGCCTTCATGTGATTAAGTGTGTGAGCATGCCCAGTATGGCCATCTGTGTTGCATGTGTAGACCACATCCAGGTTGTTTGTACTGCAGTGCTGACCTTTTGCTGTACACCAACAGGTAGTATGCTGCATCTGGAAGGTATTCATTGGTCATTTGCCATTGACTGTTGCTACATTTCTGCATAGCGGGGGGGGGGCCCTGACTGTTTCTACTGTCCTACACAGGAGTGGGGGGGGGCATACCTGACTGTTACTTTATGTGTACGTTGGATGGGAGGGGGCACACCTGACATTTGTACACATTTGCTAGGACTGTACTGGTAAGTCAGGTATTCCATTTCAGTCTGTAGTCTTACCTAACCTGCTGGCTAGGGCTTACCAGTGTAGTACAGATCCTAGCTTTGTTTACCTACATATTAGTGCCTGACTTCCTAGCCTTCACAACTTACATCCGACTGCCTGGCCTGCTGTGGTCTGTCTGTGTAGGCCTGGGGAGGAGTTAACCAAAGGGCACATTTAGAGGCCATAGTACAGCATTTATTTGTGTTTGCCTTCACCTGTTCTGCTGGCTAAGACTGTTGCTGGGTATGTGATCCTTCTTGACTGGTAAGTGTGGCTTTTATGGACACGCCTGTTGCTTAGGCCATTTCCTGCAGTGGGTTTTGTCACCCTGTGTAGTACTGGCTACTATGGTGACTCCAGTATGTGTTACAGATCTCATGCTGCCACTATGGGTGTCTACTCTCTGCTGCCTTGATATCCGGCCACCCAATTCCATTGTATGTTCACATCCATGCCATAGCTACAGGTAAAAACATAGTCTACTTTATTTGACAATTGGTAGGTTGATTGACTTACCTTGAAGGTGTGCCGGACTTGAGGATGGTGCTGGAGGGCTGCCTATGTCAGATACACATAGTGCACTCCCTATACATGGTTGGGCACAGGTAGTATCATGTTTGGCATCCCTTTTACTGTCTGTGCAAGTCAGAGAGAGGTGTCATTCCCTGGGGCCCTACTGTGTCAGTGCATATGCTATGTGTAGCCTCTTTGTCAAGGCCAGGGTATACTAGGCACACCCCCTTCTGCCTACTGGAGCAGCCTCAGGTTGTTCATTCTCAGAGTCACTCTACCTGTACAGGCTTTGGCATTGGTGGGGGGGCTGTGTGGCCCTTCCCCATGCTGCTCCTGCTGCAGCTCTTTCCACAGGATCATATTGTGTAGCATAGCACGTACCATTACTATTTGGGTACATGTAGCTGGTAAATACTGCAGGGCTCCACTGGATGTGTCCAGACACTGGAACCGTGACCTGAGCATCCCAAACACATGCTCTATTATATGTCTGGCCTGTGCATGTGCATCATTATGGCGTTGTTGTTCAGGTGTGTCTGCATTTCTGATGGGTGTCATCAGCCATGGCTCCAGTGGTACCCAGCATCCCCCACTAGGTGACCGTAGGGGATGTCCACATTGGCAAATCTGTGGTACAGCTGCATCTGGTGCCATATGTGTGAATCGTCATAGCTTCCAGGGCAGCCAGCACACACATTCAGTATAACGCCCTGGGCATCACATATGACCTGGTAGTTGATGGAGGGGATGCCCCTGTGGTTGATGTAGGCTCTACCCTGCTCACCGGGGGGGGTGCTTTGATGCGTAAGTGCATGCAGTCTATAGCACTCGCTACCCCAGGGTAGTTAGCTATTTGGTGGAAGAGATAAATATTGCAGGTCAACACCTCGTGTGTGTTGAGGAAATATACATGCTCACTGGCATGTGCTGACATGGCATCCAGGAACTGGTGGAATACTCTGGATGCTGATGCCTGTGAGATGCCCATGTTATCCCCAGTTGTAGTTTGGGAGGTACCTGTGGCTAGTATACCTAGGTCTACACATGCTTTGGTATCCACTGGGATGAGTTCCCCTCGGCCAGTGTGGTTTGTCAGGTGTAGCCTGCACAGCTCAACGATTCACTGTAGGAGGTCTCTCTCCACCCTATAGTGCTCCACTTTCTCTAGCTCATGTAGCCCCTAGTGGGTCACCCCAGGTCTATACACTCTTCTCTGTCTCCTCACTGTGGGTTGTTCGGCAGCATTGACATCCTCACCACCCTTAGCCTCTTGCACATGTTGTTCTATGTTGCCTGCTGCAGCCCTTCTCATTTTGTAGGTTTGGTTTTAAAATGTCCCCGCTTGTATACACCTGTGGTGTAGAGTGTGTGTGGAAAAACCAGGGGGGTAGGTATTTGCTTGGTTTATAGTGGTGTTCTGGGCTGGGCTGGTCTGCTTCCTGTGTGATTAGCTGATTCTGATACATTTCACCAGGCAGCTCAACTAGGTCTCCTTGATTACCTTTTTACTGCTGTTTTCCCTTCTCATTGCCTCCCTGTTTAGGCCCGTGTGTGCACCGTGCAAATGGAGTGATCAAATATGCATGGATCTACTTTTTCCTGGTTTAACTTCCTTTTTCTTACTGTACAACCCGGTGCATAGTGCGCACACCCACTTAAACTTTGTAAAGAGTGCTAGGCAGGTTTAGACACACCCCTAGCTTAGTTGTGCTATTCTAGGAGCAATCCCGAGTCACAGGTCTCCAATCCACTTACAGTATGCTTGACACCCCCCCCCATGATGTCACCTGTATCCTAGTCTTGTACCCAGCTATTTATACTCTTACACTCTTGGGACCTGCCTCACACCTTGGGAAAATCTGCGATTCACTAACCCTTCCCTCATTTGCATAGGATTGCCTGCTAATGCATAGTTACATGTCCCACACTGAGCCTCCCCCCTTAGCAACCATTACGCACTGGCCAGTTTGTCTTCTGTCTGCCATTGACTTGCATGGCAGAATACTGATTTTAGTTAGAATGCTTATTTTAGGTTTATTTTATTAATTTCCCCCAATCCCATTTGCGCGTCGCTGCTCTATGCTTAACCAGGCGAGATTGGTGAAGATAAAATTAAAAGTTGTTTATTTTTTTCTTTTACATTTTGCAATGCCAATGGCCTTCTACTTGGACAGTGGCATGCTTTCTCAATGATATGCAGCCTTTATTTGGAGCTGTCATAGCTCCATTTTTTTAGATTGCTGTACACTGCACTCATCCTGCACAGACAGCTGCCAGCTTCCTTGATCGCATATTACCCTCATTTGCATGGTTTTCACCTGCAAATGAGGGTAATTTGCATACAGGAGCTCATTCTTTGCAGGATTAGCCTAAGAGCTCATGTGCACATCCCAGGAGCTTGTTTCTGGATCGCACGTAGGCCATATTGCTGAAAATAGCTTTTAAACTAATCCTGCACGCTATAAAGGGCTTCGTAAATCCAGGGGACTGTTATAGACTTTTTACTTAAACCAAGCACTTAACATGGAAAAGACTGATATACTGGTAACTAGGGAGAGGAGGAATAATTTAATAATATAAAGAGTCTCTGAGAGTCTCAAGAATGATAATGTAATCAATTTCCTGACTATCTGAAACAAATAAATATGTAAATGAATAAATAAAATTTATAAGTGTTTGCCATTGCATATTAAAGAGCTCATAGATCCCTTTCATGGCCTCCCTTTTAAAGAAGGTCCTTCACCTCAATCCATTATAATCAAATTTATTTGACATAATAAGGAGCTTGTGATAAAAACTGTGTGGTTCAACCCTCTTCCTAAAATTGGCAAAAGGACCATATAATTTGCAAATTACTATTCTTACAAATTCTTGCAGACAAGAAAAACATGTCAGCTTTTATCAAGAAATCAAAAAGATAGGAATTAAAGCTCGCATTCTGTTTCTTTCTAAATTAAAAAGAAATATTTTTCCCTGTGGGAATAACATTTTTGACACATTAAAAAAAAGCTATTTCACTTATTCATTCAGGCCAATAAAACTGGTAATATCCAAGATGAAATGGAATGTAACTACATTGACTTAAAAACAGGTAGAAGGAAATACTTGGAAAACATGTTTTCCTTTAGTCAAAAAGCTAGAGACCGACAGTTAGACTTTGATTGGATATTTTATTTATTTATTCACAGACATTTATCTTATTAATGCTTGAGATTACACTGTGTAATATCTTAAACCTCCTGTAATAGAGGCCCATGAGATATGTGCAAATGACTGCTCAAGGACTTTGAGTGTTTCAGCTATATGGCTTCTAAATGTCCATGGCATTTTCCTTTTTTCCTTTTAAAGTCTTTATGGATTCTTTCAGGCCAGTAAAGACAACCCCCACTTGCTGTGGACATGCATGTTTCAGCTTTCTTATGACCTCGTCAGCACAGCATAAGTGGACTGTTTGGCTATAGTTCAGAAACACAGGGTCTTTAAACCCATCTGATGTTCACAACAATTAAGGTGTCTGCAAAATATCCAAACTAACATCCAAACCGAAGAGTAAAAAGGTCACACAGATGAACCAATTAGTAATCTTAATTGTTTATTTATTCAGCTCAGATTTAAAATGAATATAATCATTTAAACCAGACATATCTGTGGCATTCGGTATTACCTGTCACTCATATTCTTTATTGTCCAGTAAGATTCAACAAGTATCACATAAAATATTTAAAGCTAGTACTTTTTGGTGTGTCTACATAAATCATTCTTGTTATTCAGCTTCTTAATGGTATTCTGGTAGTCCTGCCAACATAAAATGCTTGGCAGTTTAGACCCCTAACAGTGTACAACACAGAGATTGTATTGCATTTACAACACTTTGAGGAAGCATAACATATACCAGTGATTACACAGCAAAAAAACAAAACAAAAAAAGAGGACAGTTGGAAATGGCTTTACATTGTTTACTTTAATTGAACGAATATGTTTCTTTGACTCTAGTTTAATGACTGTCTACCACCTTGAGTCTCTTTAATATGTTCTTGATATTATAATACATCTTGTTAATAATAATTTGAGACTCCCCTACAACTTTTGTACAACTGAGTCTCCAGCCCAAAATCACCAGTTTTTTGACATATCAATGGTATGGGATAAAACTTGAACCCATAGAACACATTTTTCATTATTCTAGAACATCAATGGTATGGGGTAAAACTGAACCCATAGAACACGTTTTTCATTATTCTAGAACATCAATGGTATGGGATAAAACTGAACCAATAGAACACGTTTTTCGTTATTCTAGAACATCAGTGGTATGGGGTAAAACTGAACCCATAGAATACGATTTTCTTTATTCTAGAACATCAATGGTATGGGGTAAAACTGAACCCATAGAACATGTTTTTCATTATTCTAGAACATCAATGGTATGGGGTAAAACTGAACCCATAGAACATGTTTTTCATTATTCTAGAACATCAATGGTATGGGGTAAAACTGAGCCCACAGAACATGTTTTTCTTTATTCTAGAACATCAATGGTATGGGGTAAAATTGAACCCATAGAACACATTTTTCATTATTCTAGAACATCAATGGTATGGGGTAAAACTGAACCCATAGAACACTTTTTTCATTATTCCAGAACATCAATGGTATGGGATAAAACTGAACCCATAGAACACGTTTTTCCTTCTTCTAGAACAGCGACACAAGCCCTTCTTTTCTCATCATCCACTTTGTTGGAGGAGGTCGTGTGAGTGCTGTCTCCCAACCATGATTTAATTTGTGAGTTCTTCAACTAAAACTTTTATTTATTCATTTTATTTTTTATTTTACATTTGTTGACCGGGCTAGTCCAACTGGATTTATGTCCATTTTCAGTGGAGGCCTGGGGAGAAAAGCTCCAGAGGTACAAACAATTTTACAAATACAAATAATACATAGTACAAGTGTGATATGCAATGGGAAGAATGAGATGTAATCACATATATTATAGATCTTAATGAACTAAATAAGCTAACTTAGAAAAAAAAAAGCCTGTGGAGAAAAGCTCCAGGGGTAAAACAATTTTACAATTACAAATATTGCATAGTACTAATGTGTTATATAATCACCTATATTATAGTTCTTAACTAACTAGAAAAGGATAAATTAGAAAGAGATTAAGTTAGAGGTTAACTCTTAGCAATACAAAAGGAAGGTCAGAAATGTTAAAGTGAATAAAGTAATATTCACAAAGATAAGAGATATTTTGTTAGTTGAAGAGTTGAGGTAGATGGGAGGGTCAAAGTGGTTAAGGAAGGTTTATGATAGAGTAAGGTGCAAACAGGTTAGTCTGGGTTGGTACAAGAGCAAAGCCAGAATTTATTAAGATGTCTTAATAGTTGTTTCTTAAAGAGTGGAAGAGTGGACAAAGAAGAGATGTCAGATGGAAGATTATTCCATATTTTACCTACTGAGTTAGAGAAAAGGCAGTTGCCTGCAGAATTATTAGTTTTGGTAATATTAACAAGTAGTTTATCAGAGGAACATAGTTGTTTCAGGTTAATGTAGGGAGTCAAGAGGTTATAAAGAGCTGGTGTTTTAGAAGGTTGGTAACTTAAGGACTTTCTTTGTCTTTAACCTACTTATCATTCTAGATATGCCTATTTTAAAATGTGTGTCTCTGGTAATAGGTCTACTGATTCATATAATTTGATCTTTCTCTATGCTGTGTTTCTGAAATGTTGGATGGATACCACCTACTGCAAATAGCCACTACTAACCTCATAATTTCTTGCTACTGTGCTAAACAGTTTATCCTTTTGTACACATGTTTTCCTAACATTATGTCCAAAAATACTACAATGATGTTATTCACAGTAAAACTAAACTTTAGAAACATAGTGGTCTTATTCAAATATTCCTGAAATTCATTCAGCATTATTTATGATCCTACCTAATAAAAAGCAAATCGTCATTATATAACAGACATACATAAAAAAGATGAATAGGTCTTCCCAATAAGCAGATGTAATATTTGCAAAGCTGGGAGACATAACAGCCATCATAGCCACTTATTGTATCTGTTGATAAACATGCTTGCTAAAAAATAAAATAGTTGTGCCCCATCTCCAAACATGAAACAAGAAAGACAACTTCTTTAATGGGGAAAGAGCTGATGTCCAAAAGATATTGACATGGATTCATGATGGCTTGCACGGAGTCTAAGAGTCGTGTAAGACTCCATGCAGCCATCGCGATCCAGGAACAGCCCGAAATCCCGTGTAAGAGACCAGCTAAAACTACTCTTACACGGGCAGGGTGTGGATATGCTAATCACCTCACTTGCAGTTGAAAGGCATGCAAATGAGGTAGATTAGCGATCCACAAAGCTGAAACCAGCCCGTGTAAGAGTCGTGTTAGGTGCAGAAATGTACTCAGTTGACAACTGAGTACGTTACTGCAAATAACACAACGGAGCCATGACAGCTCCAAATAAAGTGTGCATATGTTGCAGTCAGCATGCCAATGGCCAAATATGTGGCCATTGGCACAGTAACCCGATGCAAACATGAAATAAAATACTTTTTTTTTTCTGCGATCGGCAATGTTTAAACGCAGCGCAGCCCCGCGCAAACGGGCTGCGCTATATAAAACATAAAAATAAAGGTTTGAAACCCACAAATGTGGGTTTTATGTAATGCATGGATTTGCAATGCAGGGACTAGCAGACCAAAATCAACATGGCCACCATCTAGTGGTTGCTAAGGGGGGAAGCTGAGTGTAAGACATGTAACTAAGCATTAGTAGGCAATCCTATGTAAATGAGTGGTAGGATAGTAAATCACACTGTCACATAGCAAATGAGCACATTCCATGTAGTGTAAGAGTTAGATAAAGGGGAGTAACAGAGTAGGAGATAGGTGACATCACAGGGGGGAATGTCAGGAAGATATCAAGCTCATTGGAGCAAAGTGGTATGTGAAAGATGTCAATCACACAGCATAAAAAGAGGAGTGTCAACAGATAAGCATGGGAAAGTCAAGAAATGGAAGGTGTACACTGTGGCCAACACCAAAGTTTCTTGCTGTACATGCATGCACGCGTGTGCGCGCTGGGAGCTGCGAGTAAGACAGAGTGTGCACGTGTAAGGCAGAGTAAGCATGTAGGAGCCTGTTTAAAGATTTATAAACCTGTTTGTGCTGGTGTACGTGCGTTTTAACCCGAATAAGCAGATTCTATCCGTGTAAGCATGTGTGCGTGCGTGGTAGCCACTGTGAGCGTGTTTTCGCTGGTATGCGTGCTGCTCCCCCCTGAGGAAACAGAGAGGAAAAAGGAAGCAGAAGAAATAGTAGGAAACTAGCAGGGAATACTGGTAGAGCTAGCAGGTGAAAACAATTAGAAGCAGGCAATTACACAGGCAGAATACTAGCCCAGCCCAGTACTTAAAACACTGCAAACAGCATTGCAGTATGTTTCTCTCAAGAGACACTGCAAGACAGGAGTAAGCTAGTAGAAGTGAAAACTGAAATAGCTGCACTCAGACCAAACATGCTAGGGGCTGCCATAGCTGTTATAAGGAGACATAGGAGACTTGCTGAGGGTGGTGACAATGCAAACGCTGCCAGACAACCCACAGTGAGGAGACGGAGAAGAGTGTACAGGCCCAGGGTCACCTACCAGGGTTTACATGAGCTGGAGATAGTGGAGCACTATAGAGTGGACAGAGACCTCCTGCAGCAAATTGTTGAGCTGTGCAGGCCATGCCTCACACACAGAACCAACAGAGGGGAACCCATCCCAGTGGAAACCAAGGTATGTGTTGGCCTAAGAATACTAGCAACAGGTACCTTCCAGAGACCAAGTGGTGATATGATGGGGATATCACAGGCATCAGCCTCCAGGGTACTGCACCAGTTCCTGGATGCCATGTCAGCACATGTCTGTGAGCATGTATTTCCCCAATGCCCATGAGGTATTGGCCAGCAATATGCGTCTCTTCCAGCAAATAGCGGAATACCCTGAGGTAGTGGGTGCAATAGACTGCACGCACATACACATCAAAGCACCAGCTGGTGAGCGGGGTAGGGCCTACATTAACCACAAGGGCTTCCTCTCCATCAACTGCCAGGTCATGTGTGATACCCAGAGCATAATAATGAATGTGTGTGCTGGCTGCCCTGGGAGCTACCATGATTCCCATATCTGGCATTTGACACAGCTGTACCAAACATTTGCCAATGGGGACATCCCACATGGTCACCTATTGGGGGATGCAGGATATGCACTGGAGCCATGGCTGATGACACCCATCAGAAACACACACAGACCTGAACAGGAACACCATAATGAGACACCATAATGCAGTATGCACTAGATGTATAACATCTGTGGAATCATTGCTATGATCAGTAGTTGGAATACTATCATGTGCATTACAAATGTCAACATGTCTCTCACTAGTGCATTCAGGTTGACAAGCTCTATCAGTCTCCATTACAATGGCAACACTATTAGTATTTACTGTTTTCTCTAATGAGTTAACATTATTAACAGAACTCCTGTTAGCTGCCTTATCCTGCATTACTACTCCAAAATTAGTAGCAGTTCTAACAGTAGGTAAACTCGTGACATCATTAGAATTATATCTAGGCCACATAAAGACATGGCCTTTTTCAAAATCATTAGTGTCTCTCAAAACTTTATGGCGTTTCTGCTGTAAAAACTTTCGTTCAAAAGCTGACACACTATCCAACATATTCTCAAACAATGGAGATATAATTCGGGTTGGAAAGTCTTTAAACAAAACACGCTGTTTTTCTGTGATATCGTCAGTTAACTTAGACTCTTCTGGTCTAAAAAAGTCAATCAAGAGCCTTAAGTAATTGTGACTCACCTCCATGTTTAGTCGCTGCCATTGAGCTAAAAGCTCCGGGTAATCCTTGCCTTGACTAGGCATGGTGAAAACACGATGTCCCCTTGGTATAATGTTACGATCCAGGCACAGTTGAAAATGCATCCTCTGGGTTTGTAGCCATTTTAATTTAATAAAACTCTTTTCAGTCGCTTCAAGTAGCGCATACAACCTGTCTGAATCAACGCTCTCCCCCACGGAATTTCCCATGGTTGTTTCATTCTCGAGGAACCAGGAAGTAGTGTTAGCTCCTCTGAGATACTGCTGAAATCTCTTTTCAAGTGCATCATTCCTAGCAGCCTCGTTCCCATGATGTTCATCTCTGGGGACGTAATCTAACTCGATGTTAGCCATTGAAGTATGTGATACTTCCTGCCCCTGAACACAAGAATTAATTCAATAAAAGTTTTCTTAGACAGTCTATACTTGTGTCAGGTTAGCGCTTAAGCCGTATAGGAGGAATATAATCAGAAAAAAGTAACAGCCAAGTGTGAGCAGGTACAAACCCTTTTATGCCAGGTCAAATAAAGCAGGATCCAAACTTGTAAAAAGAAATATTTAATCCACAAACAACTGACAGAGAGATAAGCGCTTTCGCAGTAATGCTTCTTCAGATCTATGACAAACACTAAAACTGCTTTCACCATATATACTGTTCCCAATCAGTGGCAAGCAATTAGTAAAACATTCCAAAGAATTTTAAAGAGACAAGAACTGTTGCAATAAAAATACATGGAATAAAATGCAAAGAATCAAATGTATATAACATTAAAAAAGCATATGTAAAAATCTTATATAAAAAAGCATGTTTTAGGAACATCTATAAAAACAAATATAGACAAAATAAAAACAAGTGTGCTCTTAAGACACATTAAAACAGTTGGTTCACTTAATATTCCTTCTCTGCCTTAATTTGGGTCTAATTGAGGCCCTTTCATTCAGGCCACATCCTTTATCTGCTTTTAGTAATATGATCCATTCTGTTTCTTTGCCCTCTGTATAGACTTTAATATCCCCACCTCTTGGATTAGGAGTAATCACCTCCAGTACCTTAAATAAAAATACATGGCATGATGTGTATTGTTCATCATAACATGTTTGGCCAAAGCGTTATGTATTGTGCCCTTTCTCATATGGTAAACATGTTCCCTTATTCGATCCCTCAGTGGGCGGTTAGTCTTCCCAACGTAGAATGAGGAACATGTTTGACAGACAGCTAGATAAATAACATGTTGTGTCATACAGTTAGCCTCTGCAGATATATAAAAACTTTTCTGTAGGTCTGGATGGAAGAAATGGGGAGTACTATCTATATAGGAGCAAAAATTGCAATGTCCGCAGGGCTTAGTACATCCTTCCTTCCTATCTCTAAAACTAGGTGTGGGGTAACATAACTTCCTTTTTAAATTGTTTTTATTCTTATACAAAAACCCTGGTTGTTCACCAACTATCAGTTTAAGGTCATCATCCACATATAGGATTTCCCAATGTTTTCTAATAATTTCTCTGATTTCTAAATGGTCTGATGAAAAATATGTAATAAATTTAACATATTGTGATCATTCAATATGACTATTTGGGACTGTTATAGATTCATGCGGTCCAAAATAAGATTCACCCTTAGTATGTCTTAGTTCATGTATATCATTCAGGTGTGTATTTATCTCCCTAATGCCATAACCCCTAGTAGATAACCTGTCTTTAAGGCCATTTAGTTCAGTTTCAAAGCCATCATCTAGAGGATTCAGCCTTGATGCTCTGATTGCTTGGCCTCTCATGATATTTCTGAAAACATGGGGTGGATGCATACTAGATCTAAGCAGTAAAGTATTGCTGTGGCAGCTCTTCCGAAATACACCTGTATTTATAAGATTGTTATGAAGTCTTTCAATATACATGTCTAAAAAGTCAATCCGATACAGTGAATGTTTCATGGTAAATTTGAGACAAGTTGTCAAATTATTCATGATGGTAAGCATACTATGAAGTTGGTCTAGTGAGCCCTTCCACAAAACAAATAAATCATCAACAAAGTGTCGATAGAAAATGACATGCTGTTTAAACATCTTTTCACAAAATAGTATGTGCTCCTCCCAGTAGGCCAGGAACATGTTGGCGTAGCTATTGGCACATGGTGTGCCCATAGCTATGCCATCCCTCTGTTTGTAAATGCTGTCATGGAACATAAAAAGATTATTTTCCAGGACTAACTCTAGGAAATGCACAATTAGATCGATGGTTACAGAAGGATAATCACTATGTTCTTTTAAGTAATCTGCAACATATGTCAAGCCCAACTCATTTGGTATTACCTTAAATGTAAATCCATATGTCACAAGATGGGTTGCAAACCGGCTAATGGATAGAAACCCTACAGTCAAACTCACTGGTGCTATGTCAGACTCAGAGCCAGTCACAAGTGGTGTCCCACAGGGCTCTGTCCTGGGACCGCTCATGTTCGGCATATATTTCTCAGATGTGGAAGCAGACATGAGATGGTAGTGGCTGACAATGTTCAAAGATGACTGCATACTAGGCGCCATAGTCGATACACCAGCTGACACATACATCCTACAGAAAGGCCTCACGGAAACCGACAACTGGTGCTGGAGTCATGGCCTTCAACTGCATGCCACATAATGTATAGTCATACCCTTTCAGACGGACAAGGTACCCACATATTATCACATTGACAGTAACCCACTGAGTACAGACAAAGTAATCGGAGACCTGGGAACACTGATCGATACTGACCTCTCATTTGACACCCACGTTGCCAAAGTGGTTGGATAGACTTCCTACCTTGCCCACCTTATCATGAAGGGATTCACATCCAGATCAAAAGAGGTCATTGTACCCCTATACTCCTCCCTTATCAGGCCCATGACTGTGTACTATGCCCCATTTGGTATGTACCTCACCTGGCACTTGCAACAGCTAGGGGGACCCCATAAGTACATCACCAGGAGGATCAAGGGTCTCCAACAACTTTCATATGCTGCCAGACTAAAGTAACTCATGCTCTATTCCATAGCATACAGACTACTTAGGGGAGATCTGTGCCTGATGTACAAGGCCATGTCCAATCAGGCATTGATGGACATGTTCCACCTCATACAATCCAAATCCATCAGAACCACAACAGCTACAGATTTAAACCTCAGCACACATATGAATAGGGCATGCTGTAGGGACAGATCCATAACTCAGAGGCTTCCCATACTGTGGAACAGGATCCCAGTTCATGTTAGGCAGAGACCCTCACTAACACTCTTCATGTGAATTCTTGATGAGTGGATGGGAGATCATAGGTTTACACCAGGGGTCATCTCTGTGTCACTACTAGACAGAGGCACAGTAAACTAATGCTATTATGTACGGGGGTCTTCACTGTGTCACTACTATACAGAGGCGCAATTTTCTAAATCTATTCTATACACTGTCTGCAGATAGCCTAGTACTAAACTATGACATTGTGAAACTATATATGTCTATGTATTTCTACATCCCTCTCTATCTATGTATACACATATGCATATTATATATATATATATATATATATATATATATATATATATATATATATATACATACATACATATGTCGATATACATACGTATACACATGATATATATATATATATATATATATATATATATATATATATATATATATATATATATATATACTCCTTTTTAGTTCCACACAGTAACGTACTGATGAACATCCATTACTGTACAACCTACTTGTACATTGCACTACAACCTACATTGCTATGTGCACATAGCTACCTTCACATACATATGTATGTAGAGCCTTCAGTGACAGTTGCAGCATGTCCCCAGCCCTATGCACATCTTCATATACATAGATACAGACCAATAACACATCTGGAGGGTTCACAGTATGTAGACTATTATAGTAGTACTTTACATTACCTGTGTTTGTTGCAGCTGTGTGTGTAGGCTTGCAGTTACTTGGCCTGCTGTCACCCTCTTTGTTTTGTTGTTACTGTTTTATTTTTTTTTATTTCTTTCTCCTTCTCTTTCTCTCTCTCTCTGTCTCTCTCTCTCTCTCTTCTGTCTCTACCTCCAGAAGGTGCAATGAAAGTATTGCATGTGTGGACTGGGAGTACAGGATGCTTTTGTAGGTATCTGCACATGTCCATGTGATGGCCTTTGCACCACTTGTT
Source organism: Protopterus annectens (assembly GCF_019279795.1). Classification (NCBI taxonomy): domain Eukaryota; kingdom Metazoa; phylum Chordata; order Ceratodontiformes; family Protopteridae; genus Protopterus; species Protopterus annectens. Next base: position 1,208,960,949 of record NC_056746.1, on the reverse strand, counting down.
AGCCAGCATTTACTAATTACATGCAGCCTGTTGTGTAGTGATTGCAGTTCTCACTGTGATTACAGGACAGTGCTATAAAAAGGTCTGTTAGGTAGGCGTAGCCCTTTCAGATTACCAGGGTGGGGACCATGCTGGTTTGCTGTGAACACTGTTCTGTGAGTGTAAGGGTCGGTATGTCTCTCATATTTCAGGCTGTGTTGTAGACACTGCAATGCATGTTGTTCTGTAAGCTGAGTATTCCTTCCTCCAGTGTCCTCTTCTCCATGTGTATGTAAACTGACACCTACGACTAGTAATACTGTATATATGGGTGTGTGTGCTTTCCTGTGGGGATTGTGGTGTAACTGGTATATAGCAGTGGCTCTTGCAATCTGTTGCTATGGCTTCAATATTTGGCCTTTACATGCACTCCTTATATGTCTGCTAGGTGTCTTTCCTGTAATGTGTTGCTATGGCTTTCCTATTTTCCATTTACATTCACAGCTTGTAATGCTTGTTAAATCTGTTTGGGCAGCAATCCCTTATGTGTTTGTTGTGGTAAGGTGTTACTGCATGCAGTGTGGTCTGGCCATGGTGTGGGCCTTGACACTTACAAGGGTATTTGATCATGCTGCTGAGCAGGCCTCAGATACTCTCAGGTGCATCTTTTATCAGCCTCATCGAATGGTACATATCAGTGGGATACTCAAATGAAATATTCTGATATTCTGCAGTTGTGACTGTGGGTTATTTCAAGCATATGTATTAGTACACCATTTGTGACGTGCAGGTGGTGCATACCTTCAGTCATTCATAGTTACCATTGCATGTGTAGTTACACCTTTCTGCCTACTGTTAGTACATTTGACAGGGTGTCAGTGGGGCACAGTTGACATTTGTTTTCACATCAGGAACATCCCTGTAACTCAGTCACAGTTGCTATGTCTGATCTCTTAACTATTCAACTATGGCAGTGTTTATCCTGCTCGGAGTATGTGTGTGGCTTGCCAGATGCTACTATGACATTATTACCTAGTAGCTACCAACTAGCATGACTGTTTCTCATCACACAGTACTATTTTACAAATCCACTAGATTTGACGGTAAATATACATGACATGCTTTGTGTACTAGACTTGCAATATTCCCTTTACATTAATTCCTACTATTTTATGATATATTTCTTTCAGCACAATGTTCTTGTATAGCAGTCATGGTTTAGTGGTAAGTCATGCAGACTATTGTTTCCAAGGTCCTGGGTTCGAGACTGACGGAGGTATTTTATTTTGCTGCTGAGAAAACTACAGGCCTTGTCATTCAGAGTGACTAAGGCACTTTTAAGCAGTTGTAAGCGGGTTAGCGCTGGTTTGTGCGGAGGTGACGCATGTGCACTGCCGCTTAGCTTCACGCACACATGCTTAGCTAAGCGCACAGAAGCGCACTCCCGCTTACTACTGCTTAAAAGTGCTTACTCTCGTGCACACTCGTGCTATTTTATTTTAAAGAAAAGAAAATGGGGAGATAGGAAAGTGGTGAAAAAGGGGGCACAAAGAGGGTAGGACAGTAGGAAAACAAGCTCGGGTTTTGCAGAAGGGATATAGGAAAGGCCCATAGCTGCCCATTTCTTTGTCAGCAACAGCTGTGCATATGTTTGTAATTTGGTGTGAAATTTGAAACCCTCCACCCCTGAGAGAGGTGTGAGGACAACAATAATATTTGTTGTACAGTCAATTGTAATTTTCAGTTTACATGTCCAGCAGACATGTGTGCAAAATGGTCAGCTATGTATGGGGCGTAATTTTTTTGTGGGTACAGAGTGCCCTTTTTTTTTTTCAGGTGAGAGTGGTATGTCAGGTACAGGAAGTCCGTATAGCTGGGGAGGTAGGTAGGGGAGGTTAACAGACAAGACAAACAAGACGCATACAGGGGTGGTGTATGACACATGTGGGGGGGTTACACAATTTACGGGGATGGATGTTTGGATATCTCGAGCCCATGAGCCCACAGATGGCAACAGTGGAACTGAGATCCCCACCCATGGGCAGTTGCCACTGTACCTTCACTGCCCAGGACGGGGCTGTGCTGGGGGCTGTGTAGGATGGGCAGCAGGCACGCCCGTGAGTTGTGCCACCCATGCCTCAAGCTGGCGTAGGGGCCCAAGCACAGCGTGCCGGATCTCCCTACGCACCACAGTCCGGACACTACGGAGGGTGAGTGGATGTTCTCCTCCGGCCACACTTGCAGAGGGGGGATGAGCCCCATCCCCCTGCAGCACTTCCACCCGCAGGTGGCACAGGGCCACCAGAGGAGGGTCCGGCCTGTGCACTACTGCCAGGTGCACTAGCCAGCTGAGGTGGGAGAGGTGGGTCTGCTGGAACCCGCCTTCCCTGTCGTCCTATGTTTTGCGTTATTTAGTGACTGTTTTGGTTAGTAAGATGCAATACCATTCACAATTAGTTGTAACAGCATGCATTAGTATTCCCATTAACCAAACACCCATAAATTCAAGCCGTTGAACAGCAAGCATAACACATGCATAATCTGAACAACAATACAGGTTCCAACAGCATGCAGGGTTGAGTGATGGCAACAGGCCATCAGGTTTGGATGTATGAGCAGGGCACATGCATCAATGTACATACAAATATGTATGAACCAACAGGACAATTGTCCAGGGGAGTTAATTGTGACTACACATACCCATTTCACGTGGAATGGATTATTTGTGGTTATAGGGTAGGGTGAAGAAATATTTCATTAACAACTTCAAATACCTATACATATGCTGTACACTTCTACTAGCTGCAGATATATACACACTACAGGTCTGACTACAGTTTCCTATGTGTAAACTTATGCATGCTGGTGATAGGATTGTTACTGCTACATTGATATACATTTCATTTTTATTCATACACATTCATATCTGGCTCTGTTCAGCTACAACATCCTGCTACATTTGCTTTATATGGCTCTAGACAACTGTGGATGTTTGGTATTTCATACAACCATACTATCTGCATATTGCAAACTGAGAGCAACATATCCAGATTTTGGGACACACATTCCAGCTTCAGTACTTTTTTCAACACATGTTGCTGTTTGGTTTTGCCTGTCACATTCATTTCATTCTGTACTGACTGCAGTATACTTTATTCAGGAGTTATTACTACTTTATTGGTGGATTCATACCTCTTTCTCACACTATCTCACTTGTTTTATTTTTACAATTCAGGATGGTACTTAATTCTAGGCTTTATTGACATGTTTTACTTAGTTATAACAATCCTTTCCAACAGTCTCACTTGTGTCATGTTTCAGAATTTAAACAGGGATATATTTCACACTTGTTTTACTCAGCTTCTGGAGCTGTACTTTTCAGCCTGCTGCAGGTTATGTACTATTATATTACAGGTGGAACATCTTAATTTCAGACTTGTTTCATTTTTATTTTTGGATTACAGGCTGCATCACACTTATGTAATCAAACAATACTAGCAAAATCTCTCTTACACTGTTACTTGCACTTTTTATTAATAAGTGACTAGACTGCACTCTTTTGCAAGCTGTCATACTTATATTTTTTTACAGTTACAGGGAGAGAATTACTAACCTGCCTGGTGGCGCAACCGCACAAGCCTATCGGCATAGGCTCGACGATTCATGGAACGGACACCTGCAGCTGTAATATAAATGAAGTAATATTGGAATACACATCTCCATAATATCAGCTAGGTTAATTTTTTACATAAATAATTACATGTAACTTAGTAGTGGGGCGTTGGCCATTTGCCAGGCCTCCTGGATCCAACGGTTCAGTTGGTCCTGCTTTCATCTCTTCAGGTCCGCATGGTGGTGACGGACCTGTTTACCAGTCCTTGGTATTCCTGTGGCACTGGTGAGATCATGTGCCAACCGGTCCCACGACAAAGCCCCATATGATCCCCACAGGACCTGGCCCTGCATGAGTTGGGCCTCATGATCATGGACGAGGAGCCAAACCATATATTTGGACTCCTCAACGCCCCATCTCTGTGCTCGGAAGCAACTACCCTCTCCTACACCTGCCATCCTGACTGCAAATCGGTTCCACAATCAGTTATGCTGTGTATTCCCACCTATGGGGCTTATATATGCCATTTTACCCGCACTTATCTGTGATTGGCCATTTTGGAATTGTATCAGCTTCACAGAACCTGCTTTGTCATGCTTCTCTTTCCATTCATTCCTATATATATGCTATTACTGCATTTCTAAGAGCAACTGTCATGGCTTAGTGGTTCAGTACTTTTTCTATGGTGCATGGTATCCTGAGTTTGAGCCTGGCCATTGCTTTTTATATTTTATGACTGTCTACACAGGCTGGGAGGTGTGGCTGTGTAAAGGCAATTTTGATACAGCTTGCTCAACGTTGCCCGTCGGTTAGCTTGTTGGCGCAGTGCACAGCTCCGCGCAAATGGATCACGCTGGCTTACGCGCCGTTTAGCTGTCAGCATGCATATTATGCTCAGCTCAGCTACGGGCACACAGTTTCAGCATGTTAGAACTCTGCTCAACCCCGGGCACTCATTCTACTCCTGTTAAACCACTACTCACCTACGGGCACTCATTTTACACCTGTTAAAACACTGCTCACCTACGGGCACTCATTTTACACCTGTTAAAACACTGCTCACCTATGGGCAGATATACTCAGCTTGTTAGAGTGTAGCTCAGCTATGGGCACTTCTGACATTTGTTCTTTTTTTTCACACATTTCTTCATAATAAATGGCCCATTTCATTACATTTTACATAAAAATAATTTTATACATGTACATATATGTCAGGGAATTGTTTCGTGCTTATTTCACTAAAAAAAAAAAAAAAATTGATGTTGTGGGGGCTCGAACCGTGACTGCCTCCTCTTCAGCCGACGTCTCTACCGCTACGCTATTGCTTCTTGGCTTACTTTGCATATTTAGTTCTTATATGCTTTTCCACTGACTGCTAACTGTGGCTAAGTGATGGGCACACCCCTGCAAATGAGCGCACACACGGGCAAACATCTTTAAAACTTATAAAAAAAAATATAACATGTTCATTTTTACATTTTATGTTGATAGTCTGTGGGGGCATGTGTTGTGTTGTGTTTATTGACATTTACACGGACTCTGTCATGGGGGTTTACTTTCGGGACTTTTACTCTTCTGAGGGCGTGTCTGTTTGCAGTGCTCGCCCTACGGACACACCCCCTACTGTCTTACATGGACCGTGTTAGCCTTAGGTGTGAGTCAGCATGCCCTCATGCATATGCATGGCATGCTGACATCACACAGTTTAACTGCAGCCTCCGTGTAAGCCTTGTAACTCTTACACGGAGGCTTTGTGAATCCTGCCCATTAACTTAACTTAGCAAATCTTGCACCAAGGAGAATGACAGTGTGTTGAGGTGTTTAGTCTAACGTAAAAGATTTAATTGAGCTGACCAGAGATTTCAGCTTATTTCAATGTATAGTTCCAATGCATCTGTTTTTAAACATGGAGATGACATGATAGGACTTAAGGGCGAATTTTAACTTCTCTATGGCGTTTTAGTATCCCAAAGATAACTCCAATTCTAAGGCAAGGTGCAGTCAGGAAAACTCTTCCCTTCCCATCAGTATGCTCTTATGCTTTTCCCCATGCCAAAAAACATCTTCTTATATGCAATGCTGATGGTTTCTTTATCAATCATATTGCAAAAAAAAGATGTTGTTGTTCTTCTTTCAGCTTTTCCTGGTTAGGGGTCGCCACAGCGGAACTCCGGTCCACTAATGATTGGCAGTAGATTTTTTTACGGGTGCCAAGGTGCCAGCTAGACGCCCAACCTTCAACAAAGGCACACCCATTCTACACATGACTTTTGAACGCCACTTGACCACAGGGAGCACATGCTGACTCCACACAGAAGGCACTCCCATCGAGAATCAAACGGAAGAACCTCTTTCAGTGAGGTAATAACGCTACAGCTGCACCACCACGGCTTCATTGTAAAAAAGTGATGATACTCAGAAATTTATACATTTTATCATAGCTGCAGTGGTGCAGCAGTAGTGTTGTTGCCTCACAGCAAGAGGTTCTCCTGTTCGATTCTCGGCTGGAGTGCTTTCTGTGTGGAGTCTGTATGTCCTCCCCACGTTCGAAAGACATGTGTGAATGGATGTGCCTTCGCTGAAGGTTGGGCAACAGGCTGGCAACTTGGCACCATAAAAGTCTACTGTCAATCATTAGCAGACCAGTTCTGCTGTGGAAACCCCTAACCGGGAAAAGACAAACAAATATCAGTATAGTCTTTGAGGTAAATGCTCACCTTAGTCCCATCCTTGTCACCCTTCATTATTCACAGTTCAGCCTCCCTAGAAATTGAATCAAAGATTATAACATTTATAGTTACATGGTTTAAGTATTGCTAACCTAATTTCTTTTTCTTACATTCTTTCAAAGTGTTCAATCACAGAGTTCAATAACTGGTATAGAAGTACTTAATTGTCTAATGTTAAGAGTGTCATGGTTTACACAGTTAAACAAAAAGACTGGGTTTTCTTGAAAATTATTTCAAAGAAGCAACAGTGTCTGTAATAGATGCTGTTTGTGATGGCATATGCCAAACCCTTTCTGTAATAAACATTTCTCTTTACTAGTCAGGTTTTGACTAGATTGACTATAAACCTTAGATATATCAGTACTTACTGTGATTACAGTTTGTTCTTCTAGCAAATAATTCAATGGAAGGTGTGTGGTGTCTTTCAGAAAAAAAAACCTCCTGATTGGTGACTGTCATTCTGGTACCTAAGTGTATATATCACTATGTGTTTCAATAATCATTGAGTGTTGTCTCCGCCCTGCAGATCCAGGTCTCTGCAGCATTCATCTTGTATGTTTGAAATGTGTTTTGCTTTGTCTCTAAAATGTAGCTGATTTATTTTAGCATACTGAGAATTGCATTTGTTTTCCCTCTTGCCCCAGTGTTTGTAGTTCTTCTGGTGCTTTCCCTGCCCTAAATAAAATTCCTGTTGGGTGAGAACTGCATCACTGATAATAAGAGTGACTTCCAATTACTTTTTTACCTTCTTACTGGCCAATATTGTAATCTTTCAAGTCTCTAGTAAGTTTTGTTTTATTTTTCTATTTCTTAATGTAGAATCCTTTTTTTCTGTCACAGAATTCAAAGGCAATATGTGATTTTCATTTGTAGATGGAGACAGTATTTTTTAAAAATCTAACAAGTCTTTCATTAACTTCTCTATCACTCCCTCCATCTGTCTTTCCTTGTAGTTATGTAGTAGGGAGACCAATTCTAGTCTAGACTTCACTAGAACATCATCCTATTCTTTTTTATGGTCTGGATGCAGGTCAATGTCTGTGTTCTACTTGTATATTCTTAAGCCACTCCAAACTCTACTAGCTGCAATGGTAACTTTAAAAAGCAAAACAACCCAAATCAGCCTCCTGTATTTTGCTGCATCCTTTTTTATCAAATCAGAAGAAACAACATTATAAGAACAGGTTGTTTTTAATGTGCCTGTGTAAGGAAAAAAGCTGGTATATTAAGTAATTTTCACAACATTGATCTGTATGAGAAAAAAATGTAGAGGAATATTCCCTTAAGGGATTTGCAACCTCATCCATTCAAGTCATATTCAGAGAGATGCAAACAACTCCTTCAGTCTCAATCACACTATTTTCCCTAGTATAGTGTATAGGTAACCATGAAGGTCAGCTATTTTTAGAAGAGAAAATCCTAGGTATTGATAGTAATGAAACAACAAGGATGTAGTAATTGTAAAAGAATGCTCTATCAGAATGCTGGAACAAGCTACTGTAGAAACTGACAGAGTAACCATTAAAAGCAACAATAAAACAAATAAATATTTGTCAAACTGGCCATGGTTAAAACCAAACAAAAGAAAAGAAAAACATGAAAACAATTTGGAATACCAAGTAACACTTTGGTGTAAACTTTTAGGTGCAGCTTAGCTAACACTCTGTTATTTTAATTCCTTGAACATTGCTGATGTCATATTCACTATTTAATGACGCAAGGGTAAATTGTAATTCAGAGTTTGAAGAAGTCTTACAAACAACATAGACAAAAGTGTTTACTACACTTTTTTTCCTAATGAAAGTATTACTTAGTGTTCCAAGCTATTTATTTTATTTTGCCAGATGAGTGCTGCACTTTAGGCAGCAGATTCCTGACCTGATAAGAAGATATTCGAGCAACTATAACAACTAAATTATGGTGTTTATGTACTTTTTCTCTTAAATGACTATTGATTATTGTTGAGATAATTTGGGGGAAAAAACTCATGTAACACAGTGGCAATTATTCACTCTAGGATTTGTTTATAATTTTATTTCTTACGAAAATATGAGCTATTCAGAACATGAGTTTGTGTTACCCATTGGTTTGAATTTACAAGTATAATGACAAACTTTACAAAAGGTGTGCTGTTTGAAAGTTTTTTTAACTTAATTAACAACTTAATTATAAGAAAACATTTATACTAGTAGATGCTAGATAGTTTTACGGTATTACTTAATTTAATGTATTCGTTTTCACACTATCAAAACACAGGTATATGAGACTCTTACTTATTTTGAAATTAGAGTAATTACATGTAAGATAAGTAGGGAAAGACAGAGGGAATATTACTGTTTGTCTTTCTTATATATTTTCTCTACTTGATCTAAGGTCATGTGTTTAATAAAGGTCTGTTATAGTTTATAGGATGTCAGTCTATAGTGTAATTTAGAAAATAATTTATTAGATGTTCTGTAAAAAAATGTTAATTAATGCAGGTACACAATTAATGATAGTGAGACAGGATGATTAACTTAGTAATAGAAGTGAATTTAATAATGTTTATAGTAAGAATAAGTATAATTCGATTCATGTGGTAGAGCTGTATAGAGCTATCTGTTGAAGTCAAACACAACAAGGAAATGCCATGTGTAAACATTAGTTAGGCTTATGTAATGTTCTAAAGATTATTATCTATATACATAATTAGTGCACAACTGTGAAATCTAATTGCACTCATTTCATTATTATTATTGACTAATATCTAATGATCCCAGGTATTGCATATTAGTACAGTTTAGGTTAATTCTTATGAAATGACATAGATATAGGGGGAGGGAAGTTAAGTAGTTGTCCTTATATATGCCTATGGGCATAAAGTGAATTTAGAAATAAAATACATTTAGTAAAATATATTATGTTGCTGAATCCATTGCTATCTGCTATGTTTTTGGTTATACACATTGTGTGTTTTTATATTTCTCTTGTGCTATGCTGCTATTTCTGGTGTCTTCCAAATGCAATGCATCATACAAAACTGACTTTATGTTCTATGCATTTTGTAGAAAGGCAGATTAGATGGAAAATGTAGCAATAGGCTATTTCTGTTGCTTGCTATATGGAAGACTAATAGGAATATAGTCTTAAGAGACCCCAGTATCCAAGGAACCTGTGAAGGGATAGTTTAATGAAACTCTTTTGCCTAAGAAGATAACAATGTTCATATATATTCTATAACGATGCTAATAATTTATATGAAACAAATTAGTGGATATTTGTATAGAGAGTTTTCAGAGTCATTATTTTCTCAATAAATGTTAAGTTTAAATAAAGAGGAAATTGTTAATTAATTTCTCTTCAAATAATAAAAATCATATTTTTCAGATGTTCTTAGGCAGTGATAATTAACAAGGTTTACTATCAAAATGTAGCGTGTAGCCTTGGGGAACACAGAAATGCCGAACAGCAGTTGACTGATTTTTGTGTTGTTAACCATTATAAGAGTGAGAGTACATATCAGCAAATGCAACTGTGCATTCACTGATACATACTCAGTGTTATGCCTAGAGATCACAGTACAGTGCAGATAGGGAAATGTATTCCTTTTCTCACCATAGTGTGATTTTATAGTTTGCAGGGGGTGTAGGAGGTGCCCATCCACAGGGAGGTGCATGGGGGCCTGCCCCCTGCAAAAACATAAATTGCAGTATAGGAGTTACACTTATCTGTGCTCCTATATGGACTTTACATTTGAAATTCGCCAAAAATGTTGAATCTGCTGAATTCGTTCATCAGATTTGACATTTTCACCTACTTAATATGCAGATATTTGAGTTGCACTTCGATGTGAAGTACATTTTTTTAACTTCAACATTTTGACAGTAAACCATTAATAAACATAGCTCATTGGATAATTTTTGTGAAGCTTTTATCCAGAAGCATCTTGAGCAGAATTGTAAGGAGAAAGGAATAAGGTTTGTAGTTTGTGTAGTAGTTTGTATAGTAGTTTAAATATGTTTGCTATTTATACTTACAACATTAGGTCTCATGGCAGAATTCTTGTTGTATATTATGTTTTTAAATTCTAGGTTTACTGTTAATGAAATTTTTGTATCTTATTATTATAGTTATATTAGATAAATTAGACCTATTGTCATCTCACAGTAAGACGCTGTCTGGTTCGATTCTCAGCTAGAGTGTCTTCTGAGTGGAGATATGCATGAATGGGTGCACCTTCGTTGAAGGGTGTGCATCAGGGCTGGTAACTCGGCACATAAAAATCAACTACCAGTCATTAGCAGACTGGAGTTCCGCTGTGATGACCCCTAACCGGGAAAAGCCGAAAGACACAAACAAACAAATTTAAACCTTTGTAGCATGTGCCAAAATCACAACAATTATTATTTTATTACCTAGAGGAATAATAAAATATGGCAGAAATCATATCTTCTTCAAAGTGTACTTCTTTGAATATCAATTGCCAAAACAAAATTAAACCAAACATTTTCCCAGGGATTCAATAAAGTAATCTTTCCTTACAGGAACAGTGTAACTGCTCCTGCATGGAATATGGCCACCAAGCGATCCAGTAAACTAGTGTTTGACGTGCATGAGCCTGCCTACACTGTTCTTGTATGGAAACCAATGTAGAATGCTAACATTTGCTGGTGAAAACCATGCAAATAAGGTGAATTAGTGATTCAGCAAGCAGGCAGGTACCCATGCAAAAACAATGTTAGTTGCAGAAATGTAACAGAGGTGTGACAGCTCCAAAAAAAGCATGTATTATAGTCTTTAGGCATGCCAGTGGCCAAATATATGGCCATTGGCATGGAAATGTGCTTCATTTTTATAAAAATCAAAGTTTTTTTTGGCCGATCTCGGCCGTTTAAGCATAGGGCAGCGGCGGACAAACAGGGTTGTGCTGAAAATAAATTAAAAAAATGTGAAAACTCAATTTTAAGGGAAATCTGCATTTTGCCATTATAGTCTACCACATGCAGAATCAAAACAATACCAGGAAACAGTGGTTATCAAGGGGAAAGGCTCTGTGTTAGTGCAGTGGCTATGGACTAATGCAGTAGACTATGCAAATAACGGGAAATTTATTGAATCACAAAAATCTTCTAAGTGCCAAACTGCACCTAACCATGTAGGTGCTATAGCATGATCATGTAACTAGGAGGAGCAACAGACATGAAAAGGGTGTGTGTCAGGCATGTTGTAAGCACATTGGAGCCCTATGGTGCACAGATAAGCTTAGCTAAGCACAGCTAAGCAAGGGGGTGCGTCTGAAGCTGTATTGACTTATTCCTTGAAATGAAGAGCATGCTCACATCCTAGGAGGGTCATTTCTTCATGTTTACATTTGCTAAACATGTATGCATGCTGTGCACTGGGTCTAAATCAAAACAAAAAAATCTGGAAATAGCAGGAGTGTTTACATTTGGGCACCAGGTTTGAACGGCACACCTCAGGGCATAAAAGGGGAGGAAATGGGAAGGGAAAAAAAAGGAAAATAGCAGAATAAAAGCAATCAAGAACAAATTACATAACTAGCAGATGGAATACATTATAGTTAGCCAATCATACAGGCAGCATCTGCAGCACAACAGTATAAACTATGGAAACACCTTACAGTCTGTTTTTTTCCACAAACTCTGCACCATTGGTGGACACATCCAGGGGAATTTTAACTTGAAAAATGTTAGGAGCTACCATTGCTTTGATTCATCAGTATGTGCTAGAGGCTGAGGGTGGAGAGGAGGATAATGCTGACAACCGCCACAGACTGAGGAGGATGAGAAGAGTGTTCAGACCCAGGGTAACTTACCAGAGGCTACATGATCTAGAGATAATAGAGTGCTACAGGGTAGACAGAGACATACATGAGCAAATCACCGAGCTGTGCTGTCCTCAACTCAGACCTAGTGCCAACAGAAGGGAACCCATCCCAGTGGATACCAAGGTATGTGTAGCCTTAAGAATTCTAGCTACAGGTACTTTCCAAAGACATGCTGAGGACATCATGGGGGTCTCACAGGCCTCTGCATCCAGGGTACTCCACTAGTTCCTAGATGCCATGCTACCACATGCCAGTGAGCACATTTACTTCCCCAACACCTGTGAGGAGAGGACCAGCAATATGCATCCCTTCCATCATGTAGCAGAATATCAGGAGGCACTGGGTGCCATAGACTGCACGCACATCCACATCAAAGCACCACCCGGTAAACATGTTAGGGTCTACATAAAACACAAAGGATTCCCCTCCATCAACTGCCAGGTCATGTGCAATGCCCAGGGCATTATCATGAATATGTGTGCTGGCAGCTTTGGAAGCTATCACGACTACCACATCTGGCATTTGTCACAGCTGTACCAGGCATTTGCCAGTGGGGACATCTCATATGGCCATCTGGTGGGGGATACTGGTTATGCACTGGAGCCATGGATGATGACACCCATCAAAAATGCACACACACCCACACAAGAACACCATAATGAGGCACACACACAAACCAGGATCATTATAGAGCATGTGTTTGGTATGGTCAAGTCACAGTTCCACTGCATTGACATATCTGGTGGAGCCTTGCAGTACTTTCCAGCCACATGTGCACACATGTTCATAGTATGTGCCCTGCTACACAATATGATCCTGCAGAAACAACTGCGACAGGAACAACATGGGGAAGGGCCACGCAGCCCACTACCATTGCCAAGGTCCCCACAGGCACAGAGGGACTCAGAGGAGGAGGCCACTGAGCCTGGTCCTGTAGGCAGACAGAGTTGTGCCCAGTATGCTCAGGCCTTGGCAAAGAGGCAATGCATAGCACACACACTGACACTGTAGGGACCCCAGGGACTGACACCTCTCTCTGACTCACACACACAGTAAAATGGATGACACACACATCACATTACTTGAAACTTAGCATGTATAGGCAGTGTACTGTGTGCATCCAACATAGGCGGCCCTCAAGCACCATCCTCACAACTGCTGCAAGCACAAGGTAAGTCAGTCTTCTTAACAATAAATGAATGGATTAGTATGTTTTCCTAGCAAATCTGCAGTAATGTTGCATGCATGCAAGGGAATGGGATGGACTACTGGGATAGCAGCACACAATTGACACCTATGTGGGACACCAGGAAATGTCTCGCCAAAACTGGCCTCCACACATTATGCAGTAGTACCTAATGTGGCAAATCCTACTGCAGTATATGTGTGGTGGCAAGTAACTGGGGGGTCATAGGTCACAGGCATGGATGTCACTGTGGGGGTCCCATACCCACCCACCACACACACACACACACACACACACACACACACACACACACACACACACACACACACACACACACAGCAAGTCAGCTGTAGAAAACCACAGAGAAGTGTCTGGTAAAAGCACACAAATGGTGGCAATTTTGAATTACCCCCTACAGACTCACACAGTGATAGCACAGCAGGACCTGCAGTTGCAGTAAGGCTATGAAGGGTAAGAAGTCTAAAATTCAAATGTATGCCATTACAATCTGACCTGTGCTCTTTAATGATATGCCTCTAGTCCCCAAGACAGGGCACAATAGTATGGTAAATGGAACCAAAATATAAAGCAAATATCAGCACAGTCTGTGCAAATGTGTACAGTTGACAGGTGTGCCCCCCCCCATATGCATACACAAATGGGGTCTATGTTTTATTCTCAAAAGTTGACAATATCAAAGCTGATATTGTCGGCACGAGAATAGCGAAAGTGGAGAACATCGAATGTGTAAATGGAAATCTCCATAAGGGGAGATTTTCATTTACTGCAATGTAGTGCAGTCTCAGAGTTGGTATATTTCAGTAGCATGGGTGTGGGGGGTGCAGGGGGACTTGTTCCCCTGCTTAAACCTGTTAGGGTACTTTTATCCTTTTTTTTTGTTTGTTTGTTTTTATAAGTTCGATGTTTGAAGACATTGACCATATGGTGTTCAATGTTTTCAACTATCGATCTTATAAGATAGACCCACACAAATGCAAGGAAATAGCAGCATAGCACACATTGGCAGGACTGTACCAATACACATGAAAACATGTTGTCTGCCTACAATATGCAAGGTTCGATTTCCTATCACATAGTCGAACTCATACAAGTTCGAACCTTATATGGTCAAGACCATAAGTTTGAACTTGTACAAGTTCGAGCATTTCAATGGAAAGCTCCATAAGGGAAGGTTTCCATTCTGTTGAATCAGGTGCAATCTCAGAGTCGGTATATTTAAGTAGCAGGGGGTGTTGGGGGTGCTTACAACAGTTTATTTTGTTTTTCCTTCTTTTTTTTTATTCATAGTTGAAGTTTTGTAACTTTGAAGGGAATGATTTGTACATTTTGTGTTCGAAGTTATAAAACTTCGACAATGTGATATACACCCAGGGGGTCAATGAACTATGTGTATGTGTGGTTAATACTGTTAGGATCTGGCCAGCACATTCTCCTGGCAGTCATCATGTAGTGCCCTAGGTACAGTGCTGTCTTTGACAGGGCCATGTGCAGATAACTGCAGTGTCAACTGGTATGCATGTCAGTGACACTTACTGCTCTGCCACTGACATACCTGGAAGTCACAGTGCTATGTGGAATATACTACACATACAAAGGACATCTTGAAGGATGGGTAGCTGAGGTGCCAAGGCTTTTGTGAATATAAGTGCTTTTTGGTACCATTTCCAGTGGTTATTCTCACTATTCCTTTTTTCTTATGTTTGCTTTTACATATAATGGACATGCCTCACAGTAGAATACACTCTGTACTTACACCCATAACTCCCAACCTCTGACAGCAAGATGCCTGGACAAGGACAGAAATAGAAAGTGGAACAAAAACACAGTGATAGGCATGTGTTGTAAATATCACCCTTACATATTGAGAAAGTTGATAGGTTGAGGGTTTTGCAATAGTGGGAATTGTCTGAAGGTTATGCAGTCTAAAACACCAATGCCTGTCATTATTTTGTAAAATGACTCTTCAATTATATGTAATTAACTTGCCATAAAAACACAAGTTTATATAGATAGGATGAAACCTCGAGCCAAACACCTAGACAACGTGCCAAAAAATGTACAGGTGAGAGGTATGCCCATTTAAGGATATAACATCTCAGGTTAGAAAGATACCACACAAGCAGGAGATCCCAGCCAGGATATTACCAGGTTGCTGGACTGTTTACACAGTGCTTCATTACTCAACTGGCTGTAGTCACACCTCACAAATGGCCTTGTTGGGCAAAAATATACATAGCTGCCCTCATAATATTGGTCTATGCATCATACAACTAGTATTCCTCTGGTAAAGCACTGTGATGCTCTGAGGATGTTTGGCACTATGTAATGACACAATACATTGCAGTGTCAGACTACAGATATGTCAGAAAATGCTTGCTAAACAAACCCAGTACCCTGAGGAAAGTCCTGTGCACTCCTGAGAGGTATGGCTGTAGCACACAAAACCCTAGACTGGAGTACACCTTTCCCTGGAATGGAGTCCCACTGTAACTATAGAATGTCACACTAGGCATGCCTGTACACTTAGAGAATAACAGGACAGGTTGGATCCCACATCAGAATATATGACTGTATTGTGAATATTTGTCTGTGCATACAGACAGCTATGTACATCGCAACTGTTCCCGCACACTCACACATCAGACAGGATTACCCTCGGCTAGCTGTAGGTGGCCCATATGTGATATATCTGCATTTGTTGCATGAGATACACACACACACACACACACACACACACATATATATATATATATATATATATATATATAGGCAACAGATAACAATATATGTCAAGCATACACAGACATAGATGTAGGGAAGTGAGATGTAGACAGTGATAAAGAGAGAGAGACACACACAGGGGGACACAGACAGAGTGAGTCACACACACAGATACCCTGAATGGCATACAGTAATGCCCTGCTGTGGACAGTGGCATACCAGTTGTAAATAGTTCCATGTGCCAGCATAAAAGGTGAGCCCGATTGTGTTACAGTACTGAGGTTGGGTTTATAGTATCACATCACCTGTGAGTGTGTGTGTGTGTGTGTGTGTGTGTGTGTGTGTGTGTGTGTGTGTGTGTGTGTGTGTGTGTGTGTGTGTGTGTGTGTGTTTGTGTGTGTGTCTGTAGGCCTAAGTATTAGGAGATTGTTCCCACTCAGTACACTTCAAATTACCCTACTTCACAAGATCTGCTGCTGTCATTCACCTTAGATGTACCATTGGACACCTATCACCCCTATAAGCTCTATAGCACATGTAATAACTAACTCTATAGTGTAAAAAACTAAATAGGTGGGGATTCTAATCTCAATACTGGCAACTGTGTGTTTGTGTGTGTGTGTGTGTGTGTGTGTGTGTGTGTGTGTGTGTGTGTGTGTGTGTGTGTGTGTGTGTGTGTGTGTGTGTGTGTGTGTGTGAGTGTGTGTGCGTGTGTGCGTGTGTGCGTGTGTGTGACAGTTGTGTGTGTGAGAGTGAGGGTTTGTTTGTAGATGAAACAGTTTTAGGTCATTCCCACCTACAACACATCCAAGTGCCCCACTTTATCAGTCCTGCTGATGTCATTCCCCTTATCAGCACCTTTATCCTGCTGTCAGCCCAGTAAGCTCTGTAGCATGTGTGATAACTGTGTAACACTGTAGTACAAAGTATAGTTAAGCATGGGTTCTAATCTCAGATTCAGCAAATGTGTGTTCGAGTGTATAAGTGTGTGTGTATGTTTGCAAGAAGAAGTATTTTGATGTTTCCCACCCAGTGCCCTATTTTATCAGTCCTGCTGATGCCATTCCCTTTTTCAGCACCTTTGGCCAATTGTCAGCCCATTAAGCTCCATGGCATGTCTGATAACTGCATAATGGTATAATACACATCACTAGATAGGCAGGGGTTCTAATCTCAAGTCTGGCAGATGTGTGTATGTTTGTAAGAAGAAGTATTTTGATAAGTTTCCCACCCGTTGCCCTACTTTATCAGTCCTGCTGATGTCATTCCCCTTACCAGCACCTTTGGCCAGTTGTCAGCCTAATAAGCTCCACAGCATGTGTAATGACTTGTGTAACATTATAGTATAAATCAGTAGATATATCCAAACATAAAAAAACATTGGCTTCAACTACAAACATGAACAGAAACAGAAACAGGAATACCACTGGCAAGACAAAACTTATTTTACTAGTACAACAATGTTCTGGTACCTCGGCTTCTTGCCTTCTGTTGGGACATTTTTACAATGCAATTCTGTCCCTATATATACACTCTTTACCTTAAAATCATTCAATTAATTAATTCCATACACCTAAATGATTAAACAAATTATTAGTAAACCAGTTGTAAGGCAGTTCATAAAAACACACTAGTTTATAAAATTTACCAAAATACATTTTAAGATCCATACATACATTTTATAACTTTTAAATCATCTCTAATTATTTGTAAATATTATTAAACATTTCTAAATATCTGTCAAAGGTTTTTTAATACTCCTTAGATACTTAATTGATACAAATTTAATTTCTGCCCTTTTATACAAAGTTTAAAATGACGTGCTTAAATAAATCACAAATATTCACTGAGATAAAGTGCACTATTCACCTGATTTATGTCTACAACTTAATTTATATTCTCCTTGTGCATATCTTTATCCCCCAACCTTTAAACATTCATTTTTTTCTACTTGCTACGATGCATCTTAAAAATTCCTGCATCATAACTTTTATACTGTATATATAAAATTCATTCTACCTGAAAAAATCTTTTGACATTCAAATATTATTCTAATACCACTATAACAAATCAAATATTCAAATTATTCTCCAAATTCTTACCTCGAGGACACAATGTATGAAAATTTATTATCATTCTGCTCTCTAGTCTCTTCAGTTGCATTCTAAAATTCCTACAATTGCTCACCAGACGTGCTAGAATACTAAAAATAAACTTTTGTCCAAACCATGGTGTTTGGACAAAAAGTGCATAGCAACAGGGCTCTCAGATTTCCGTCTTCTCACATCCCCCAGATGTTCATAATCCTCACTTTGTCCTTCCTGGTAGTTTGACCAATATACCATGAGGTTAGATGACAATCACTACCTATAATGTGCACTACTCCACAGCTGTCACAATTGTAATATTTTGTGGCCCTGTAGAATTTGCCATTAATCTTTTTCCCATATAAATTCTTAACATGATTACATATAGAACATCTCCCACAGCAGTACATCCCAACATTTTTACTTATACTATCAAAAAAACTTAAATTTAAGCATTTTTTTATTATTCAACAACTCTTTTAAATTGCTCTTTTAACTTGCTGTAAAAAAATTTATATGTTTGGGAAACAGTTAGCCAATTGAGATGTCTTCACAGACAATCTCCCAGGCTTGCCTGACATTTTTTTTCCAAAATGGGAGAAAAGTCAGAATATCTAGTAATAAAAAAATAGTTTCTCATCTTCATCCATATTAGTTTCCAAATTATTTCTGACCATTCTTCCATGATGGTTAGGGCCAATTCTTTCTTTCCTTCCTCCACCATTTGTAACCTTATTTTTTGCTCTCTGTAATATATAATCAAAACCTTTGTTCTTTAACTTCATGTATACTTCATCCAAATGTTTTCTGTTTAAATCATCTTCAGAGGTATTCATAAAAATCCTTTTAAATTCACCATGATTCAATCAAATGGGGGGATGCATGCTGGTAGCATGCAAGAAATTGTTTTCTGCTGTGAGTTTTCTGTATGGTTTATGCTGTACCTTTTTGTCATTCTTAATATAAAACATGACATCCAAAAAAGAGTATATTATCTCTACCAATTTCCCAAGTAAACCTCAATCCATGTGCATTATTGTTTAAAGTTTCCATAAATTCCACAAATTCAGCCTGATCACCTTTGCAAATAAATAGTAAGTCATCTTTGTATCTCTTATAATACACTTTATTTTTCACATAATAATATTGTGATGTCATAAACTGATTTTAGAAATTGCCCATATAGGTGCTAGCATACGATGGGATAAAATCTGCCCCCATCAATGTTCCCCTTGTTTGTAAGAAAACTTCATTCTTCCATGTGAAATAGTTGTGGGTAAAACTGAATTCTAATAAGCTTAACAGAAAAGTAGAAAGTGGACCCTCTCCTAGTTTCCTAGCCATTGCTTCCATACCCCATCTTCTATTAATATTTGAATATAAAACAGTAACATCTACTGTTACCCAAAAGTAATCATCCTTCCATTTCAAATTCACTAGTTTTTTACAAATTTGCTGAGTATTTTTAACATGTGAAGGTTTAGTGATCAAATGTTTTTTGAAACGAAAATCCAAGAAAATATTAACATTTTCCAAAAATTAGCTTATTCCTGAAATAATAGGCCTCCCTGGAAGACTAAGCATGTTTTTGTGAATTTTGGGAATTGCATACATAAATGGATGTCTAGGGGTTTTCATAATCAAGTTTTTTTTACATCCTGATGTTTCAAAAACCTGAATCTTTCTCCCAGTTCCAATATTTCTTCCAACTCAGGTGAAAATCTACACAGAGGGTTATATTGTAATTTAACATAACAACTCTCCTCAGATAGTATTTTTGAAGCCATTTTATCATATTGTGCAGTATACATAACTACCCAATTACCTCCTTTGTCAGCCATTTTGTATACCATCCCATTCATGCTTGATCTAAGTTCTTGTAAGGCCATCCATTCTACTTTACTCAAATTATAAGTTTCAAACTTCTTTATAAACTGATCATAGGTATTCTCCACTTTCTTACACACTAAATTTTCAAAAACATTGATAGCTTGACTACTCTTTGGGGGCATAAATTTGCTATCTAAACTCAATTTGGGCATTTCCAAACAATCATATCCTGTGACAAATGTTTCGGATGAAATATTGCTTTCTCTAACATCATTTGAATCCCCTTCACCCAAACCAATGCACATCTCATACATTTCATTTTCATAGACGCTTGCACTCAATAAATTATCTTCTTCACCAGAAGATTCCCCACTATTTACTACATCTGCACAAGGCTTTTCCTTTCTAGTGTGAAAAAATAATTTGAGGTTTAACTTGCAACAAAATTTCTTAACATCAGTAATCATGTCTGCCAAAGATGGGATTTTAGTAGGTACGAATTTTGTACCTCTGAGCAAAACTTGTTCAGCTATGTCAGATATATTCACATTTGTAAGATTAATAATTTTCATGGTGCTACTTCCAGTTTCATCCACCCAGATATTTGTGAATGAATCTACACTCACATTGTCTTCAGCTCTATTACTATTACTTTCACTACCTCCCATAAAATGTGAGACTCATCTGGTCATCTATGATAGACATATTCATTTAAATAAGGCTGTCCCCTTTCCCCATTAATGGTGCATGCTCCATACAATTCACCATTCATGTTGTCTTGAGTTTTATTTAAGTTATTTCCATCACTTTCCATGTTATAGGAAATATGCAATTTATCTGAACGTTTAACATTCATGGTTTCAATTATATTAAGCTGTCTTTTCTCTCAAAAATTCATCAAATGCATATTATTCCATTCATTAATTTTACTTTTGATATCAGAAATGTTAGTGACCAATTCAACATGCAAATTATCTTGAGCTGTACTTAAAATGTTTTCATTATTCTGTATATTATCAAAGGAATCCAGCTTATCTAAACAGTTGTCATTCAGATTTACATTGAAATTAAACTGTCCTTCTCTAAGAGAGTCACACATTTCATAAAATTTTTCAGATGTTTTTGACATTGAATGCAATTATTTACATAGCAAATAGTATTATAAATGTTGTAAGAAGAAATGGGAACATGAAAGTCATTTCTAAATGTAATAGAAACATTCACATTTGAATCTAACAGTCTTACTTATTTCTGCTTCTTCCATTGCTTTTTCCCTTTCCCATTATTGTTCTTTGCTGTTGCTGCACTTGTACTTGCCCATTTGTGGTGTTTTTTGAGATTGTAGATTCATCAGAGTTCACTTCTTTAAAGGAGACACTTTTTCTCCATGAAAACATTTCACATGAGGATATAGATGAGTCACGAATCTCATTCCCCTGCCTTTTGCTTTTCTGGTATGTACTAGTATGTGGTGGTGCTGTGGTAGCGCTGTCGCCTCACAGTAAGATGCTGTCTGGTTCGACTCTTAGCTAGAGCGTCTTCTGCCTGGAGACATGTGTGAATAGGTGTATCTTCGTTGAAGGTTGTGCGTTAGGGCTGGCAACTCAGCACGTAAAAATCAACTGCCAATCATTAGCAGACCAGAGTTCTGCTGTGGTGACCCCTAACTGGGAAAAGCCGAAAGACACACACACACACACACACACACACACACACACACACACACACACACACACACACACTAGTATGCCCTCTCTGTGAACGGACATAGATTGAACCATTTTCAAAATGTTTAATGTCTCTATTATAGTATATATAGGGACAGAATTGCATTGTAAAAATGTTCCAACAGAAGGCAAGAAGTCTAGGTACCAGAACGTCGTTGCACTCATAAAAGAAGTTTTGTCCTGCCAGTGGTATTCCTGTTTCTGTTCCTGTTCATGTTTGTGGTTAAATCAGCAGATAGGCAGGGGTTCTAATCTCAATATTGGCAAGTAAGTGTGTTTGTGTGTGAGAATTAAATCCTGTGTGGGTTGTACCATTTTGAGTTGTGTACCACCCTGTACAATTCCCATCATCCTACTTTAGCAGGCCTGCTGATGTCAGTCATCTTTACAGATACCTTTGGGCAGCTGGCAGCCCTATAAGCTCTGTGGTGCTCACAATATCTGCATACAACTATAGTGCACCAAATTAGTTAAGTAGGGGTTCTAATCTCAGTCCTGGCAAATGGAAAAGTTTGTGTGAGTGTGTGCTTGTAGGTTAATGATTTTGAGGCCATTCACACTCAGTACACTTCCCATTGCTCTATTTTAGAAGTCCTGCTGATGTCAGTCGTGTTTGCAGATACCGTTGGGCAGTCACCAGCCCTATAAGCTCTGTGGCACTTGTGATATCTGCGTACTACTACAGTGCAACAAACTTGTTAGGTAGGGGTTTTAATCTCAGTCCTGGTGAATGTAAAAGTGTGAATGTGTGTGTGTGTGTGTGTGTGTGTGTGTGTGTGTGTGTGTGTGTGTGTGTGTGTGTGTGTGTGTGTATATGTGTGTGTGTGTGTGTGTGTGTGTGTGTGTGTGTGTGTGTGTGTGTGTGTGTGTGTGTAGGTTAGTGATTTTGAGGCCATTCACACCCAGTACACTTCCCATTGCCCTACTTTAGCAGTCCTGCTGATGTCAGTCACCTTTACAGATACCTTTGGACAGCTGTTAGCTCTATAAGCTGTGTGGTGCTTGTGATAACTATTTGCTACTATAGTACAACAAACAAGTTATGTAGGGTTTCTAATCTCAGTCCTGGCAAATGTGTGTGTGAGTGTATTTGTGTTTGTATGTGTGTATATCTGTAGGTTCCACTATTTTGTGGCCTTCCACGACCAGTTCATCTCCAATTGCCATTCTTTACAAGGGCTGCTGATGTCCCTCACCTTAGAAGTAACTTGGGATGCCCTTCACACTATACGCTCTGTTGCATATATGATAAATGTAACACTGTAGTAGTAAAAACAAGGTTTTGAATCTCAGTCCTCACAAATATGTGTGTGTGTGTGTGTGTGTGTGTGTGTGTGTGTGTGTGTGTGTGTGTGTGTGTGTGTATGTGGTTGTGAACCATATTCATTGGGGGTGGATTTTGCAATCTTTTAGTATGGTCCACCCAGTACACATCCCAATGTCCATTGTATAGGGCCCACTGGTGTCAACCACTGTAGGGTTAGCTGTAGACACTCTGCAACCCTATAAGCTGTGTGTTATATTTAATAACCATGTAACAGTATGGTATCAAAAACAAGATAGGTGGGGCTTCTACTCCTTTGATACCATTCCCCACTAAGGATTCAATGACAAACACACTCAGCTAGGTATCAACCCCTGTGTCACTAGGTGGGTTGCAAACTGGCTCATGGATGGAACTCACAGTGTGTAGGCAGTGTACTCCATGTCAGACAGTCATTAGTGGAGTACCACAGGGTCTGGTCCTCATTTCCCCCATGTACGATATGTACGCATCTGACATCTAGCCCAACACAAAGGGACTCTGGCTAACAATGTTTGCAGATAACTGCAAGGTGGGTGCTATGTTTACATCCACAAATTATGTTAACATCCTTCATACTGTCCCCACTGAGACCTACGACTGTTGTCCACACACTGGCCCTAGGCTCAATGGCAAGAAATGTTTCACCATCATCTCTGCGATCAATGTGGTTTCCATGAATTACCACATCGCTGGTAGTCCACTTGACACAGAAGTCATTATAAGAGGTCTGGAAATACAGGTTGACAGTGACCTCTCTTATGACCACCACATTGCCACTGTGGACAGAAAATCCTTCCATGTGGCACATCTCATAACTAAGGGTGTTGCATCCAGGAAGGAAGAGGTCACTGTCTCCCTCTACTCTCCCCTCATTAGGCCAAACATCAAGTACAATGGCCTATTTGCAATGTACCTCACTAAACACCTGCAGCAACTGGGGAGGCTGCAAATGTAACTCACAAATAGGACCCTAGGCCTTAAACAACTGTACTAAATGGACAGTGTCCAATACCTCCAAGTATTCTCGGTCACATCTTGGCTACTTACATGCAATCTCTGCTTGACTGACAAAGCCCTGTCTGCCCAGCCCTGTTAGGAATTCCATACCTAGTGAAATCCCAATCCATCTGCACCAGATGCCACAGAGACCACAACTTCATTATCACAATCAGCAGAACATGCTAGTGGACAGGTCCATAACTAAGAAACTAACCATGTTATGGAATATATGTCACATAAATGTCAATCAGAGCACCTCACTGGCCCTCTTCAAGAGAAATCTGCATGAGTGGATGGGGCAATTTAACTATCACCATGGGGATCATTCAAGTGGAAATAGTCGATAGACACACTGTAGACAAATGTAAGGTGGCATGATGTTGGGTACTCCCATGGACTAGGATTGCAATGGCTCCATTGCCATTAGTCTGGTACACACCTATGATCACATGAACCTATGAAGCTCAGTACTGGAAAACATGTGTGTGTGTGCATGACTGTGTATAAAAGTGTGAGCGTGTAAAGTTGTAGGTAAAAGTACTTTGACACCCTTCTCACCATCTATACCCCCCATTGCCATACTTTGAAAGAGCTGATAATTTCATACACTTTAAAGGTTCCTCGTGAGACTCTTCACCCTATAGGCTCCCTGGTGCTTGCGGTAATTGCATAACACTATAGTACCAATAACAAAATAGGTAGGGGATCCAATCTGAGTCCTGGCAAATATGTCTGTATGTGTGTGCAAGTGTTTGTACATGTGTATATTTGTAGGAGACAGCATTTTGAGGCCTCACTTTCCCAGTACACTGGACATTGCTATACTTTGCAAGGGCTGGTGATGTTGCTCATCTTAGAAGAGCAATGGAACTGTCTTCACCCTACAAGGTCCATGGTGCATGTGATAAATGTATATCACTGTAATACCAATAACTAAATAGGTAGAGGTTCTAATCTCAGTCCTGGCAAATGTGTGACAACAGTATCCTGTTTTTGAATGAGTACTATATCCAATAGGGAGGTGGGTTTTACATTTTTAGATCATGGTACTCCCAATACATTTCCCAAGGTCCACTGTACAAGACCCACTGTCTCCTTCAACTGTAGAGGTATGTGATGACACTATTCAGCCAAATAAGGGATGTGTTGTGTGTAGGAACTAAGTAACAGTATGGACTGCCTGACAAGATAGGCAGAGCTGCTAACCTCTGTTCTGGCAAATGTGTGTATGACTGTATCTGTGTTTGACATTGTGTATATTTCTGTAGGTTAGAGTATTTTGAGTCCATTCTCAGCCAGTGTATCTCCCATTGCCATACTTTACAACGTCTGATGTTGTTGTTCACCTTATAGGAACCGTGGAATGCTCTTCACCCTACAAGCTCCGTGAGATGTGCAATAAATGCATGACAGTTTAGTAGCAATAGCTAGATATGTAGGGGGGCTAGTATCAGTCCTAGCAAATGTGTGTGTGTGTGTGTGTGTGTGTGTGTGTGTGTGTGTGTGTGTGTGTGTGTGTGTGTGTGTGTGTGTGTGTGTGTATGTATATGCAAGACCAGTATCCTGAGTATATTTGAGTGAGGACTATATCCATTGGTTAGCCATGGTTTACAATTTTAGGCCATGGTACTCCAGCACACGTCCTATGTTCCACTCTTTGAGGGCTGCTTTTTACATCATCTGTAGAGCTATCTGTAGACACTCTGCAGACCTATACACCCCATGCTGTGTGCAACAGCTATGTAACAGTATGGAATGACTAGCTAGAGAGGCAGGGCTGCTAATCATAGTACTGGCACATTTGTGTGTCTGCACTGGTGTGTATAGCAATGTTCGGGAGTGTGTAGACTTGTGTGTGACAGCATTATTGTTCCAATCACACCCAGTACATCCCCCACTGCCATACCTTACAAGGGCACATGATATAATTCACTTTACATGTACTGTGGAATACATTCCACACTATAAGCTCTGTGCCACCTGTGATAACTGCCTAACACTGTAGTACCACTAACTAGATGGGTAGGGGTTCCAAAACCAACACTGGCAACTGTGATCTTGTGTGTGTGTGTGAACAGTATTCTCTGTGTGTTTGGTCGACACAATATCCTCTGGGGGTGTGGATTTCAGCAATCTGAGGTGTGTTACACCCAATACACATCCCATTGTCCACTTTACAAGAGCTGCTGATTTCTACTACCATATGCGGTAGCATTGACGCTTCGCAGTAAGACGCTGTCCGGTTCGATTCTCAGCTAGAGCGTCTTCTGTGTGGAGACATGTGTGAATGGGCGTACCTTCGTTGAAGGTTGTGCATCAGGGCTGGTAACTCGGCACATAAAAATCAACTACCAATCATTAGCAGACCAGAGTTCCACTGTGGTGACCCCTAACCAGGAAAAGCCGAAAGAAAGAAACAAGCACACACACACACACACACACGCACATGCACTCACCTCAGTCTTTATTGGTAATATATCTATATATTGTTATACATATATATGTATCTCCATACATACATATCTATCTATATATGTATATGTTTTATTTTATAATATATTTTTGTAAATATGAATCATTAGTGATTCCACAATGTTTCTTCCCTATTGATATGTTTAAAAAAACAGCAGAAAATCCCATAACGCAGATGGCTTAGTGGTAAAGTATTGAACGTCCTATGTTCCACTCTATGAGGGCTGCTTTTTACATCATCTGTAGAGGTATCTGTAGACACTCTGCAGACCTATACACCCCATGCTGTGTGCAACAGCTATGTAACAGTATGGCATGACTAGCTGGAGAGGCAGGGCTGCTAATCATAGTACTGGCACACTTGTGTTTGCTCTGGTGTGTATAACAATGTTTGGGAGTGTGTAGACTTGTGCGTGACAGCATTATTGTTCCAATCACACCCAGTACATCCCCCACTGCCATACCTTACAAGGGCACATGATATAATTCACTTTACATGTACTGTGGAACACACTCCACACTATAAGCTCTGTGCCACCTGTGATAACTGCCTAACACTGTAGTACCACTAACTAGATGGGTAGGGGTTCCAAAACCAACACTGGCATCTGTGATCTTGTGTGTGTGTGTGTGAACAGTATTCTCTGTGTGTTTGGTCGACA
Organism: Protopterus annectens; assembly: GCF_019279795.1. Lineage (NCBI taxonomy): Eukaryota > Metazoa > Chordata > Ceratodontiformes > Protopteridae > Protopterus > Protopterus annectens. The sequence goes on along the minus strand of NC_056746.1, from coordinate 1,208,933,790 downwards.
CAATATCCTCTGGGGGTGTGGATTTCAGCAATCTGAGGTGTGTTACACCCAAAACACATCCCATTGTCCACTTTACAAGAGCTGCTGATTTCTACTACCATACACTTACCTGTGTACATCCCTCAGCCCTATAAACTCTGTGGCACATGCAATAACTGTTATACAGACCTGGTAATTATGTACAGCTTCACCTCAGCTAAGACATACTTCATGTGTTACCACACTGCCATACCCCTCATTGCAAATGACTTTTGCAGTTTATAACAACACTATTGTACATATGACCCTGTTTCTGGGCTGCTGTACCCCTATTGTGTCAGGCTTTGTCCATATGTCATGAACTATGAGGTAGATAGTTATGGTATATCATTATTTAGTGCTGTCATTCCTGATATCATCCCAGTGATGTGTAATCCCACACATGTTCTGGGGTGGGGGCCGTAAATATGAGGGCAAAGTCTGTGCAACCTCTGGAACTCTGTACAGTCAGGAGGCCAATGTATGTCTGGCCATTGTGAAAGGCCTATCAAGAATTTGTAGCAGTGTACTGTTTACTTATTAGTTGGCCTGTGTAGAGTGGGGGGCAGATGTGAGTGGCATGCATCCTTTTTATCCAACTGTGTATGCTGCTCCAGTTACCGGAGGTCTATCAGCAGTACATGTTTTATGGGCATTCTGAGACATGTACCACACAATTCCGGCTACACTGTGACCTGGGACAGTATATGTAGGGGTATTGTGTGACTGTCATTCAAGATATATCTGTCCATACAGTATGCTTACCAATATGTTGCTGTGACTGTGGTGCAATTGGGTATGTGCATGCACTTTCATACCGGTATCTTTTTTTCAGTACAGTTACATCCATGCAGTGTGTGCTGTATTAGCTAATGCATGTGTAATTACCCAGAGCTGCTTTTGGGTAGTATGGTGTTGTCCTGACTGTATTTTGGACAGTGCTTGGTGACATGCTAGTCATCTTAGGGCAGTTTCCTTAATGTTATATAGCTGCACTCATAGCTCTCAACTCTCCAGGTGTTCATAGGATGTAAAGTTGTCTGGCTCATATATTTGGTTTGGTCCCCATGACAGGTGTGTATTTCTGAAAATTCAGTGGGATGATGTATGGAATGGACTCACTACATACTGACAACCAATTGAATTCTCAGAATCTGATATTGCATTCAACATATGTTAGGACAGACAGTGTTACTGCAGTAATGTCCTCAGTTTACTCAATTATTTCCAATGTGTCCATATTTCCATACCCTTGTCTCCCCCACTTTTTTGGCTTGGTCCAGACCCCTTGCACTAAGATGTTTTGAGGTATGACAGCGCTGCATGTCATGGAAAAATATATATATATATATATATATATATATATATATATATATATGTGCATATTTGTTGTGTTCTTTTTCATATGCTCCTTTGCATATATCTGCATCTCCATGCATGTGTATATATATATATATATATATATATATATATATATATATATATATATATGTGTGTGTGTGTGTGTGTGTGTGTGTATATATTTTCATAAAGATATTTATGGGGTAGCGTTGTCGCCTCACAGTAAGACGCTGTCCGGTTCGATTCTCAGCTAGAGCGTCTTCTGTGTGGAGACATGCGTGAATGGGCGTACCTTCGTTGAAGGTTGTGCATCAGGGCTGGTAACTCGGCACATAAAAATCAACTACCAATCATTAGCAGACCAGAGTTCCACTGTGGTGACCCCTAACCGGGAAAAGCCGAAAGAAAGAAACAAGCACACACACACACGCACACGCACTCACCTCAATCTTTATTGGTAATATATCTATATATTGTTATACATATATATGTATCTCCATACATACATATCTATCTATATATGTATATGTTTTATTTTATAATATATTTTTGTAAATACGAATCATTAGTGATTCCACAGTGTTTCTTCCCTATTGATATGTTTAAAAAAACAGCAAAAAATCTTATAACGCAGATGGCTTACTGGTAAATTGCTATGACTATGGTGTACAGGGTCCTGGGTTCAAAACCTGCAAGGGCTGTTTAACTTGTTGCTGGGCAGAATGGAGGTTTATGCTGACAGAGTGATTAAGGCAGTTTTAAGCAGTTGTAAGTGGGTTTGCATGGGTTTGTGTTATGCTAAGCGATGACAACAAATGGTTAAACTATTAGGCACTAAAATGTAGATTTACCTTAGCGATGCTTACCAGTGTGCAAATCCACTTAGCTGAGCTACCTACTGCTTAGCATTCATGTTTGAACAATGTTTAAACTGCTAAGAACAGCTGAGCAATGCTAACCATTGCTTACAGTTCATTCTTATAAAATATCACACTGATGACTTCATTTAGTAAGTGTATATGTTTTCCTTTACATGACATGGCTCTATGTGGTTTCATTACAGTAGCGAGGGGTGTAACTATACTGTATGGGACAAGTGTATACATGGATGGTTTCATATGTTATATGCACTCCCACTTCCATTTTACACCAGCTACACTACCCTTGGTGACAAAACTAACTTTCCACATATATTAATATGAAAATAGTGCTTTTAAAACTGCTTTCTCATGTAAATTGGGTACAGATTGCATGTCATTAGTGCTGTTATACACCTGGAGGGTTGCTAGATTGACAGGGTTCATCTGGACATGCATTTACTGAGTGACTTGACTTCTGACAGTGTTATGCCTCTGATATACCTCTCAACTGGCATGTTGTCCACAGACTGGCCAAAGGTTTGCTTGTTATGTTTGGTGTGTTCCTCGAACAACGTCTGTTTTTGTGGGGTTGGTAGGATAATGTGAGGATTGTCATCACTAACTGTTGACATCTATTGGTGTTCCAGACATCATATCCTTCAAGGATGTTATGTTACAACAACACGTGTAACACCAGCTACTGTTTCAGTTTGTAACATCATTATATGTGATATGTCCCTCTTTCCGTCTCCCTGTCCCCCAAGTACATAATGCATTGTCCAGATGTCCTGTACTATGAAGTGTAGAGGTAAGGTATATCATTAATTACCGACTGCACTCCAGTTATCATCCTAGAGACCTAGCAGACTTCTGGCCATGGTATGTGGCAGTGGCCAGGATTATGGTTCCACAACATGGAAATTCTGTGGAAATCTGTACATATGACAGTTATGTATGTCTGGCCATTGTGAACAGACTGCCAAGATTGTGTAGCAGTTTTGTGTGTAGATGTTTGTTGGGCTGGGTAGGGAGAGTAGCAGATGTGAGTGCCATACATCCTTTACCTATCTGACTGTGCTTTCTGCTATGCCTACTGATGGTCTATCAGATTTGTTTGCTTGTAGCGGCAGACTGTGAAATGTCTTGTAACACCTCAGGATTCCCAGTGCACTGTTATTTTGGCCAGTATATGTCTGTGTAGTGTGTGACTGGCAAACAGGATATGTGTGTTCAGACAGTCGTGCTACGCTATTCATTTTGGGTACTGGTATGTTGCTATGACTGTGGTGCAAAGATTTTGGGTGGTCATTTTTGCATCACTATCTGCTTTTTCACTACAATTCCATCCCTGTAGTGCATGCTATATTTGACCAAAGATGGGTAATTGCCCAGAGCTGATGTGGGGGAGTGTTGTGTTGGTCTTATTGTGCTTCATAAGTTGCTGGGTGGCATGTTTGGCAGCTATCAGGGGATTTCCATTCTGTACATGACTGTG
>NC_056746.1:1208827576-1208925076 GCF_019279795.1 Protopterus annectens | reverse complement strand
CTATACATATTCACATATTCTTGGGTGAAATGATGCATACAGCTTACTACCACTCCTGGGATTCAAACCATGCCTGTTTGTGCAAAAAGATACAACAATGCTGTGTTTCATCACAATGAGATATTGCTGTCTAATGTTTGACTGTTTTTTTGTGTAATAGTCTCTTGGTTGGACAATCTGAACTAGTAATTCTGACATTCATGCATGGCAGAGAGTTCTTGTACTGTGTACTAATACTTTGACATATTACAATCTGGAAAGCAATGGTTGACACAAAGCACTGCTGTAGGGGATACAGTATAATACTTTACCATTACTATTCAGGGATCAGAACTTGGTGCATGGAACATTTCATATATTTGATCTCCTGTTTTACAACTCCACAATCTTTGTTAGATGATCCTCAGTTAATTCATGCCATCAGTGCCATAGTTGCTGTGCAGAACCTGTAAACATTTAGATTCATACCACCACATACCAAAGTAAACACAACAGTCTGGGATTTTTAGTGTTATTTAAGGGTACTAACATGTTTATTGATAGATATCCTCTATATCACTATTACTCTGCTAACGTCATTTATTTATTACATGCAGTACACATTTTAACCTACTAGCAGTTGACATTCTACTCCTTTCTATTTATTTTCCCTGAATACTACAAACTAGATTTGTACTTACCAGCCTCTCGACCCAGCCTTAGCAACCTGCTGACATGGGCATCTATGTTTGCAGCCTTCTCATCTATAGCTGTACAGGAGATAAAAAAACATTTATGCATACCTAGCAATCATATATATGCAGGCTGGACTTTGGTAAACACTAACTGATACTGATACTTACACACTGCTGAAACATTCTGTGCCCATGCTTCTTGGGTCCACTGGTCCAAGAGCTCCCTCTTCTTATGCTTGAGGTTGGCGAAATGGTGCCAGACCTGCTGAACAGTTCAAGGGATGCCAGTACCACTGGTGAGATCACATGCAAGATGGTCGCAGGCCTCTGCTTTGCAGTGTGAGCCCTGGAACTACTCCTGCAGCAGTCTCACCTCATGATCTTTCACTAGGAGTCCAACCATGATCCTGGACTCCTGAATGCCCCAGTGCTGCACTCAAAAGCATGATGCCTCTCCTATGCCAGCCATAGTGCCTGCAAAGATGAGCTACAAATAGTTATGGCTGTATTCCCAACTGCAAGGTTTAAATAAGACCAAATTCCCACCTTTTGCTTTCATTGAACCATTTTGAATATGTTGAGCTAAGTTAAGCAATGTGCAAACCTGCTTAGCTAAGGTTGACAGTGCTTAAAGTGTTAGATGTTGAGCACTGCTTACCAATGTGCAAATCCGCTTAGCTGGGATACTTATTGCTTAGCATTTACATTTAAGCAATGCTTACACCAGCTTAGCATAGCTGAACACTACTTAGCATTGCTCAGATTTCATTTTATAGAGTATCAGGATTGTGGGATTGATTCCACATTACTGACATATTATAATTTTATGTTTATCTTCCATGACATCCCCCTGTGTGCTTTCATACATTCACCAAGAATGATGCCACAATATAGAGACAAGATGATCAGCTTTAACAATTGGCTTAATGTCTGGTGTCATTCAAAGGGGATCCATTGTCTGTCTGCCTGGGATGGCATGCTTGACAAGCCACGCTGCTTCGCAAGGGACGGCTTGCACCTGTCACCCCTGGGATTCCGGATATTGGCTAAGGCTCTTGCCACCCCCATAGTGCCTTTTTTAGGCAAGGCTCAAATTCTAAACCTACCACCCTAGAAAACAAAAATGGGAAGAAACTGAGGGTAATGCTGCTCAATGCCAGAAGTCTAAATCTCAAAATGCACGCACTCGAGGCCCTTCTCAGTATGGAGAACATCGATGTCTGTGCTGTAACTGAAACCTGGTTCAAGGCTCCTGAGAGCACCCCGGCACTATCAGGTTTTACCTCATATCATGCATTCCGGCCCCAAAACCCGGACCACACCACAAAAGGAGGGGGTGTATCCATATTCATAAAGGATACCCACACTTCCAGGTTGGTGGCAACGCACAAAGCTTCGGAAAACATCCAGGTGCAACTAACCATAGGCAAAACTGCTCTACAAATTGTAGCATGCTGCAGGCCACCCTCTCAAACTCAGGAACCCCACACAGCCTTCATGAAGACACTGGAGGGTATAAATGTATCTCCAAACACCATCATATTGGGTGACTTCAACTACCCGAATATAGACTGGGAACATTACTCAAGCCCTAACTTTCTAGCCCAACGGTTCCTGGAGTTCATAAATTCAAATGCCATGGAACAGCTAGTCACTGTTCCCACGAGAGGAGAAAATATACTAGATCTCATTGTCACAAACATGGGGACAAAATGCTCCACACCGGAAGTATATCCCTCATTGGTGAGATCTGATCATAAACTAATCTCACTGGAAATCCACATCTCGCCCCCACCCCAAACAAAAAAGACCATAGTGAAGAACTTCTCTAAAGCAAACTTCACACTACTCAAGACTGGTGTGGTATCCTTCAAGGCCCCTGAGCCAGTGGAAACCACAACCCAAGCTGCGGAAGCCCTTACAAATGCCTTCTATGAACACCTCCAGGACTGCATGGATCAGGCAATCCCAAATAAAACCAAGACTCTTTCCACAAAGGGCAAACGTCCAGTCTGGTGGACCCCAGCCATTAACAAACTTTACAATAAGAGGAGAAAGCTATTACATGATAGAACAAAATCCATAAAAGGGAAGTCACACCTGATCATTATTAGTAAAAAATTACGAGCACTCATAAAATCAACTAAGGCCAATTTTGAGAGAAAAATTGCCATGGATTCAAAGGACAATCATAAGGCCTTTTTCAGCTATGTTAGGAACCTGGGTGGAAACTCCCAGATATGCTCAGAATTAGTCCAAAATGATACAAAAATCACTGAACCCACAGACATTGGCAACATACTGGCAGACAGGTTCAGTGCAAACTTCACCCCCCTCGCCTAAAGGAGAGATAACTATCCCAGCCGAGTGTAGCCTCCCGGACATCTCAAATGCGCAGGTGAAAGCTGCTCTCTCTAAAGCTAAAAACACAGCATCAATGGGACCGGATGGTGTCCCCGGCTGTGTGCTACACGAGCTAAATGAGGAATTAAACCCGCACATAAGGCAGCTGTTTAATCTCAGCCTTACCACAGGATACATGCCCAAGGAGTGGCGTACGGCAACTGTGGTCCCACTCCACAAAGGTGGCGCCTCTACGGACCCTGGTAATTACCGCCCCATAAGCTTAACAAGTCTAGTCTGCAAAGCTATGGAGAGGATCATAATGGAGCTCATAAACAAAGTTATAGGGGACTTGCAGACATTGGACCCGACCCAGTTTGGCTTTGTCAAGGGAAGATCATGCCTTTTGAACTTGGTCGACTTCTTCGAAACAGTCACCAAGGCCATTGATGAGGGAAAGGCAGTCCATACAGCCTACCTTGACCTTGCAAAGGCTTTCGACACAATACCCCACTTGGGTATTGTAGAAAAACTTACCAGCTTAAATGTAAACCCATATGTTACAAGATGGGTTGCAAACTGGCTTAAGGACAGAACCCACAGGGTTAGAGTTGCTGGCACTGTGTCAGACTCCAAGCCGGTCACAAGTGGTGTCCCACAGGGCTCGGTCCTTCACCCCCTATTGTTTGGCATCTACTTCTCAGAAGTACAGGCCAACATGGGAGGACTTTGGCTGACAAAGTTTGCAGATGACTGCAAACTGGGCGCCATAGTGGAAAGTGCATCGGACACGGATATCCTTCAGAAGGGACTCACGGAAACAGATAGCTGGTGCCAGAGCCATGGCCTGAAGTTAAACGCCAAAAAATGTATAGTCATACCCTTCGGGAAAAACAAGGTAACCCCAAGCTACCATATAGGTGGCAATCCACTAAGCACAGAAGAGGTTATCAGGGACCTGGGAACCCAGGTTGACAGTGGCCTTTCTTTTGACACTCACGTTGCTAATGTGGTTAGAAAGACCTTCTACATTGCCCACCTGATCATGAAGGGATTCACATCCAGATCTAGTGAGGTAATTGTTCCCCTGTACTCTTCACTTAGACCAATGATCGAGTACAATGCCCCATTCAGGATGTATCTCACCCGACATCTGCAGCAATTGGAGAGACCCCAAAAGTTCCTCACCAAAAGGATAAAGGGACTCCAAAATCTGTCATATGCTGCCAGATTGAAGAAACTCCAGCTCTATTCAGTCGCATATCGTCTGCTCAGCGGTGACATGTGCCTGACATACAAGGCCATGTCCAACCCGGAATTAATGGACATGCTCCACCTCAAAAAATCCAAATCCACCAAAACCACTAGAGCAAGCGACTTAAACCTTAGCACAGATATAAATAGGACGTGCTGGAGGGATAGATTTATCACTCAGAGACTCCCTATGCTGTGGAATAAAATCCCGGTCCATGTGAGGCAGAGCACCTCGCTGACTCTGTTCAAGAGAAATCTAGACCTGTGGATGGGAGATCGTAGGTTTACCCCGGGAATCATCTCTGTGTCACTGCTGGACAGAGGCACAACAAACTAATGGGCACAGTATTTTTTCATATAAGGGGTGGCGTAAGCCACAAAAATTTGGGCTAGGCTTATAAATGCCTTAGGGCAGATAGCCTAGTATAAACCTATGAACCTATGAACCTATGAACCTATGAACCTATATTCTTGTGTGACTATACTGTATGGGGCACTTGTGTTTATATGGGAGTTTCACATTTTTTGTAGACTGAAACCTCACTTTTGGACCTGCTACACTATCCTGGTTTACAAATATTACTTACTACCTCATTTAATAAAACAAAAGTATTTTAATACTGCTTTCCCATGTAAAAGGGGGCTCAAACAGTGAATCCCTGCATGCAAAATGGAAGGTCTAACCACTATGCTATCTCACCTTGATAGTTTTAGCTGTATATCACTATTTAGCTCCTTGGGATATTTAAGCTATGCTAAGCACAGTTGCGCAATGCGCACACCCGCTCAGAATGGAAAAAAATAAAATGGATTTTAATTTTCTTCTCACTTTAGGGGTATGCACATACCTCTGAGATTCTTATGCAGGACATTTGGACAACTACATCATACATGGGGGGACTCTGGCCATAACTGGGGACACTTTTTAAATATTTCCTCTTGAGAACATGATGGTGTTGAGTTATTTGGTATACCAGCATGTAAACTGGCATACCAATATGGAGATCGTGTGGTGGTCTATACTATGAAAGGGTGTACCTGTCTGTTTCCTATATTTTGGTGTTCGTGGACAAATAGTATCCGCAGACACTGTTATTATTTCCATTTGTGCCCGTGGGCACTGTTATTGGTTTTCAAAGTGCTGTAATGGCACTTTCTGAGTGCAGGGGATGTGTTAACTGTGCGAACACTGCTGTGACACACCCCCTGCACTCATTCATGTCTCGTGTCTCTGTAGCCTTACAGCAGCACACCTTCATGAATATGTAATGCACACTGCTGTGCTATATGGATACCAACATCTCCATGCAAGAATAGTGCTATTCTTGCATGGGGTTTATTGAATCCCAGGGTTAGTCTTTTTTAAAGAAACTGGCCTAATATAAGTTGAAATTAATAGAGTGAACTCTAAATATTTTACAGTGCTGCAAATTCTTATTTTAAAGCTAAAATACAGATACTGCTAGCTAATATAGAAATTCAACTTATATGCTTACAATTATTCATGTATTCGTACTGTGACAGTAAAAGCATTTTTGTATGGTTATACCCAAAGATACTTTTTACTTTAGCTAACATGCATTGGATTCTATGCCTTGGAGCAAAATTTTCTATGAAGTACATACGTGCTTTTATCAGTAAAGTGGAGTACCACAGGGTTCAGACCTGGGTCCTCTCTTGTTTGGTATCTACTTCTCTGAAGTACAAGCTAACACAGAAGGTCTTTGGCTAACGAAGTTTGCAGATGACTGCAAACTATGAGCCATAATCGAAACTCCTAACGATGTGGTTATCCTACAAAAGGGCCTCACTGAGACAGATGCCTGGTGTCAAAGCCATGGCCTGAAGCTCAATGTCAAAAAGTGCATTGTCATCCCCTTTTATAAAACTCTGTACCCATGAACTGCCACATAGGTGGCAGTCTACTTAACACAAAAAGTGTGATGAGACCTTGGGACACTGGTGGACAGTAGTCTCTCCTTTGATAATCACATCACCACAGTGATTAGGAAATGCTTCTACATGGCACACCTCATCACAAAAGGTTTCTCATCCAGAAAAAAAAGAGGTCATTGTTCCCCTGTACTCATCACTCATTAGACCCATTATAGAATACAACGCACCTTTTAGTATGTACCTCACAAGACATCTACAACAACTGAAAAGGCCACAGAAATACCTCACAAAGAGGATTACTGGCCTCAAACAGATGCCTTACGCAGACTGTCTCAAAAAACTCCAGCTTTACTCCGTTGCATATAGCCTACTCAGAGGCAATCTCTGCCTAACATACAAAACTATGTCAAACCCCGAGCTGTTGGACATGCTCCACTTAAAGAAATCCCAATCCCTCTGAGCTACACGCTGTAGGGACTTAAACCTTGTCACCACAATAAACAGAACATGCTGGAGGAATAGATTCCTATCCCAGAGACTTCTCATACTCTGGAACAGACTACCTATCTATGTCAAACAGAGCTCCTCATTAGCACTCTTCAAGAAAAATCTTGAAGATTGGATGGAAAATAGGAAATTCACCCTGGGGATCACTTCTGTGGCTCTGCTCGACAGGGGCACAGGAAAATAATTTTCTTGGGTGGAGAAAGCCAGGGTACCTTTTTGGCTATGCTTATATAGGCCCTAGGGTCAATAGCCTAGTACCTACCTATGAACCTATGAACTTATGTGTAATATTGATAGGGGAATCAAATGCATTTTTGATTAAAAGTATTTTTGCAAAAATTTGCCTATACTTTCAGCTACAGCTAATGCATTTCAGAAAACTATAGATAAATTTTACATTTTAAAGGTGTTTCATATTCTCAGAACCCATTCATTAACCTTACATATTATTCATATAGAGTTGGTATTCAAACTAAAACTGAGTCAATATTTCTAATGATTTGATTTTGAAAATAGATGAGGTTAAGGTAATCATTTGCATTTAACAGACCACAATTCTCTAACTTTTAATTCATATTTATTAATAAAGAAAATATCAGCTTTTAACGGAATCCCTACTTATATAACAATCACACTAAGGAAGTGCAAGTCTGAACAGTTTAACACTAGTTTAATCAATGCTTAAAACACATAAGTGCTTTTGTTCTCTCTCTTGTAAAACTTCTTCAGATAAATACTTCATGTTACAATGCAGTTTAAAAATATTTTGTACTTGAATCATGTGATCATCACTCTCCTTTCTTTAACCAGTTAATGAGAAGAATGCCTGTCTTGGAAAATGTCTTCAAATAAAGACTAAAGTTGTCAGACAGGTTACACTAATGTTTTGTTCTTCAAAAGAACATTACTTTAACCTGACTGACAATTTTAGTCTTTATTTGAAGACGTTTTCCATGACAGAGGACAAAAGTGCTTATATGTTTTAATTATTGATTAAACTAGCTTAGTTTATTAATGATTTTGGGTACTAATTTAACAATATTAGGTGGCATTAAACAATAGTTATTGAAGGACCTATAATATTTTTGAACCAAATAATAGTGGACACATTTAAAATATTATGATTTGGAATTCATTGAAATCTTTTTATACAGAAACATTTAACTATGGTATTATAACAAAGTAAAGACATTGGATACTAAATTGTTAGAACTATAAAAATAGATAAAATGAAATGAAAGACTCGGAAAGGTAAAGATATAAGTCTGAAATGAAATAATTAAATAAAGATCTCAAAATTTAAATCATAAAGTCTTCATAAGTCTGGAGAATATTAAAATTATACCCAGTCTATAATTCTGTGAGCACTGTATAGATCTATATCTACATCAAAGTAAGTAGCTAAAATAGATAATTTAAATAGTGTGTATTCACAAGGCAATAAAACACTGATATAAAGAATATAGTAGAATGTTTAGGCAGCACTATGAGAACATTTCTGAACTAATTTATAATATAGTAAATCATAAGAAAACAGGGGATTTTTTAAAAAATAATGTGACAAGGAAATTCTTATCTGAACAAATTAAAACATAGAGTAACCAATAACTAATACAGAAATAATCAACAAATTATAGTAAACTTAAAGAATGATGGTATAATCCATGATCTATATAAACTGTTATGTCAAAATATTGTATTGCTTTAAAAAGCATATTTAGTGAAGTTAAAAGTAACTGCATTATACTTCTGTTGAGGAAATACTCTGCTTTTTCTCAGTATTTTTGGCAAGATACAGACTACTCTTTATGTTTGTCTTATTAGCTTGTCTAACTTTTAAATGTAGATTATAAGCTGATCATATCAATACAAGCAAAGAAGAAGAAGCAAAAACAAGTGTGTCAGCTATTAGTGACTGACATCAGGCACACATTCCCCAGGATTTATGAAGCTCGGAGCAAGGACAGCATTAGCCTTGTGCCGACCGTATGGCGTAAAGATGGCACAGCAGCACCACATGCATATTAATGAAGGTGCGCTGCCGTAACATCCGCATGCATAGGAAACATGCGCGAGTGCAGGGGGCATGTCTAAGTGCTGCATGGAGGCGTGAACATGGCTGCAGACACGCAAGTTAAAACGCTGACTAGACTAGTACAGCATGCCTCTAATAATAATTACTCCTGTCAGTGTCCGTGGATACTGAAATGTGTGCAAAGCATACAAGACAGTTTCGCGAACACCAACATAAAAAGTAAACACAAAGGCACGTAGCTTAATATTGAGTACCCGTCCCTCGAATAAATGACATTTAAAACCCCATGTCCGTATTCCATTGTAGTGTTGATTGTTATATCAAGTGGAAGTGAAGCACAGCATGTTTGCGCGCCGCTGCCCTTTGCTAAGCCTAGCCCAATGGTTAGGGTTACCACCTCTCCCACTTTGTGAGGGACAGTCCCTCTCTGGGCAGTTGTGTCCTTACCAAAAATATTAAAAATGTTAAATGTCTTGCGATTGTAGGACATAATTATGTCCCATATTTTATGTAATAGTTCCATAAAATAGTTATTTCTGTATGTAAAGTACCTAAATGTTACAAGAAACAGAATAAGCAACTAAACTGCTACAACAATAAGCTTTCATTTAGGCATAAAATTAAAGTACTATAATTTGTACTGACCGTGGGTATGTGTCGGCCTGTAAAATCAAATGTGCGTCCTGAAAATGTCCCACTTTGGTCATTTGAAAAGGTGGCAACTCTACCAATGGTCAGAGCATTGACTCAATATCTTCCCATTCGAGGTCCAAGTCGTCCTTGTCTGGATGGCCCAAAGATGAATGGGTATTACCCGGGTCTACCTACCATGTTATGAAAGATAAGTATTTGCGTGTACCTATGTGTGTGAAGTACAGCATGTGGAAGATCAAAAATGCTAGGGTCGTCTTCAAAATCATATTGGTACCAGAGATATGTAGTGTACACAATGTGTTCTGTTGTTTGTGCCATGTGCCATCAACCAGAGAAGGGAAGGATGGTGTGTGTGGAATATGGGGGTGGGGGTGATGGGTAATGTAATAATTTGCCAAAGGGAGACTGGGTCAGATGCACAATAGGTGAACTGGAGGTGTACAAGGGAGCAGTGGGTGAATCAGAAAGGAAACCAAAGAACAAACATTCACATCCTTAATACAACCTGACAGGCCATACTGCAGAAGACAATCCCACAAACATATGAACATTAAAATGTGGATACATATGTACAGAAATGTTACCGGCTCACACCCACATAATGGTCTGGCCTGAACTGAGCCATCCAACCCCAACACACCTGGATACATAACTGAATACTCATCATCCCCTCCACAGCACACCACCCCCCTTCCTGAACATCCACCAAAGCCACCCATACTTGGGCTGCTAGCTTGGCGCAGCCATATCTGCACATAGTGACCCTTACTCATATCTAGTAGGAAGTCTCACCCTAGGCAGTCTCAGGATTCCAAACTATGTATCCTGTGCATGTATAACCCTCCCTCATTTTCGTAAAGCCAAAAGAATGGAAGTCATTGGTCCCCAAAAATTTTTGGCTATCCCTCATGGGATAAGTATCTGTTCTAAAGATTAGACTTGGTGGCACGACACAATGTCCAGTCCCGTAGACATCTGGACACAAGTTGTATGAGCAGTAGTTGTCCACAACCCTGCTCAGCCTCCAGCCGGTCCTGCAGAACCTATGACCCGGGATTAAACACCTGACCGTGATGCACGTCTCCCCACGTGCATTATCGGGAATATATACCTTTCACATGTTCACATGAAGCTTCCTCATAGCCATCTTCCAAACAGTAAATGTCCACAAATTGTATACCCCGTCCAGGTTCCTCGTTGTAGTGATGCACACAACCCTGTATACAAACGGTACAGGTACCTCCCGTATGCAGTAATTCATATACATGGCCATGTATAACTCCAGATATGTAGTCATATATCTATAAACATACATACTTATATTCGCATAGCTACACATCACACATACATGCATATATGTAGTTGTCAAGTATGTGCCCAATTCATAAATATGTATACTTGCAAAGGTATACATATGCTTCTCAGAAACATATGAATAGTAACATGTACTATACATATGTACACCACAAGACTATCACATTTGTTGCCAGTACTGTGGAATGGCTGTAATACAGTCATATATCCTAATTACCATCCATAAAAAATGTATCACGGATGGTTTAGTGGTAAAAAACAGTGACTATGGTGTTCCTGTTCCCGGGTCCAAGCCATGCAAGGGCTAATTTTATATGATGGCAACAATAATGGCAGTCGGATATAGGGTGATTAAGGCACTTTAAAGCAGACATAAGCGAGCATGCAAGCAGGTATGGGTGACGGTAAGTGGCGGTCATTCAACAGTATGGAAAATGTAAATAAGCATGTAGGTGTATATGCATGTGTATGTACAGATATATATATATATATATATATATATATATATATATATATATATATATATATATATATATATATATATATATATACATATATATATATATATATATATATATATATATATATGTATATGAAGAATGAACATGGTCACAATAAAGCAGTCATAATGAATGTGAAGGGAAACAGCAGTAGAACCCCCCATAATATGTAGTGCTGTCACATCAAGTTGCCTAGAGGTGAGCAAATCTCCTGCATCTCCAACCACAGGTAGGATGCTAAAAGTGGAACTAACTAAGCCCACGTGCTAAGTCTGACTTAAAAACAGGTACACGGCAGTCCCAGTCACCAGTTGGATGAGCCAAAAACCGGAAGACTAATTGAACACCCTGACCATTATATGAACATATGTCCCAGGACTATAAGCTTGGGACATCTGAATATACTGTGAGCGAGCCAACATATGGGATGTGTCTAGAGCAGTAGGGAATGGCTCATGTGGAGTAGTGCGGTTTTTCTAACAGGAAAATGGATGCCTGCTGTGTTACTGAAGTGTTGAGGTGTGTGTTTGGGTAACTATGAACCATGGGGATACATATAAATGAAGCAGAACACCAACAGTGTAGTGGTTAGAGCATCTGCCTATCGAGCAGACATTGCCGGTTCAACTGCAGCAAACACCATTTATGACGTGTAATCCGTATACGAGCATATCTTGCTACTTTTATGCTGTATAACGATATAATACCATTGAAATGTGAACTGGGGTGAAGTATCACAGTAAGAATGCAGAAGGTTTTTGCGTGACGTGAATCGACGCTTAAATGGAAAACCGCAGCTGACAAGTGTTGTACTCACCTTTAGTCCAATGGCCCTTGTTCTGCACAGCAACACAATAAACCGTGTCGGCAAGGCCTGACGCCAGGACCCTACACATCACAATAAATGTGATCTACCACTAAGCCATGGAAGTTATACCTAACTTTGATGTTATCACAAACATAGCAGACAGCACAGTCATTCAACAGTATGACCAAAGTAATTAAATCATACAGATGTATATGCATGCGTAAGTACACACATACATATATATATATATATATATATATATATATATATATACACATATATATATATATATATATATATATATATATATATATATATATATATATATATATATATATATCTAGATACACATATATATAGGGTTACCACCTGTCCCACTTTGCGAAGGACAGTCCCTCTTTGGGCAGTTGCGTCCTGTAAAAATATTGTAAAATGGCAGATGTCCTGAGATTTAATGACAAATGATTTCCTATATTTATGTAATAGTTACATAAAACAGTTATTCTGTATCTGAAACACCTAAATGTTATAAGAAACAGAATAAGCAACTAAAATGCTACAAGAATAAGCTGTTATTTTAGGCAAAAAAGTGAGGTTCTGTCCTTTGTACTGGCTGTGGGTATGTGGCTGTGGGTATGTTTGGCCTTCAAAATCTAATATTTGTACCAAAAATGTCCCACTTTGGGCAATTGAAAAGGTGGCAACCCTATGTGTGTGTGTATATATATATATATATATATATATATATATATATATATATATATATATATATATATATATATGTGACATCCCTATCACCATGTACTGTCTGCAATCCTCACACTATGCTCCTGCTGTGCACAGATGTGTGTTCATTGTGTAAAACAGGAAACAAATGGTTCTACACACTGAACAGTCCACAGATGGCCCTACAGATGGGGGTCCCTCATGAACAGAGTACTGTCATGTCTGTATTAAAACATGCAGAATAGCCATTACCACACACATCATGTTAAACAGGCAGTAGTCTCAATGCAGCATAGCTACACTTACATGCTGTAATCATGTGTGGCACATAACCCTCCTGTCTTTAGGCTATTTCCCACTGTGAATTATGTTTGAGGTATATCCAGATATCATCTGTGATGCCGTTTCAGAACACCACATCCAGGTACCACTCACAGCGACTGTCATGGCCAAATACCAACATGTTTTTCTTAGATAGTGTATTGTGTTTATCATGCGAATGGCTATGGGAACACCATCACAGCTGTTCCACATGCAATCAGCTAGAGGAGGACTGCAATAGGTGCAGAGGCCATCACCTGATCATGTCCATCACTTACAATACACGTGCTGCTGCTGAGCAGGTGTACACCTCCACATCCACCAGAGAGTGTGTGGATGGGACATGCAAAGTACACTAGAGAAGGGCTTGGAGAGTTAACCCTAAGCATCATCTGCCACACGCCTAACAGTACAGGGGTCAAACCCCTGACTGACTAGTCATTACTATTACATGTGCATGACGTTACTACATGTGCCACAAAGCTGACATGTTACTGTGTGTAGGAACATATATGTGTGTAGGTGAGAGACATCTGCAACAGAGATATAGTAGACATACATTAGGTGTGGCACATATGGCTGTGCCCATGAACAGATGCCATTATCACCACAACCACACTCTCTAATGGACTCGCATTGACACTCTTTGCCAGGGCCACAAATACACAACCTAACTACTTAGTTTGCCACATTGCAGTAATGCACAGGACTACATGCACCACAGGGAATATCTGGAGGTTCTACTGGCTAGGGCATGTGAAAGTGTTTGACATCTGTTGGTATGCCAATGAGGGTTATACTGGGAGTGACTGTGGTTGGGATTATCATAACCCACACACAGACACAAGGTGCCAGTACTGACATGCATGTATGCATTGCTTCATGGGTGTGTAGTGGTTGGCTGTGCAAGATGGCTGTACAAGGCTGAGTGAGGGGTAATCCTTGGCATTGCATAACCTGACAGTGGTGTGCGGTGTGGTACAGGGGTGTAGTGTCTGCAATGTCAAACACAGATGTGTAGTGCATGATCTGCCCTGACATCCTGGTTACCAATGTGTATGGCCATAGCTTTGCAATGCATGCCATAACTGTGTTTGAAAGTCCTTCACATGGACATTGCCTGGGGTGTGCATGTCTCACAATACTGTACAGGTGTACCTGGTTTGGCAGGCATTTGTTATGTATACAGACTGTTATCCCCCGATATGCCAATACTGGCCTGGTGTGATGAAACCTGCTTATAGTCAGCAGGTCGACCCTGCACCTGCATTGATAGCATAATACAGGTATTCCCTGGTGTCAGTGGCATTGGTCCATACAAGGCACATATGTATGGCATTGTATGGCCTCTGTGGATCACATTTGATGGCACCACATATGTTGCAGGCATCCAGTGGGGAACATAGTGAAGGCACAATGTCCGCAAATATGTGCCTATTGTACTGCTGTACAGGGTGCCATGTCCTCTGCAGCTTACTGCATTCACACCATGCCTATTATCTGTCATCAATGTGCATGGTACTAGCAACATAGTGGGATATCCTAGGCAGGTGTGTTTGTGCATTGCACATGGGTGCAGGACATATACCGGGTACTAGTAGGGTTGCATACTTTGTTCACCAGGCCTTTTGCCAGATGTAGGGGTATGGCTTGCCAACACAGTCCCATGGCTGACTGACAGCTGTACTCCTCGTGAGGTGGCCAATGTGTCATAAGATGGACACCATATAGGAAAACTACAAAATCCTCTCCCCAACATGTCCAGTGGTTAGACACTCACAGCTACCTCTACACAGGCTCTAACAGCCAAACACACACACACACTTGCCATGTCCTGTATACAAACCCCAAACTACCGTATCACAGTGTAGCAATATGCTTTTAGGGCAAACACACACACACACACAGTTGGCAAGTCGGGGATTAGAACACCGCCCTACCAACTTTATCACACTACAGCATTACGCAGTTACAGAATGCACTACCAAGATTACTGGGTCACAGCACTCATAGAGGTGTATTTCTAGGTGGGTGACATCATCAGCCTTGCCAAAGGTGGGTATAGGAATTGTATAGAGTGTGAGCAGTCTAAATGCATTATTCAGTCCTCAGGCAGATGGAGACAAGCACACACAGACACACACTTGGCAAGTCTGGAATTAGAACACCGACCTAGCTACTTTATCACACTACAGCTTTACACAGTTACAGAACGCACTACCAAGATTACTAGGTCACAGCATTCCCAGAGGTGTATTTCTAAGTGGGTGACATCATCAGCCTTGCCAAAGGTGGGTATAGGAATTGTATGGAGTGTGAGCAGTCTAAAAGCATTATTCAGTCAGACAGGGACAAACACACACACACACACACACACACACACACACACACACACACACACACACACACACACACACACACTTGGCAAGTCTGTGATTAGAACTCCTACCTAACTACTTTATCACACTGCAGCATTATGCAGTTACAGAACACGCTACCAAGATTTTTGGGTCACAGCACTCCCAGAGGTGTATTTCTAGGTGGGTGACATCATCAGCCTTGCCAAAGGTGGGTATAGGAATTGTATGGAGCGTGAGCAGTCTAAAAGCATTATTCAGTCCTCAGGAAGAGGGGAGACAAACACAGACACTTGGCAAGTCTGGGATTAGAGCACTGACCTAACTATTTTATCACACTACAGCATTATTCAGTTACAGAAAGCGGTATCGAGATTACTGGGCCACAGCACTCCCAGAGGTGTATTTCTAGGTGGGTGACATCATCAGCCTTGCCAAAGGTGGGTATAGGAATTGTATGGAGTGTGAGCAGTCTAAAAGCATTATTCAGTCCTCAGGCAGATGGGGACAAAACACAGACACAAACACACACTTGGCAAGTCTGGGATTAGAGCACTGACCTAACTACTTTATCACACTGCAGCATTACGCAGTTACAGAAAGCACTAACAAGATTACTGGGTCACAGCATTCCCAGAGGTGTATTTCTAGGTGGGTGACATCTTCAGCCTTGCCAAAGGTGGGTATAGGAATTGTATGGAGTGTGAGCAGTCTAAAAGCATTATTCAGTCCTCAGGCAGACAGAGACAAGCACACACAAACACACACGCCAGTAGTTGGAACAGAACACCCTCCTATCTACAGATCACTATTACAATACTACATAGTTACGAGTCGCGCCACACAGACTATGCATTTCAAGGCTGTCATTATGACCTTCTAGGAATGTGGCCATCAACAGGGATGCTGGCAGTTAAGATGTACATACCTGTGAACTTGTGTGTTTAATGTAGGAATCCATCCTGACCTGAAGTATGCCCATCTGTGGAATGGACAGCTGCTATCACTATACAGGGTTACAATGGCCATGCCCATACACATAGAGGCACATATCCGACACAAGGTGTCACTGGGCATGCTCACACACTTAGTAGCACGGGGCTGTTCGGAATGCACTATGTGTCCATCTATACAAGGTTATACTGGGCATGCTCATGCACTTAGTAGTACAGGGCTGTCTGGGATGCACTCTGATTCTAAACATGGAAGGCCACAGTGGCCATGCTATTACAGTTAGACATAAAGAACATTGTAATGGACTTTGGTGTTAGTAGTTGTCATTGTTAGCAGGAACGCTGCACTACATATATCTGACATCTTTTTTATAGGTCTTATACACAATGTCTGCTGCTGTCTGTCACCTTAGATGTACCATTCTATACCAAGCACAATACTACCACTTGCAGTGATGTCTTGTTAGGAGTGGCAACTGCTTGACCAACACAATGAGCCAATGTCCTGCTGTAATTACAAGGTTGTCCAGTGTTTGTCATTCTGGAATGACATGACTGAAAGTAGACAGGCCTTTGTCACATATCACATGCATCCATGGTTCAAGGGAGTGGGGATAATACCTAAGTCATAAATAAATCAAAACACCAACTCCAATACAGGAATCCACGTAGAAAAAAATAACGAACCAGTCGACCACAGTATAAATGGAGCTGACAATAAGGCACAGACCAGAGCAATGCAGGTATAAAATAAAAGCGTTTATTCCAAATGAGCACACCGACTGAGCGCTTTCACCAGGTAAACTGGTTTCTTCAGAGTCATAATACCTAAGTCACATTCACCCATATAGTGCCATTCCAAGGCAAATGTCCTAAACACAGGATAACACCCTGACACCTAGAGGACAACTGCATTGTATGCTTATGCTAACCAGTGCTAGATGTGTAGCATCCGTAATCACAGCTGCTCACTGCAGATCCAACAATGGGAGTACTGACATCTGTGAAGTAAGGAAACCTGGCTGAAGGCTCTGTAGTGCACAATAGCACTACCACCATATACCTCAGAACCAGACATGTGGACCATAACACAGGTATGGACTGCTCCAGCTAGTGGTGTCCCCACATACATAAAGGCCACTCACATGTACTGACCAGTACCCCCACAAAAGGCATCACAGATGAGACAGGTGCAGGACACAGTGTCAAAAGCTGCATTCTGGGATGTAACCCTCAGACACTACCATTCCCTCGGACCACCAACACACATCCATACATGTGGTAGGACATATAATAGTACACTGCCATATGCCCCTTGACCAGTGGACTGTACAAAGCTCTACATCAACTGTGCAGAGTACCCATGTACTGACACAGTTGCATCATATGTTATGCAATGCAATGATACCACTGTCTGTAACCAGGTCAGCAGTACACATACCAGGGGCCCTCGGTTATTGACAGCATTAACAGATGACTGTTGCTGTACACCAGTAAACACCCTCATGTTTGGATATGACATACATGTACCTGCCCTGGATATGTACATGCCACACACATACAACATATATGTAAATAGCATAGCTGTTTTTCTTTATGCAGACAGGTGGCTACAGCCATTACACACATGCACATGGAATGTAGGTCCATGGCTGCTGAATGCTAACAGTACATAAGGTGTGATATCAATGTTGACAGAGGTAACACTCCCTCTGCACTGGTCACCCATTACACCTATCATATCATACAACAGTCCATGTGTCATGTAAGTCATTACACATGTCCACCAATTGCAATGCCTACAAACATGCCCAAATTACAGGATTGTAGGACCTACACACATGAACCTATAGTGGTGTGCATTCAGATACCATGAATGTGCAGTTGCTGATGTATGCAGGTGACGTGTGTCTTAGTACATCATGCAGTTGCAATGCAGCCTCAACATTGCCAACTGTATATGGTGATATGCTGAAAGTACGGAAATATGTACCTCAGATATGGACAGATGTGTGGGCATAACTAAGTGGTGGGGCATCTTTGCAGATGGATGTTTGCTGAGGACAGCTCACAGGTGTGTCACAAGTGGTCCTACAATAACCTGTGTAACCACTAAGCAATGGTTTTGTTAATTGAAGGGCAACACACACAACACAGACAGCGGTCAGGGTGACACCAAAGGTAAATCACTTGACACCTGTAACAGTTAAGACCTCCCATGTGCATATATCAGCACAGTTGCCAAAGGAAGCATCAGTACACTTTATAATGCATGCAATACTGCTGTAAGTCTGTCATACATATCATGAGATAGGCAGGTGTTTGATTCACAGTACTGGCATGTGTGGTTGCATGTATGTCCATATATGTCACGTATGGTGGGGAATACATCTCAATTGGTACTCACTCTCCTGTACACTGTTGTAGACATCTGTACAGACTACAATGTAGAAAGCAGGACATAGGCAGGGGTGTGTATCTCACACATGCGTGGTATCTGTATGTGCGTGACATAGGTGTATTCAATAGTGAATGCCACAGTGTGTGTATGGCTGTGTGTGTGTGTGTGTGTGTGTGTGTGTGTGTGTGTGTGTGGGTGTGTGTGGGTGTGTGTGTGTGTGTGTGTGTGTGTGTGTGTGTGTGTGTGTGTGTGTGTGTGTGTGTGTGTGCGTGCATGTATGTATGGCTGTCTGGTCCCTGGAGTGAGGATGTATGTTACCATAGTGAACTGATAAGACCCCTCCCCCATCTAGGTGATGCAATCTACTATCCATGTTGATGTCCGCGATCTTAGGCCATACTGACTACCTGTATAAGTACATTCTCTGTGGCGCATCATGTAGGTGCACAGTACTGTAATGATGATTTGCACATAGGCAGGGGTCCTCACCTCAACACTAGCAACTGTGTGTGTGAGTGTGTGTTACTTTGTTGGTGAATCCGTGAGTGTTTGGGTGTGTTACTGTGTCACTGAATACATGTGTGTCAATGCCTGAGGGTGTGGGTGCAGTTGTGTGTTCGCATCCTGTCTTGGTAATGTGTATTACTGCTTCCCAATGAGGCATCACACTTCCCACTGGCCTCTACCCTTGTCATCAGCTAGACTGCTCTCTTACCTCACCACTCCATGTAACTGTACCTGTGATGTCATCCAGTATGGATGTCACGTCTGTAGCCACAGTAGCTTAATACAGA
This sequence comes from Protopterus annectens, assembly GCF_019279795.1. Classification (NCBI taxonomy): domain Eukaryota; kingdom Metazoa; phylum Chordata; order Ceratodontiformes; family Protopteridae; genus Protopterus; species Protopterus annectens. The sequence goes on along the minus strand of NC_056746.1, from coordinate 1,208,905,539 downwards.
GCTATCATGCTCTTGGATCAGTATACGTGTTTGGAACGTGAGGCATTCTAACTGTGATGTGGAAGCTACAAGGTGCATGCTGGTATTTTCATACATACCTGTGAGTAGTCCACATTTACATATAGGACACTAACTGCAAACACTGACATCCACTGGCACATGCACCTGAAGGAGGAAAGCAGAACATCATGACTAACATGCAGTTACTGTTGTTACACAAGACACATACTGTTAACAGTACGAAATGCATTGTACACCTGTACTACATGGTATGTCTGCTGCCTATCAACAGTACACAACAATTATAATCTACACTTATCTTCCTAGTGTGTTCACCCTGTGCATCAGACCATATGAGCATGTCCCTGCACCGATGCTGTGGATGACAGGGATGTGGCACAGGCATCATCATATGCACAGGGGGATAATGTTTGCCAGAGGCCTAGGCTGCACCATTGGTTGACATCATGTGTGTGGGTTAGGGCCTTTGATCTAATTGGGCATGTGTGGATGTTATGCATGTGTGTGTTGCGGTACCCTACATATGTTTCCGGTGTGTGCGTGTATGTATGAATGCACATAGTTCTGGCATGTGTCTGGCCTACACAAGGGTATTATTGACAGCTGTGGACTGTACAGGCCAGGTTTTACAGCTCACGGTGTGCGGCCATGTCCACGTGACCTGTGTCTGCCGGAGTTTGCACGGGCACTACCAGGCAGAGGTGCAGATTGGGTAATGTCTGATGACACATGTCCACTGGAACCGTGTCCCTGTTGGGACCATCCAGGGCCACATGCACATGGCCTGCTGTGTTGTGGTGTGGACAGCACAGCACCAGCTGCACTGTTGCTGCTACCGCCACTATGGAAGCGGGCATGTGAGGTAGCTCATTCACGTAGACCTGAATTAGGTGATGTAGCAGGCCTACATCCATTTGCCTGATGCCTCACTCCTATCAGATGTTCCAACACAGACAGCTCACGCTCGCAGATTGTCATGCCATGGTCAAGGACTCCAACCATGTCACTCAATCGTCTATCCAAAGCTTCAGCAATCTGCTGTTGAGCATTTACCATTGCTTGGATGTTGTTGTTTAAACAATGGACAGCAGCCCTCTGAAGCCTCTGATCTTCTCTGTTGTGCCGTTCAGCACATGTCTGTGCCTCCATTACAGCCTGAAACATGTGTCTGGTGACACCAGCTGCTGGACTCTGTTTTGCAGGGTCATTTTGGCCAGAGGTCCTCCTACAAGCAGCACTGGCCACATGCCTGTGTGGGGCATCACCAGTCAGTTGGCTGACACCATGGTGTGCAGGCACACCTTCCATAGCCCCCACACTTTCCTGTTCCAAGCTACCACATGCTAACTGTCCTATCTCTATAGCCACTGGTGATGGGGTATGTGTAAGCATGAGAACTGTGTGCAGAGACGAGGGGGATATAGGTGGAATGTCAACCAATGGCACAGATTCAGCCCCTGACAACCCTGCCTGTGCTTAAATCATACGTTCATCATCACTGCTAAAGTCTGTGGGGACACTAACATCAGATGGATCGCAGGAGGGGAACACACCTACATCACCTGTGAGGGGCAGAGAAGAACTGTACATTACAATCTATACAATAGACACACACACAGACACACACACACACACACACACAGACACACGCTATGGCACCCAACATACATGTGATATGACAGAAGGCATGCAACATGCATGTGATACGGCAGACGGCATGCAGCTCAAACAATAATAGTGGTAGTTATCATACATCCCTGGGTTGCACACAACAGATTGCATGTGTCATAGCAGAAGGCATGCAAATTACACAATCATAGTAGTAGTTAGCATACCTACAGATATACTGCACATTTAGCTGATGTGCATGGCCATTGCAGGGAATCATGAGGTGTCTCTATTACTATACAGTGGAGTTACGGGCACAGTTCATAGCCATGACTTTGTTCAGATGCAATACATATATACTGTGGAATGTGATCCATGTCACTGAGGTGTATACACACTAAACCATGATGTGGAATGTGTGACACAGGTCAGTAAAGGGTATACGGATGACACCCCTGCACATCTGCAACCATATTGCTGCTGCCTGGCAACTATGGCCAGACATGGCAAACTCGTCGGTACACCATGTCCCACATGACATCTGTGTACCACACACACACACACACACACACACACACACACACACACACACACACACACACACACACACACACACACACACGAGGAGCAAGGATGACATTGATGTCTCACACCAGCAAGGGCAATGTACTGTATCTGTGGGCTAATGTGGATACTGTACAGGTGACTGCTGTCATGTCGTGACACACTCAAGATGTTCGACACATCTTATGTGGTGGATTGATGTCACGCCTACACAAGATGTGCACAGGCCTGTAGGATGTCTAGTGTTCCACATCTGCAATATAACCATTACACAAAGGCCATAGTTGGACCATGTGGAGCCAATGTACGACAGGGTGTACATACAAGCGCATCACGTCTACTGTGTGTGTTGCTTCATGTCTCTGGCCATCCTCCATGGCCATGTGTGTACATGTGTTGGCCAAACGATTGTGATGGGTGTCTATTTCACGTCTGTGTTGTCCCATATGACATACACTCATAGATGTCATTTGCTCCACTGACGACAGGGTTATGCAGACAAAGGGTGGTCTGTTTGGTATGTGAGATATGTTTTTTAGGATAGCTAGGCAGTGTTGCAGCCAGCCCACTAGATGTCATGGACATGTCAGATAGCACATCACATTGTGTGACATTCGTAGCAGGGGTATGATCCACACCAGTGAATCCTGTGGACTGGCCATACTCCAGCTCACTGTGTAGTACTGTTTGTATTCCCCACATGTATAGTTCTGCTCTGTAGTACACGTCCCTACAGTGAACAGCACCTCCACCATTGTATGTACAGCTGTCCACACATCTGGCAATGACAGCTTGTGAGGTCTCATGTTGGTGTTTCACATAGTTTGCAAGTATTGCACATGGGTAGTCATCGTGATGCATTGCAGGTCCGACCTGTATATAGTGACAGGACCATACATTATGTGTACATGTACATTATGTGCACATGTGATAAATGGCCACATGGCAGATAGATCTGTGCATTAACATGTCTGATAAATAATAACAGTCTCACCTTCAATTGGCTGCTGTCATAGCGGAATGCCTGAGGTACCTAAATAGGAGTAACACAGCATTATGATCATTATACACGCCTGTATGATAGCTACAGGGTGCAATGTGCATGTTAACACATATTCCAGTGCAATAGACTATACTATGGAGTGTGCATATGTGTGCATACACAGAGTAGCATACTATAGTATGCGGCATGTGTGTATACATGCCTGGCATATGATGACAGTGACACATGTAATGATATGGAATATAGTTGTTATAGGTGCAGTAGTGACTTACTAGGCAACTTCAGGCTCGGTGGTTGAGAGGCACCCACCTCCACGATATCGGCTAAGGCTTGTGGATGTTGTTCTGCAGGTGTCCCCAGGTTGGCCAGTAGCTCCTCAGTATGTGTGAGTGGGGGCTGGGTTGGTGGCCCACCACCTGTTGCACCTTGTTCCCTGGGAATTGCATTAGCATGCTGTTTTGCCTGTCTAATGAGGTCTGTACAGTGTCTGCTCACCTGCTGGTATGTGCAGTATTGGCCACCCACATCATTAACCCTCCTGTGAAGTTCCTTCCACAGGGCATCCCGCTGCTGTGCATCCTGTGGCACATGGCTGAACAGGACATCATGATTGTCATATAGGTATGGGATGAGAGCCTCATCCTCCAAGTGGGTATAAGGTGGTAGCCTTGCACGCAGCATACCTGGAAGACATAATGATGGAGACAGGTCACAGTAACTCACAGAGAGCTGAACATACATGTGTATCACATTTATTATGATTAAATAGTTGTCTTTGCAAATCTACATGACACTGACACCACTGACATGTTTGTGTCACACACATTTAACACTCAATTGTGATTGGATATTATCACCATATATGTGTGTGTGTCACCTGATTAAATTGCTCATACTCCATGTGGATGCTGTCTTGATGTGGGCATGTCTGTTTGCCTGTACTGGTGTTCTTACCTATCAGCACAATGTCCACATTAATGCAGTCAACCTTGATGCTGTGTATATGTCACATATAAAGACTTACACTGCCTTAACGGACATGAGCTGTGACCCTGCAGACTTGCTCATGGAAGGTTTTACATGTATGTGTTTTGCCATATACATCTACATGGCACTGTACAGCAGTTCACCATCCTGCCATGTATCACCTGTGTTGCACATGCGATACACATGGGACACTGGCTAGCCAGATGGTATTTGCGAGGATGGATATCAACTATAGCATGTATAGTCAAAGTCAACTAGTAGGCTATATGCCCTGGGCCATGTAAGAATCTAGGATGAAAGGTTACCTAGCTGTAACCAACAGGCGGGTTTCTGGGGCCAGATGGAACAGTGCCACATAACTGATCTACAGGGTTAATGATACATTTTCCATGTGGTCATCACACCATGTCTGAGAGGCAGGCAATGTGCAGCTTTGCTGTACAGGAATGCATAGTATGGCAGGAGTATGTAAAGTGTATGGGACAAGGATCTGTCCAACATGTGGTGATCCTAGTACTAGGAAGGTGGATGTCCATGAAGTATGTGTTTGAGATCAGGATGTGTATGTGTTGCATGTCCAACATCACTGGGTTGGACATGGCTTTATTCAGGGTAGGCATCATGCTACATAGTGGAGATGGGGATTGGGAAGGCTGGTGTAGGCTATCTGAACATGGCCAATACCCCTTAAAGGAAATATGTGATCTGATATGGGTCACTTGAGTGTTGAGTATGGCTGGACAATGATCTCTATATTCATGGATGGCACCCTGTCATGATTAGGGTTGCCGCAGATGACTACCTGACAGGTGTAGTGACGTAACTATCACAGGAAAGACAACTGCCCAGCTGCATCCATTACACACAGTGTCCATTTTGTTGACCGCTGCCTAGGTGGTAGTTCATGGGTACAGGGTTATTAACATAGGGGTGACAATGCAATATGTAGCTGTCAGATTGTGCCCATATGTCACACACCTCACCCACAAAGCCCCTTCTGCATGTTGTCCACAACACTCTGAGTCAGCTATTGCTCCTAGGTCATAGTCATTCGCATACTTCAATAGGCAGATGCCTTCTGTTAGTCTGTGTGTTATAGACTACATTGAGGAGGAGTACATTGAATTAACCCTGTCTTGCTGTAGCTGGCACTGGTGTGATGTGCATGTATTATTCAGACACCATCTGTATTGTTGGTTCTGCCAGCAGTCCCGTTGCAAATCACTCCTGTGACATAGGAATGTACATCTAGTATACTGAGTGTAGGCGGAACACAGTATGGGTGATGATGTCCTATGACCTGGCAAGGTTATGATATGCTGTGTGAAATCAACCTTACTGTCATCTATATCTGTACTGCTGACATCAAATAAGTTGATCAAGGTTCTTGGCCTTTCAGACCAGACTCAGCAGGGTTGTAGTGCAGTACTTCCCATTATCAGTGGTGTCTCCCCCTTTGAGGGTTGCGATACTTGTTGGTGTGCACCATTCAGTGTGTACACAGCCTGACATGAAGCTATGTTTTACATGATGTGTATGTGGAGAGCAACTTGTTTTGCCATATGTATATGATATAACCTGGGATGTGGACAGGTCCCATGCAGCCTGAGTGCAGCTTGTACCTGCATAGTTGTGGTTACAGGGGCTCTGTAGTGTACATGGATATATGATTGTGTACCTGTTTGGGGGGGCAGTGTGTTTATGTTATCCAAGACCCTATCTGGATTGTTTATTTATGCTCAGCACTTGTTCAGAACTTGTAAGCACTATGTAAGCTACTAATTACTATAGCACTCAGTCTTCCTCATTACCTAGAGGTAAACAGTTTTTGTACGTACTTTTCTCACTTGCTTAGAGTAAAACAGCTCTTGTACTCACTTTCCTCACTTATATAGGGGAAAATAGTTTTATATTCAGGCATGTCCAAGGGTCAGCTCCCAGTGTTCTCTCCTGTCTATCTGATGAATCTGGACATCTTGAGGCAATGTAGAAATTGCCTCATGTACACAGACAAGTCTCTCTGCCTACCACCCAACACTACAACCTGTGAGAGATGCACTTATCTAGCCAAACTGGAGGTAAAGCTCTCTCCAACCAAGACTGAACCTGACAGTCATGTGGAGAAGGTAAACAATTGCACCACACCACACTCATCACATAGTCTCACTAAATCTACACCACCAAAATCCACACATAGTAAAACAAAAACATTTGTGGAGGCTCTCAATAATAATTTGTCTAAGCAACAGAGACCGCCAAAGTGGAAACGCAATCAGCTTCCACCCCCCAACACAACCCCAATGGCACATAGCCCACATACTCAGTGTGCCACTCAACCACAGCCAATAAGGCAAATCAAAGTACCCAACACACTAGTCATAGGTGACTCTATAGTCAGGCACACTGATGTTCCACTCACTAGGCTAAACAAGGAGGTTACTGTCAGCTGCCTGTCGGGGTACCAGGATCTGCCACATAACCCATGCACTCAGGTCACTCCACAAGTACAAATATGACTCTGTCATTGTCCATGTTGGTGTGAATGACCTGAAATGTACCTCCCTGGACTACATGAAAAGAGACATAGAAGAGCTCTCCAATCTTGTAGCCCAGGCAGGTATGACTCTTGCCCTGTGTAGCATTCTGCCATCACCCAGAATGATACCACAGTACGAGGACAAAATTATTGACTTCAACAATTGGCTAAGCTTCTGGTGTTATTCTAAGGGGCTCCAGTATCTGTCAGCTTGGGATGACATGGTCAACAGACCACGATGCTTTGCCACAGATGGCCTGCACCTGTCACCCCTGGGATTCCGGATACTGGCTAAGGCTCTTGCTGCTCCTATAGTGCCTTCTTTAGGCAAAGTTCAAATAACATATTCACCAACATAACAGGAACAGGCAAGCACAAACTGAGGGTAATGCTCCTCAATGCTGGAAGTCTAAATCTCAAAATGCATTCACTCGAGGCACTACTTGTAATGGAGAACATCAATATCTGTGCAGTGACTGAGACCTGGTTCAAGGCACTAGAGAGCACCCCTGCACTACCAGGCTATAACTCATACCACACTTTTTGGCCATGTAACCTGGACTGAAACTCCCAAGGTAGAGGTGCGTCCATATTCATTAAGGATATCCACCCCTCCAGGCTAGTTGCTTAGCACAATGCATCCGAGGTTATCCGAGTGCAACCACCTCTGGGCTAAACTGCAATCAATCCAAATCGTAGCTTGCTACAGATCCTCCACCATGCCCCGAGATTCCCACTCCTCTTTTTCTGATGTATTGGAAATTATTAGGGTTCAACCAAACACCCTACTAATGGGGACTTCACCTACCCCACCATTAACTGGGAAAACTACACGTGTGCCAACTCATTAGCTCAACGCTTTCTGGAATTCATAAACTCCAATGCCCTGGATCAACTTATTCACACACCCACCAGGGGCAACAATATCCTAGACCTAGGTATTACCAATATGAGTGACCGGTGTTCTACACCTGAAATCAACTCCTCGTTGGTTCGATCTGACCATAAGCTAAACACCCTTGATATCCACATCCCGCCCCAACCCCCCATTAAGGAAACTACAGTATAATATTTCTACAAAGCCAACTTCATCCTTCTTAAAACAGAAGTGGTGAACTTCATGACACCCATGCAGATGGACAATACATTTACAACTGCTGACTCCTACACAAATGCACTCTATAAGCACTTACACAAGTGTATGGATTGTGCTATCCCAAACAAAACCAAGATGGTATCCTCCAAAATAAGGAAGCCAATCTGGTGGTCCCCTGCCATAAACAAACTGTAGAACAGAAGGAAGAAACTGTTGCAAAAGAGAGTACAATCCCATGAGTGGAGGAGCTCCCTGGTCAGCCTCAGTAAGAAACTGAGATTCCTTATAAGATCCTCCAAAGCTAGCTATGGAAACAAAACCACCACTAATTCCAAGGACAACCACACAACATTCTATAGCTATGTCAAATATTTCGATGCCAACACCCAGATCTGCTCTGAGTTACAGCACAAATGCAGGAATATTACAGAACCAACTGATATTGCCAACATCCTGGCAGATAGGTTCAGTGCCACCTTTCCCATCTCTCACCCCCTAAAGGGCCCATATCTATACAGGAAGAATGCAGAGTCCCTGTAATCACAACTACGCAGGTAAAAGCTGCACTCTCTAAAGCCAATATCACAGCATCCATGGGACCGGACAACAACCCAGGCTGCATTTTACATGAACTTCAGAATGAACTGGCTCCCCACCTACGCACCATGTTCAATAATAGCCTCACATCAGGCTTTGTGCCCCCTGAATGGTGCAAAGCAACAGTTATCCCACTCCACAAAGGTGGCATCACAGTGGACCATGGGACCTATTGCCCTATAAGCCTGACTAGCCTGGTCTGCAAAGCTATGGAGCACATCATCATGGGTCTCACTCACAGAGACATTGGATACCTCCAAACCTTTGACCCCTCCCAGTTTGGCTTTGTTAAGGGCAGACCATGCCTCCTAAACCTGGTGGACTTCTTTGAGACAGTTACCAAGACATTAGATGAGGGTAAGGAGGTCCACACAGCCTACCTTGATCTCTCAAAGGCTTTCAACACCATTCCCCATTCTGATATTATCAACATACCCATCCACCTGAACATTAACCCCTACATCATGAGATGGTTTGCAATGTGGCTCAAGGAACAGAACCCACACAGTGGGGGTTACATACCCTAGGTCTGACTGTAAACTAGTTACAAGTGGCATCCTCCAGGGATCAGTCCTAGGACCCCTCATGTTTGGTATATACTTCTCTGAGGTACAGGCAAGCACAGTCGGACTTTGGCTGAAAAGATTTGCAAATGACTGCAAACTAGGGGCCATAATTGTTTCCCCAGCTGATACAGACACCCTCCAGAAGGGTCGCACTGAGACAGATACCTGGTGTCAATATCATGGCCTCAAGCTGAATGCCAAAAAGTGCATAATCATCCCCTTTGGATAAAACTAATTACCCGCAGACTACCACAAAGGTGCTAGTCCCCTACATACAGAAAAGTTAATAAGGGATCTGGGAACCCAAGTAGATTGCAATCTCTCCTTGGATAACCATAACACTAAGGTGGTTAGAATATCATTCTATGTCACCCCCCTAATCTCAAATGGGTTCGCATCCAGAACAAAGGAGGCCATTGTGCCTCTCTACTCATGACTTATTAGAACCATTAAAGGATACAACACCCCATTTGGGATGCACCTTAGAAGACAACTGCAACAGCTTGAAAGACCACAACAGTACCACACCAAGCGGATTACTGACCTCAAACAGATGACCTATGCAGCCCAACTAAAGAAACTCCAGCTGTACTTGGTTGCATACCACATACTCAGAGGTGATCTCTGCTTGACATACAAGGCCCATCTCTAACCCAGTATTTGTGGATATGCTCCACCTAAACAAAAGACCCTGAGAGCCACATGCTCTAGGGATATACACCTAACCACAATGATAACTAGGACGTGCTGGAGGGATAGATTCCTGACCCGGAGACTCCCCATGCTTTGGAACAAGATTCCAATGTACATCAGGCAGGACCCCTCACTAGCACTCTTCAAGAGTAACCTTGACGGTGGATGGGAGACAGACATGTACCATGGGGATCACTGCAGTGGCTCTGCTGGACAGAGGCACAGGGAACTAATAGCTTCTGCTGTTCAGAGGCACAGGGAACTAACCTTAGGGGGTGGCAGAAGCCAACACACTCTAGATAGGCTTATAAATACCCTTGGGCAGACAGCCTAGTACCTAACTTTGAACTTATTACAGGTCTTATGTGCATGGATATTTAACTAGCTCTTCCATTTTACGTTGCTATCATTCTGATAAACTGTCGGGTGACTACAAGTCATATCTATCCTGTTATTGTGTATTGTAAATGCCAATAGACATAACTAATGTTTGCCTAACATAACAGTAATGCTATGTAAAATGTAATACATATCTGCAGACAATAATGTACATTACACAGTTATTGGCAAATATCCCACAATGCAAATCATAATTGCACAGTTGGCCAACCTTCGACATGTTATTCTCAGTAATACACCCATACATATGCCTTCTGTTACAATATATCAACATATACTGTCCCTTGTTATAGCATGTACTTGTTGGACCAACCCTGCCACTGACAGTGGCTGGTGAGGAATTGTTGGGTTCAAAACCCTTATATAGCATCCCTTGTGGTGTATGCGGTGATTGCCTTGTGACCTACAGCAGTACACACATAAATACTACAAGTGTTACTATGCTCAACAATACATCACTACAAGATAACTGTTTCCACTAAATGCATTGCGTACACTTTAATTATTACAAAACAGGTACTACATACACAGGCATACTGAGTGTTCGACATACCTTATTAGTAACCCGAGGTGTCGTTGACTGTTATTTCAATCCTTTTCAGTTTGTACTTCAATCTTCTTTGTATTGTTCTGCTGGTATATACAGATGGTTTGAATGTGTGATAAGCCATCCTTTTTTTGTTAAATATCAGTAACATGTACTATCCTGACCACCAATCGGTGTTCCAAAGTAGTTAATTAGATGCACATCAGCTGTGCAGCTACTCCATTAGCCAATACCAAGGCAACAGTGGTGTATGATTGAGTACTCCACTTGGGTGTTGTCCATTTGTCTTACTTTCAAGGAAGACGGCCTGGATGTGTTGTTTGTGATGTATTTCAACAGCTATATGGAGACAGACAGAGATATATTAGGATCATGACTCCCGTGGATTGTGTGTAATGGCTAGAAGATGTTGGTCTACATGTGAGTACAGCTGTTATATTTCAGAACATACAGATGCAACAAACCAAAATACTGTTGAAATCCAAAAGCGTACCACGGAGACCTTGTACCAGCAACAACAAAGGTATAGTCTTAACGAATTTTATTTTTCACAAACGTTTTTGCCACACAAAGGTGCAGCTTCCTCAGAGAAAACAAATTAACAATGAGGTAAAATGCACGCCCCTTTTGTACAGGTCAAAAGGGAAATGACAACATGGTAAGCAAAACTCATTGTGAACTTGAAAAACAAATGTAAAACTTCACAAAATCAACATATTCTACAAAGAGAATATACAAGCCATAATTCATGTTGATAATATCCATTTAGAAATGTGAAATGTTACCAAAGGGATAAACATAAATTTGGAATAAAATGTTTAAAAAATATATATGAAACCATAACAATAAAAATGGAAAAGTTCAACATGAAAATCAATCTAATAGTAACGCATAAAAAATAAAAAATAAGTAATACTGAGCAACAGTGAATTAAAAACTGGGTGAAAAATGCTTGTCACCCAATATGAAAATAAGGCGTAGTAGACACCTGTATAACATGTAGCTGTGTATTTAACAAACAACTATGACTACTGAGACCCAAACTGTAACTTGCCAAGGATGGTGCCTCAATCAAAACACACCACATGAAGGCAAGAGAAAAAAGCAGGGAAAAACATTGGAAGAAACCTTATGTATGCATAAATTAGTAAAGTAAACCTGCAAGGAAAGGTACTACCTTAAGTAACTCCTCAACTTGAGTACTGCTGAGATGTTGCAATTTTCATTTAAACCCGGGTAGCAAAATGCGTCTAAACGCAATTGCCACTCCAGTTCACGTACTTCTAAAAGAAGAGTTATAGGGCCTCCCCGAATGTTATTGGTCACTTGATCTATGGCCATAAACGAAAAGGAGTGCCCAGGATGGTTGTCAATGTGTTTAGCCAAGGCATTAACATCGGAATTCTTCTTAATTGCATACATATGCTCATAAACACGGTCCCTAAGTCTGCGGTCAGTCTTCCCCAGGTAGAATGAGGGACAGCTTTTGGATTTCAACAATATTTCAGAACATTGCTACTTATGCAGGGTTTTTTTGTACCTGATACTTCTGCAGATGTTTCAGTCTGGCAAGGAAGTTTGGGCAGCTCAAGGCTGTATGGCTATGCAAGAAATGTTAGGTGGCTTACAGTGTGCTCACCAGATATCTTTGGTTAGGTGTACATGTGTATCATACTGTGCTGTTAATCAGTAATCTGTAACACTTCCTGGTGTACACACAACACTCTGAAATGGGATTAGTGCAAACAAACCCTGTAACATCAGCAGCCGTTCCATTGTATAACCACAACTATTTCACATAGGGCCATGTTAGTGTGTCTCTGACAAGGTATGTTAAGGCTTCTGCAGATGTCGTACAGTGAATGAATGATTTGTGATGTTATTACAGTTTGTATTGTAACTGGTTTGGGTGTGGGGAAATGTTGGTGGGTGTACATAGCAGATGCAGGTGTGTAGGAACTGCTTTTATACATAATCGATATGAGTGTGAGGGCTCCTTCCCTATTTGAACACCTATCCTTTAGTGGACTAATACTATGGTAATTGCAAGCTGATTCATTAAGGCATTGTTAATTGGTTCCTGTATAGCATGCAGGTGATGTTAGTCCGTGAATCCTTTCGGCAATACATCGGAATGTAATAAAGTGTTGCTACATGAAAGCTGTCTGTGTATTTCTGTCATAGGTATTTGCAGTCATTGGAGTTGTGTTGGTGACTGACCCTCTTTGGCTAGGGTTGCCACCTTTTCAAATGGCCATAGCGGGACATTTTCGGGACACACATCAGATTTTACAGGCTGACACAAACCCATGGTCAGTACAAAGGATAGAACTTTCCTTTTTTGCCTAAATATAAGCTTATTCTGGTAGCAGTTTAGTTGCTTATCCTGTTTCTTGTAAAATGTAGGTATTTTAGATACAGAAATAATTATTTTATGCAACTGTTACATTACATATGGGACATAATTATGTCCTACAATCTCAGGACATCTGCCATTTTTAATATTTTTGGTCAGGACATAACTGCCCAAAGAGGGACTGTCCCTCACAAAGAGGGGCAGGTGATAACCCTATCTTTGGCTCATGTCCATAGCACATATTTGTAATAGTGTATGGGCATATACTCTCCATATCCTTTGTTCATAAAGTTTGGTCGTAACAGAATGTGTGATTGCTATGGTCCATGTTATACTTATATATGAACACTTCACCCGCTGTATACTGGATACCAATGAAATCCCAAACACACACAATTCCGACGCCCACAGTACTGGGCCCAGACTCTCATACCCCACATTACTGATAGCGACAGTCAAACTTGTGAAAGTAACTTAAACATGGAACACACACACGCACACACAGACACACTGCTACCCACCACATCCAAACAAGCTATCCTACACTACGTATGAGCAGGTGGGCAAGCCTCCCTGCACCCCCCATGTAGGTGGCTGCACCCCCCCACACACCCCCTACTTTAATATTCTACCTCCGAGATCGCACAAACAGACGCACAAAGCAAACCCACACATTACAGTCCCCCAGGAACACACACCACACTCAGAATACATACTTACACACACTACAGCCCTCAGAAACATACTTACACACAGTAACCTACATGAACCGCAACACCAGAAGCACTAACTAAATGTCCCTTAACATCGGGATTTTAAACCTCGCGCTTCTGGTGTTTCGGTACTGTAGTCTTCCAGTCTTTATGCCTCGTGATTACGCTCGTCGGCATGTCAAGCATTCGGTGTTTGGTAGGTATCCCATTTATATGTACCTCCATGGTTATGTAGATGTTGTTAATCTATCTATATATCTACATATATATGTATATCCCCATATATTGACATATCTCTCTCTCTTTCTCCCCCCCTCTCTCTCGCTATATATATATATATATATATATATATATATATATATATATATATATATATATATATATATATATATATATATATATATATATATATATATATATATATATATATATATATATATATATATATATATATATATATATATATATATATATATATATATATATATATATATATATACATAGAGCATACACCTTTCATTGGGTACATGGTGGTTTGTCCTATTGCCACACAATACTCCCTTTTGTGTTTTAACCTGTCAGAATACACAACTGCTGTTGGTACATCTCAGGTCGCTTAGTGGTAGGTTATTGTGAAGATTGTGTACATGGTTGCGTGTTCTAATCCTGGCAGTGGTCATTTTACCTATCAGAGCAGGCACTGGTAGTGCAAGGGTGATTAACACACATTTCAGTGGTTGTGTATTCCAAATGTTTATTATTCTGTGGAATACTACCTATATATGCAAGCTGTGGTTAGGGTCTACTATATAACATGTAAATCATCTCTGAATTTATTGGGATTTGAACCAGGACTGCACAGATGTTATGCAAATGCTGTAGCCATTACACTATTGACATTAACGGTCCTTCTGCCTATTTCCTATGTCCATGAATCCTATGTGTAAGCTTGGCTACATAACAGGCGGAGCCACCCACACCCAGTGAGCTTCTCGAAATACCGACAAAACACATGAATAGAGAGACTATACATTAACATCTTAACTACATTTGGCATATCCACTCACTGTCACACTTCAGGGGAAACCTTGATGTGTGACTGGGCAACAGTATATACACCCCTGGGATCATGTGTCCCAGAAACATACAGCCAGAGTGTGGGGGAGCCACTCCAGTTTTACAGCTGCAAGACCTGTTGGGGAAATTGAATGCTGTTGGGTTGTCATGTTAACATGCCCTTTTGAGATCACTATGTGCCCCTATCACCCTACAGCACCCCAGTCTTCAACAGCTTCCAGCAACTCTGCCTGGAATCACTTAATTGGCTATGCTTGACAGAGGCTCAGTTACTTCATCAATGGCGCAGGTAAAGCCACCACACTGTAGCTATGCTTCTAAATGCCCTTGGGCAGATAGCCTACTCCCTATCTGTGAACCTCTACAGTGCAGGCCATCTCCAACATCATATGTGATTATACAGTTTTCTGATCACAATATACAGTGTAAAATCACCATGTAGTCAGACAACAATTAAGTACAGCAATAGCATACAGACTACTGATACATAATCACTCCAAAAGCCTATCTTGGAAGCTAGTGGACATGTATAGGTTTCAGGCTTTGTATTGCTGACCAGTAGGTTACCTACAGGAAAGATGGGACACAAGCACGGATGGGATACATGCCTGCAACAATGCCATACCAACTTACATGTGTCAGCGTAAGGCTTTGGAATGCTGGGCAAGGCTATTGGTGCCCCCATGGTGCCATTTTTAGGCAGGTCTCAGAGGTGAATCTCACCTCCATGAACTGCACAATAGTGGAACCAATGAGGGTTAGGCTACTCAACACCAGGGGTAGTACTCACAACATGCATGCACTCACAGCACCCCTCAGCATGGACAACATCTACATCTGTTCTGTGACTGGGACCTGTATAAGGCTCCTGTGAGCACACCAACACTACCAGACTACAACCCATAACACATGTTTCAGCCACAGAACATGGACTGGCACAGACATGGAGGGGGTGTATCCATATTCATCGGGGATACCTACACCTCCAATTTAGTGGGGCAACATGATACCTCTGTGATCATCCTTGTGCAGCTAACATCAGCCACGACTGCAATGCAAACTGTGAGCTGCTACATATAATCCTCCATGACCCAGGAGCACCACTACAACTATCCGGAGACAGTGGTAAACATGAAAGCCCTACCAGACACCCTGTTATTGGTCAGTGTTGGCTACCCCACACTTAACTGGATAACCTACTCGAGTATTCACTTCCAGGCCCAGCACTTCCTGGGATTTATCACCTCATATGGCCTGTATCAGTTGGTAGATGGACTAACGAGAGGTGAAAACATGCTAGAAGTGGTAATCACTGACATGTGCAACAGGTGCACTACAGCAGAGGTAAACTGGTCACTGTTTAGATCTGACCATGAACTATTCACTGATAATTTCCATTCCCGACCATCTCACCCATCCAAGGAACACACAGTGAATACCTTTCCTACAGCTAAATTCACAGTACTAATGACAGAGGTGGGAGGGTTCACAGCCCCCATGCTCAGGGATGACACTGCTCAAGATACAGACAGAATTATGAATGCACTCTATAAGCACCTACAAAGATGTATGGGTCATGCCATCAATGGTAAACCAGGACTCGCTACTCCTACACAAGGACACCAGTCTGCTGAACCCCTGCATTATACAGGCTACACAACAGAAGTTGAACAGTAGTCCAGAACAACAGCAAATCCCAAGACATGCAGACGTCCATGACCAGTATTAGCAAGATACTTATGTTACTCATGTAATCACCCAAGACTGACATCCACAGGTAAATAGGCATGGATACAGAATATGACTACAAAGGCTTCTTTGGCTATGTCAAGGATGTAAGCAGTAAAACACAGATTTGCACTGTGTTGGTGCAATATTACACTGAATATACTGACCCTACTAATATCACCAACACACTTGATGATACATTCGGAGCAAGCTTCACCCCCTATTGGGCCCACAACAATACCCAAAATGTACAGTATCCCAGACTTCTGAGACATACAGGTGGTAATGGCCCTTTCAAATGGCATGACAGAGCATCAATGGAGGCAGATGGTGTCCCAGACTGCATCCTGCAGACACTACAAGACAAAGTGACCCCCGCGTAATATAGCAATTCAACATCAGCCTCTACACTTGCTACATGGCCATTAACTGGCACATGGCAACAGCTATTCCACTCCACCAAGGCAGTGACACAACTGGCCATGGTAACTACCACCCCATAAGCCTGAGTAGCCTGATCTGCATGGCTATGGAGCACATCCTCATGGCACTCCTTAACATAGACAACAGTAACCTCCAGAGACTTGACCCAACACAGGTCAGCTTGATTGAGTGCAGATCATACCTACTGAACCAGTTTGACATCTTACAGTCACCTAGACTTTAGGTGTGGGGTGTGGTAGTTCACTCATACTACCTGGACCTTGCCAAGGGTTTTGATACCATTCCCCACTCAGGTATTATTTCTACACTCACCAGCCAGTACATACACCCATACATCACAGGTTGATTTGCCAACAGAATTACACACAAAACCCACATGGTAAGCCTAGCAGCCTCCAGGTCCAACTCTTGACCAGTCACAACTGGTGTCCCACAGGACTCAGTCCTAGGACCCCTACTGTTTGCCATATACTTCTCAGAGGTACGGGCTAACACAGGAGGACTACATCAGGCCGTGTTTGGTGATTACTGCTGACTGGGAGCCATAACTGACAGTCTAGCTGTCACAGACATCCTTCAAGGGGCCTCACATAGACCAACACAGGGTGTCAGAGTGATGGCCTCCAGCTAAAGGCCACATACTGCATGGTCATTCCATTTTGGGAAACCACACACACACATATTAACACATGAATGGCAGACACTATAATTCAGACGACGAAATGGGTATGTGGGGACTACATTACATAGTGATCTCTCCTTTGAAAGTCATATCTGCGAAGTAGTTAGGACATCCATCTATGTAGACCATCTGATGACTTAAGGGTTTGCATCTAAACAGACTTAGGTTATTGTGCCCCTTTACTCATCAGTCATCAATCCCATCATCGAGTATGATAACCCATTTTGGATGTACCTCAGAAGACACATTTGACAGCTGGAAGGGCCACGAACGTACCTTGCATAGAAGGATAATGCCCTCAGACATGTGTCCTATGCTGCCAGACTGCATAAACTCTTGCATTACTCAGTGGCATCTCATTTACTCAGAGATGATATTTGCTGGCCAACAAAGCTGTGTCCAAGTCAGGCTTAATGGATATGCTCCACCTATGGGAATCCATGAAACAGTGAGCCACACACTGTAATGAGCTACACCTTGCCACAACCATTACTGGAAGATGCTGGAGTGACAGATTCCTGTCACTGGTACTCCCCATAATTTGGAACTACATCCCTGATTACATTATATGGAACCCCTCACTAACACTCGAGGGAATCCTTGCAGAGTGGGTAGGGAACAGTGGATACACCCCAGGGATCCCGCATATGGCTCTGCTCCACAGAGGGACAGTTAGTTAATCAATGGGGTTGCGACAGCAGACACATTTTGGCTATGCTTATGAATGGCCTCGGGCAGTTAGGCAAGTACCTACTTATGTACCTATGAACCTATACAGTATTGACACATGCTGATAGCTTAATGTACTGTTCAGGTATTGAATTACCTTGTGTCAATGGCAGTTGTGTGTACAATAGTTGAGGGCTGCCTATGTAGGATGCACACAGTAGACCACCTAAACATGACAATTTACAGGTGGTCATGTGTGTGTGTGCCATCCATGTTTGCTGTGTGTGCAGATGGAGAAGGGTGTCAGTCCATAGGTGCCTACACTGTCAGTGTGTGTGCTATACGTTCCCTCTTTGCCAAGGCATGGGCATACTGGGCATGCCTCAGTGTGCCTACTGGGGCTAGCAAAGGGTGTTCATGGTCTGAGTCCCTCTGTGCCTGTGGGGCCCTTGACAATGGTGGTGGGCTGTGAGGGCATTCACCATTCTGTCCCTGCTGCAGCTGTTTCCACAGGATCATATTGTCTAGCATGGCACATACTATGAAGATGTGGGCATATGTGCTTGGAGAGTACTGCAAGGCTCCAACAGATATTCCAAGCAACTGAACGTGATTTCAGCATCCCAAACACATGCTCTATGATGATTCTGGTTTCTGCGTGTGCCTCATTATGGCATTCTTGAATGGGTGTGTGTGCATTTCTGATGGGAGTCATCATCCATGGTTCCAGTGCATAGCCAGCATCCCACACCAGGTGGCCATATGGGATGTCCCCCCTGGCAAATACCTGATACAGCTGTGAGGCATGCCAGATGTGGGAGTCGTGATAGCTTCCAGGGCTGCCAGCACACACATCCATGATAATTCCTGGGCATTGCACATGACCTGGCAGTTGATGGAGGGATATCCCTTGCAGTTTATGTAGAGCCTACCCTGCTCACTGGGTGGTGTCTTGATGTGTATGTGTGTGCAGCCTATTGCACCCAGTACCTCCGGGTAGTCTGCCATACGGTGGAAGAGATGCATATTGCTGGCCAACTCCTCCTGCATTCGGGGAAAGTATATGTGCTCATTGGCATGTGGTAACATGGCATCCAAGAACTGGTGGAGTACTCTGGATGCTGATGCCTGTGAAATCCCCATGATATCCCCAGTAGGCCTTTGAAAGGTACCTTTGGCTACTATTCTCAAGCTTACACATACCTTCGTGTCCACTGGGATGGGTTCCCCTCTGTTATTTCTCACTCTGAGGCATGGCCGGCACAGCTCAACAAGTTGCTGTATGGTGTCCCTGTCCACCCTATAATGCTCTATCTCCAGATCATGTAGCCTCTGGCAGGTTACCCTGGGTCTGAACACTCTTCTCCTCCTCCGGTGCCTGAGATGGTTGTCAGCATCATCCTCCACACCACCGTCAGTCTCCAACACATGCTGGTGAATCAAAGCTATGGCAGCCCCTAACATGTACATATTAAAAGTTCCCCGTCTGTATACACCAATGGTGCAGAGTGTCTGGGTATACACAGGTGTGTGTGAGGTGCTTTCACACTTTATACTATTGTGCAATGGATGCTGCTGGTGTAATTTGGTGTGTATGAGCAATGCCAGCTGCAGGGTATCTCAATTATGGGTTTTACAGCAGGTACTGCTATTGTGGGGCCTTTGGTGTTGACTTACGCTTGGCTGCCATGATTCATCTATTGCCCTTTACTTCACTTTTCAACCCGATTCCCCTCCCATTGTCAGGCATGCATCCAGCTGCCTGCTTTCTTGTTTTTTACTTTCCCAACCCAGGATTGTGTAGCGAAATGTGGTATGTAGCTGATCTACTGCAAGTTTGCTTTGTTCTGCTGACAGTTCTCTTTTCTTTGCAGTATGGCACCTCCCCTTTCCTGTTCTCCAGGTAGCTGCTAGCAGCCTTGTTAGCTGTTGTCAGTGGCCCACTGTGAATTCCTAGGTGTTAATTACCCATTTGTACTCCAATTATATGCTGCATCATTTCCTTATTGTCTTCCCATATCCTTCCTGTTTCAGCTGTGGTGCGTGCCACGCACAGTGGTTTACTGGGTTTCGAGCACATTTTCATCCACGTTTACATGCATTTTTGGTTGCCTTGTGTGCTGCCAGCTAAGCAAAGCTATGGCTACTTCCACACCCCTATCCTACGGCTTTGCTTAGCAACAGGCAACCTGGATTAGCAATGCTCCAATGTGCTTACAGCTAAGATGGCGCACTCCTCTCTTGATGTCATCTTTATCTCCAGGCCACACCTCGGTCTTGCACAGCTACACTGTGATGTATATCCTTACGCCAGCAGGGATTTTGCGATTCAGTTTTGCTTGACTCATTTGCATGGCATTGACTACTAATTCATAGTTACCACTCAGAACACTGTCACAGACCCTTAGCAATCCTTGCGCCATGGTTGTGGTGTAGCATGCTTGCCATTGACTATTATGGGGGATTCATGAAATGTGTTACATTGCAGTTTTATTATATATAAATATATGTTCATTGTGATCCCGTTTGCACACTGATGCACTGCGATTTTACTTTGTGATAGTGTGGCCATTACATTAAATGTTATTTTTTATGCGTTGTACATTTTTTTATGCCATTGGCTATATATTTAGCCATTGGCATATATTAACATTATAATATGTGAGTTTGGTCCGCTGTCATGGCTCTGATTATAAGTTTGAAAAAATGTAAACCATTTTTTTTGGTTTACATTTCTGCATGCTTACGCTACACCTGCACCACTTCATGAATCGCTATATACCTTCATTTGCATGCTACACTGCTGTGCATGGGGTAATTAGCATACATGTGGCAGGAGCTATGCAACTGTGGTGTACGCTGGTAGTGCACATGGAAACAGCTCGTACCTGAATCGCTTGGCAGCCATATTTGGCATTAGATCGCCGGCGCTACACCTGTGCCTGGCACAAGCTTCATGAATCCTGGGGATTATCTTACTACTACCAGAGACAATAAGGACATAAGTATATATATATATATATATATATATATATATATATATATATATATATATATACATATATATATATATATATATATATATATATATATATATATACATATATATTCATTCTGGATAACAACAAAGGCACAGCTAATACATGGAACAAATATTACCTTTCTATGAATGAAAGATTAATTTTAATAAAATTGTTATCTTACCAACAACAGTATATTTGAAACAAGCCATCTTTGTAACTCTATCAAAAGAAGAAAATAAATAATTTAATGAGATATGTTATAATTTTTCATTCTTGCTTAACAAACTGTGAATTGCCTTTAAACAGCATCTATGGTTTGGGATGCATGGGTCATTGGTGTTCTGGATATAGAAACATGTCCAGTGGCTTCAATTTCTAAAATGGCAGCAATGTGATTGAATCCAAATTGTAATATCAAAGAGAAAACATTACATTAATTGAATGAATGAAAGTAGAGAATGGATTTTCAATTTAACATCTAAAGATAGCAAGTAATAATTTGACTCTCTTCAGTAAAATTATTTGTAATCTTACTATAAGTTTAAATAAATCCTCCTCATTCCCATTACTAAGAGTCCCTTTTTCTTATTTCCGCATGATGTTGGGGTGGCAGCTGCTGGTACCTACCTTGATTCATACTACTTTCCTACCTTCTTTGACAGTCATACCTGTCACATGATTTCATGCATAAATCCATCCATCCATCTCTTTGGCTGGATGGCATAAATTCTTCTTGCCTTCTTTCTATCTTTCCCAATTCCTCTTTGCTAAATCATCTTCTTTTTTCCTGCAAATGTGACTAAACCTTGATAATCTGATTTCCCTGACCTTCGCTGTCATTTTGATTGCTTTGGAATCTGTCTGTCTCAGACACATCATTTCCCTCACCTCTAACTTCTTCAGTGGTTCTGACTTCACTGTCCTGGTTCTGTGTCATACAGAAGCACTGGTTATACCACTGTTTTGTGCTTTACTTTTCAGGACAGCTTGTTTAGTATTCTCCTGTCTGACATTCCATCTGATACTGTGTTAATTGTCTGCAGTATCAACTATGACTTCAGATTTGGCCTCCTCATTCAGACTTTCCTTCTTTTAAACCACACCTCCAAGATATTTGAAGCTGTTAATCTGTTCCAATATTTCCCTTATACCTTTACTTTCAACTTCTACTGATTTCCCCATTTCCTGCCAAGGTGACAGTATTGCTTGAACTCAGTCTTATACCATTTGCCTTCTGCTTTGCATTCTAGTTCCCTATCATTTGCTGAAGCTCCTATTCAGAGTCAGGGTATAATGCCACATCATCAGTATATGGAAGCTTTTTTGATCTGTAGTTCTCCAAGATATTTGCTAATGCAGTCCATTGCTATGATTATTAGGAGTTAATTCAGAGTTGAAACATGATGTACATCCACTCCCATTGTAAGTACGAACAGTGTTCATGATTGCATCAGTAGGTCCTTTTATATGGATCTGTATCATAAGATCAAAGTTTCAAAACTTCGAATCTGATATGGTCGACACCATATGATCAAAGTTTTGAAACCTCAAATCTTTTAGCAGAGATTTCCGTACAGCATGGGAAGGGAAAATTTCCCTTTTCTGCACAATAGTGTGATCACAGAGATGGTATATTTAAGTAACCAGGGGTGTGGTGGGTGCAGGGGGGCTTGTCCCCCTTCTTAGAACATTTAAATGATTTGTTGGTGTTAGTTGTTGTGTTTGTATTACATTTTCGAAGTTTCGGAACTTCGATTTAGTGTCGACCATTTCAGATTCGAAGTTTTGAAACTTTAATCGTGTAATATAGACCCCTTTTGCATAGCCTGCACTAATTATGTTAATGTGTCTGGGATTTTGAACCTTTGCGACACTGCCCAAATCGGTTTCATTGGGACCTTGTCATATGCTTCTTCATGATCTAGAAATGTCCAGATGAACTCATTCCCATATACAATTCCATTTCCAATGCTGGTCTCAGAGAAAATGCTTAGTCAGTTGTTCTGCATCTTGATTTGATTCCAAATTGCTCACCTCCAATCTTATGTTCAAGTGTCCTGCATATCCATTTATCAGTCATTCCCTCCAGTAATTTCATGCAGTATGACATGAGTTTGACATCTCTGTGATACTCAGAGTTATAAATAGCCCCTTTATTCCTGTATCCTGGCACTAGAATCCTTATCAAATTATCCCTAGTTTCAGAATTTTTTAATAATCTAAAATTAGAAAGTGACTCATTTAAATTCTATTTATATTGGCGATATGAATTATTTAAGCAGTATAAAACCAAAGTAAATGATAACTATTAGAATTATATTCAACATTCTGATTATCTAAATTTAACTTCCAATGACAAACAAATAATTCCATGGTCTATAAGAAAAAAACATATTCCAACCCTAT
The DNA here is from genome assembly GCF_019279795.1 of Protopterus annectens. Taxonomy (NCBI): domain Eukaryota; kingdom Metazoa; phylum Chordata; order Ceratodontiformes; family Protopteridae; genus Protopterus; species Protopterus annectens. Next base: position 1,208,881,824 of record NC_056746.1, on the reverse strand, counting down.
ACTGGAGTTTAGTTTAATGGAAAAACCTGCACACCACTTTTATAGTGCGTCATAAAATTGAATCAAACAAGTTGGCAACTTTTTTTTTTATAATAGTCTAAATATTTTCTGGAAAAAGATTCAATATTTTATGTATTGTAGTCTGATAAACATTTAGTTATATTTGGTGTTGTTTAATGTTGAAATACTAGGATCTGTACATAAAATCACAATATCTGCTTCTTTGGAGTATTCCAATGATAGCTAGCAAATTATCAAAAAAACAGAACAAAAGTCTGCCTCCTTACAAATAATTTATTGTTTTGCCTCTGTTGTGTGTCATAAAAAAGTCTGTGCAATCAAAGTGAAATCAAAGCACCACAGAATGTAAATACTTAGCAAAATTAAAAGTGTTACATTATAAATATCAGGACAATGTATTATGATAATTGTGAACTAATTAGTTAGTGAGTGCAATTTACATGTTATTGTTGTAAAGAATTTGTACATAAAATTATTATTCATGCGTTATGTTAGTTAATTTAGTGAAAATTTTAATAAAACGCTAGAGTTAAGTACATTATTGAAGAGCTAAATTAAATATTCATATGGGAAACAAATCTTAGTCATTGAGACTGGTTAATTATGAGTTAAGCAAGAAAGCATTCTAACATCCTGAGCAGCAAAATTTGAATGGTTAAACCATTTCTGATTTAATATTTGTTCCATATGAATTTAACACCAAAAATTAGAGTTGAAAATCGGTGCTGTAATTCAACAGTTTTCCTTTTTCGTCATTTTTGGTTGGTTTTAGAAGTATGTTCTGCAATTAGGCACAGTAAAATAAGTTCAAATGTGACCTTATTCAGCAATGCATTACAGTAGCTGAAACTTAATTATTTCAATTAGCTCATCTTGTACCTGTTTGCCTTACCTGTTCTACAGAGGGTGCTTTCTTACAACAGGAAGAGAACAAAAATTCTACCATACTTTAAAAAGAGCTCTGTCATTGCTTTCAGAATTATAGCCTGATTTTTATGATTTCTTCTATTTTTAAGATCTTTAGAGACTGATATAAGGTAGTGCCATTAGTATGAGCAGATGCTTTGATTACATTATCATGATTTTATACATCATTGCTCTATATCACCTACAAAATAGGATGTCATATATGGTGTATAATATCTATGATGTGTCAGAGGAAAATTCTGTTTTATTTATTTAGGTATTATAGGCCACTGACATGGATGGCAATCACACTACCTGCAGTTAATCAAAACCGGGCAAGGGAAAAGATGGATTTATTTATTTCACTTTTAGAGTATGTTATTTTTAGATTAGTTCCACTGCTTCTAAGAATATAATAGGGGGCATTACATAGTGCATTACTGGGTGCACTTTTCTTTTTCATTGTCATGAACAGTCTTGGAGAAGCAAATTTCAGATTATTTGTTACTGCTGATAACACTGTAATATTTGCTGCTCATAACAATGGGGGAAGTAGTTTTACAAATACTACAAGATGAGTTTGAGAAATTGTAAGGCTGGGCAGGCAAGCATAACTTGCAAGGAAATAGTAAAAAGACAATTATATGTCTTATCATCATTCATCCAGAAATAAAACTGCAGAAGCTGGTAATACAGATGAATAGACAAATGCATATCTGTATCTAGGATTCATTCTGGACTCAAAGATGTCCTTTGAACTTCATATTGATTTGTTAGCTAAAAAAAGTGCTGACAACTTAACTCAGCTATATGCAATTTCAGTTCTACATTGCCTGATACTGGGAGTTTGATAGGTGATGTATTGTTGTCATCAAGTATAGATAGTAATGCCACATTTCATTCTGTTTGTAGCAAAAAGTATTTTCATGAAATTCCAGAATTGTTTAATGCACTTTTAACATACATTATTTTAAGCTGATTAGGTATCTGTTATTGTGATCTACATGAGAAATCTAAGAAACTACCACTGTAAAAATGCATTGACTTTTTCCTGTTGAATTTAATGCATTTGGTGGATCACTCTAAAATATCTGAGGCAGCAGTTTTGTTATCATAAGTATTTTTTCCAGTAGAAAGAAATGTACCATTTGTATTCATATAATATTTTATTACCTAAAATACCATAGAAATATCTGAATAGTTACTATTTGAATAATACACTTCTTCTTCTTCTTTCAGCTTTTCCCTGTTAGGGGTTGTCACAGCGGATCACCTACACTATTCCTTAAAAATAGCATTAACAGTCCTTCATTTTCAGAAACATTGCGTCTTGAAAAAAATGAGCGTTAATTGCTACCATACTTTTTTTTCACATGATTTTTAAGAGGTCATCATTGTAATTTGGGTGCTTGTGCATGTAACTGATTAAAGTAATACTTGTATATTTCACTATCACTGTAAATGGAAATGTTATTCCTATATTTATAGGTTCATAGGTTAGTACTAAGCTAACTGCCCTTGCGAGCCATTTTAAGCTTAGCCAATTATCCCTTGTGAGACTCAAACCTTGCACCTTGTGTTTGTAAGGCAAACACCTTGACCATTAGGCCACCCTCTCAACCCTGATACTGGTAAAAAAAAAAATAAAAAAATCTGAAAGAACTGAACTGAATATGTTTGATTATAAGGTGCATGACAAGAAGAGGTAATGATTTCAGTGTTGCCTGTTGGTTAATTTAATATCTGTAAACACAGTCCAGGGAAGTCAATAAACTCCATGTAGACTTTACGTGAAGCCTACACAGAGTTCATGTGTTAGTGTGATCAGCAGCAGTGCTAATTGCATATTCATGCTGATCAACCCACTTACCTGAAGAAAGGCAAGGTTTCATGGCCACCAACAATGCTGCTACTATGAAGCTATACAGAGCAGCGCAACCACAGAAAAGTGAAGAATTCAGGTGTGCCTACGAGCAAACTTGCTTGGTGAGATTCCACGGACAGCCACAGTGACTACCAGAATTGAAAATACTGCAGTAACAGCAGTAATAACACAGTAAAACAGTTTACTGAGTGTAGTGTATACAACAATAATTTGCAGAATTAAATAATGGGGGGAGCAGCAAAGACAAATACAAGAAAACATACACTAGGCAGGGAAAGTGTGCTGAGGAAAATAGGCACAGACATGGAATGAATAAAGAGGAAGAGGGCATGGTAAATATGGCAATGTCCCCAAGATAGGATATGTCAATGTGTGTACAATTCAAAGACAAGTCAGCAGCATAACATCATGTACATATGTAGATAGCACATTACTTAACTGCTGTTTATACCTCCTGTGTGAGTATATTATATCATCACACATGATAGCATATATGTGATGGTCACACAAGGTTACTTGTCAATGGAGGTGAATGGTTGTGATACAAACATCACTGACATGCTCATTGGAGATGACATTTGGCAAGGATGGTATATCCAATAGGGAGTATCTACATAGTCTGAAAATCTGCAAAATGACTTGTTTAAATATGACTGACATGTCACCATACCTCTCAAACAGTCATGGATGGATAGCAACAGACTTGTGGACAAATGTAGACAGAAACAGGCACAATCATGGGCACAGTCATGGGCACTTTTAAAAATATTACTACCATTAATCTGCAGCATTGACAGAATATGTGAGTACAAGTTATTATACATGTATACACTGACTAAAGCCTCATCTACTTCAGTATCCCTGCAATTTTTATTTACAGCGATTTACCTCTTATACTAAAAGGTTTGAAAAGGGAAACTGTAAAATTTTTGCAGATACTCTGTATATAGCTGCACCTATAGGTTTGAAAAGAGAAACTGTAAAATATTTGTATATATTTCTGAATATAAACTGTATTCTTCATAAGCTTGAAATGTGAGACTCTAACTTGTATGTTAATACAATATGTTTGTGCATATACTGTATCTTGCTTGTCTTTATCTGTTTGTAAGATTGGAGCTTTTCTCCCCCTGGCCTCTGCTGAAAATGGACATGTATCCAGTCAGACTATCCCAGTCAACAAATGTAAAATAAAATAAAATAATAAATAAATGCAATTCTGCAGGAATAGACATAGGCAACTGTAATGATTGTCACTATTCTACAAGGGGAATCCACCGCCACTTCCCCAAAAACAGTCACTTTTTTGGAGGGGTTAAGAAGGACAGTGATAAACCTAAAATTGAAATCAGGGACAATCCTGGCCAGTTGATAGGACTGCATGACACATAAGCCACAATCCACACTTGCAAGAATCAAACCTGTGCTGTCAATGTTGTCACTGAGCTGTGTATTTACTTGGTGCAACACAGAAAGACATATCACCCAACCATCTAGTAGAACACCATGAAGGGAAGTCTGCACTGTCAATTCCTAATGGGTATGCATTCCAAGGAATAGTTCTGTATGGCCGACAAGATGTATGGGCTCTCACTGTGCCATATGTGATACACTTGACTAAAGCATCCCTGACTGATATAGGTATTGACCATATGAATAACAGCATTTACAAACAACACACTATTATGAGTGAATTCCCAACACACAGCTGGGTATTGCATGCATCTGCTACATGTAATGACAGCGGATGTTATCTGAAGCATCTGCAATTGATGTGTGAATTAAAAAGTGATCTTTTATAATGAACACAGCAGTATGTGAAACTGATGGCAATGCATCAACTATGCCCATGTGCACAGAAAGTACAGCAGTACAAAGTCAAGTGTCAATGATCCAGGAAGCTGTCATTGTGTTATTGTACACACCAAACAATACACAGAGCACCTTCTGTAAGTACATGTCAGAACTCAGCAAATGTGCCACACAATCACTGTCCCTCTGACATTGCCGACAGCAGGACCTTGACTCATGCTCTTCTGACTTCACACAGACACACACACACACACACACACACACACACACACACACACACACACACACACACACACGCACACATGCACACACACACAGACACACACACTTTGACTGGTGTGAGAGTACACAAGCAAGAGAACAAGGTACTTAATGCTCACACCACCACAAAGTCTAAGTGTACCACTGTCAGAGTGCACTTTATAGAGCAAGTTATCATCATAGTGTTGCAGGTAACATATACTGTTATGAGATGTGTGTGCAAAGCCAGGACTTGTGATATAATTGTGTAAGCACAGTTTGCAAAAGTACATATAAGTACATCCTGTCAACTTAGGTGGAATAAGCTGTCAAGATTGCATACTGGAGAAGTAAGACAGATACTTACCTGTTTCACAGGATGTTATGTAAATGAGACACACACTCACACACACACACACTTTGGAAACAGCAGTAGCGCAATGATGGAGTTATGTGTTTTCATATTTAGATTAAGGTATGTCCACATTAATAGAAGTCACTGACAATATCATTGTAATATGATCATGGATTTACCAATGTCCAGTGTCTTTATAAACAGATAAGAAATGCAACAATGTAGTCACACTCTGTAATTCTGGAACCTGTTTGACAATGGCCCAAGTCTTGATTCAACAGCCTAATAGATACACACCCATAAAGATGAGAGAGAGTAAACTTCCATGACCTGCAGCATGAAGTGACTGACACAGGGGCCATAGAAGGGTTAGTACAGGGACAACAGGCTCATGACAAGCAGAACAAGGTTGAATAAATATGTCATGGTTGTGTAGATGGATGCCAACACAAATATTTTTTTTTTGGCCAGTAGCCAATATATCTCCATGAGAGCTCAAACTGTGGCAAATGTTAAGATTTGGATGATTAAACATATCATAGACATATAACATCACACTAAGATATAATGTGAGGTGCATCTGCAATTGAACCAATAATGCTATGGGCAAAAAAAATGTTTAGTCAAGTGATTTATGTCAAAACTCCACATAGGCAGTTACACTTTACTACATCCAGAAGTGTACAGAACTGTCAGAGTAACTGTTTAAAAGTAGTGCCCCTAACTGCCTTAACCCTGCATTCCTGTAGTGCAGCATGTTCAAGCACCTTTGACAGAAGATAACCAGACTAGTGTACCCTATGGCAAAAGGTCACCAGGTTTTGCCATAGGACATGAACTGCCACTCAGTACTGGCACACCACACCAAACTCTGTGCAAATATAAAGGACAAAAAAGTGAAGTTTTTTTATGGGCCATTTCTGGTCATGTGTGTTGTGTATGACACTATTTTTTTGACCAGGTTAAATACATGAAAATGGAGTTGATAGAAAAAAGTGGTAAAATAGGAGGGTAATTAGATGGAAGAACAAAGGGGAAGGAATACAGGAATTTACATCAGGAAATTAGGAAAGAAACATAGATATTCACTTCTTTAACACAATAATGTGCACATATAGACATTTTTTCATCATTTTGGACTGCCACCACAACACATATGGGTGACCACAATGTAATAATGTTTTATAGCCAATTGGATCAAATCAAGTGTGACAAGAAGACTCATACAAATTGGAGAACTCTGTGTGGGACAAATTTTTTCGTGGGACTGGTGCCCATTTTTTGGGGGGAGTACATAGAAATGTGAGGGTCAGGTAGGTAGTATAGATGAGGAAGCAGGTACAGACAAACAGGACAAATAAGACAGACACAGGGAAGTTGATAGACACAAAAGGTTGGAGGACACCATGATTGGGGATAGGTAGGGGACACTGGAAGCACATGTCCATCAAGTGTGGGAGCAGTGAAAATCTAATCTTCACCCTCAGAACTGTCATCATCATCTCCTTCCTCAGTTACTTGTGAGACTGCTTGATGTGGGATTCTCTTTTCTATTTTAATGATCACCCTCTCCAGGTGTCTGATGCTGGCACCAAGGCCTGTCTGTATTAGATCACGCACCATTCCTGGCAATTCCTGGCAGATGACATAATCACCACCTCCACTAGAACTCCTGGAGGGTACCACTGCACTAACAACTGGAGCAATGTTACCTGATGTGGATGGGCCAGGTAGGGCAGAGGCTGTGGAGGCTGTACTACCAGGTTGCATTTCAGAGGGGATGGGTGTTGGTGCAGCAGTTAGTGTAGGGTTGGCAGGCCAAGCCACAATGGTTGGCCCACCTCCCTGTGCTGAAATGCATTTGGTTTATTGGCAGAAAGGTATGATGTCAGAATGCTGTAATTCCAAGTAACCTAAAAAAAAGAGGAGAGAGACAAAAGGAAAAGAGATTATTAGAACCTTGAAATGTCACATTTATGCTTTATTACAATACATATCCTTTTATTATTATAGCAGCTATAGAGCTTTCACAATCCTAAAATTGATTGTGAATTGTTACAAGTAATCCTTAGAATATCCACAAATTCCATATATGCTTTTAAAGATACTACAGAGTAACTTAACAACATGGCATTAAAGCCAATATTACCGCATGTCAAATTTAAAAATAATACTTAGTGAATGTGAATCTATATGTCACTTGTGTGAATTGAATCCACATAATCTGAATACACTATTACACTTGCCTAATACAGTTACGAAGAGCTACAGAAGAAAGCATACATGCTTGCTGTTACAGTTAAGATGTGCATGTTGAAGTTGATACTAATCTATGGAATCACAATATATTTACTACAATCAGGGACAGTTGTGCTGCAGATATACCCGTTGTCTCTCTGAGTCACTCCAATCTCTCAGCATGTGTCTTGCTGTTTGCTGTGATTTCCTTTGCAGCTGTTAAATAAAGAATAGGAGAAAAAGAAACATGAAAGCATTTGTATACCAGCCTTTCCTATCTACAGCATTCAATATCATTTCAAGTTGCTTGATGTGTATGCTTACACAACTGGTGGGTGTCAGCAGTTTGAAACTCATTCAGCCAATGGTCGAGTTGCACCCGTTGGCACCTCTTATGGTCACGGCAGAAGTGCCTACTCTGCTCCTAAGTGGATGGTATGCCAGTCACACTAGAGATAGCCTTAGCTAGACTGCCTTGGCTAGGCTGTTCCAAAGCTCAGCCTTGTACTGGGACCTGGTACAGTCCCCTGCAGCAGCCTATGGCTGTAGCTCTTCATGAGGAGTGCAACAAATATTTTTGACTCAGACACACCCATCTGTGCCCTGACCTTGGCATCATCCTTCCCATCTCCTGCTTTGTCTGCAAAGGTCCTCCAACAGCAGTTGCAATGTTTTCCTACCAATTTCTGACATTACATTTTATGACCAGTGCACAAACATGTACAACCATGCCAACTGCATTTGCATGATGGTAAGCAAAATGAAACATTACCGAACAAAGAGGAAGGGAGTTTATGAAACAGTAGTAATGATGTGACATTTGGCATTGATTTATGGCATGTGTGCTGCTATACCTGGTTGCACTATGTCCAATGGTCAACACTGAAATATTAAATGAAATGGCTAAGCCAAGCCTTGGTCGCATCGTTGGGATGACTTGGCACATATTTTGTAGGGACTTACACACTTTTAAAAGCAATTTGTACAAGGTGAGATTCAAACCTATGTAAAAGCAAATGCATAAATTTCCACATAGCTGTTTATTCGTCATTGCCACATGGTCATTACAGACATACACTTTAAAGAGTAACTGGTACTATACTTCAATTAAGGCTGTATGTGTGTGACATTACCTGGTCCTGGCTTATGCATTCCCAGGTGTGATGTCTGGCAATATACTGGAAATGGATAAACTTGCATGACTTTAGCAACAGAACATGGAATTATGATACATACCTCACAATCCATTCTGTTTTATGGTTATGTCTATAATATGGGAAGGATGTAGATGATTGTCAGTAAACTATTGTGCCATCAGAGATGTGCAACTGCATTTTTATTACATAATCAAGCTAAACCAGTTACACATAATACTTATGATACCTACAAAAGTATGTGTGCAAGCAGTAATGATGTTTTCTGTCAATCATCTTGCAATACATGACTATTGGTATGTAGCATTGCCTTTATAATCAAAGTTTTCTGAAAAAAATTACAGTGGACACCCTTACTAAATAGTGGAACTTGCCAGATTTAAACCCTGGGTCACCTGTGTTCTGACCATAAGATCAATGTACTTACACCTGGTGCTACAGGGAAAGCAATTCAGCAGATGTATTTTCCACACTCAGTACTGTCCAGAGTGCTGATGGCTGTGCATCATAGGTGATCCTGTCTGCATGAAGTATGTTTAACCAAATTAAAGTTTTCACTTTTTTCCTTAAGTTCTTTGCACATAGATAGGCAATGCACAAATGTAAATGGCAATATTTATTTATTTACATTTGCTGACCGGGAGTGTCCGACTGGATTTAGGGCCATTTTCAGTGGAGGCCCAGGGAGAAAAGCTCCACAGTTAAAATACACAGATAGTAGTTACATTGGATTTACATAGCAATTAACAATTTGATCAACATAGCAATTGGAAATTACATAGTTACAGATGAACATAGTACATCAGTAGACAACTAGAATCTTTATCATCTGTGAAGTACATAACAGACATTAACAATTGTTACAATAAGAAGTTCCTGCTGTATAATAAGTAGTTAGGCTTATGGTCATCTGAGCTTGCTATAATCAAGGTAGTTAGTGGGGTGGAAAAAAGGTAGTAGGTAGATGGGGTGGATGATATTAGAGGGGGAGTTGCAAGAGCATAGCCAGCATGTTTTTAGGTGTGCTTTAGTAAAGTTTTAAAGTGGTTGCATGATGGTACAGAGGTAATTGTGGGTGGGAGGGAGTTCCATAATTTGGCTATGGTGCAAGGGAATAGTGCTTCTCCAGCAGAGTTATTGGCTTTAGTGACCTGTAAGTGATTTTTGTTGCTGGATCTCAGTGTTCTGGTGGTGCGATAGGGTTGAACTAGATTCTGGAGGGGATGGGACTTTTACTGGATGGTTTACTAGTTTGTGGGTGAGTGCGAGTTGATACTACTGAAGGAGGTGAGGGAGTTCAAGCCAGCCAAGTTCAACAAGGGAGAGACAGTGGTGACTACGGTAAGATGCCCCTGTGTAGAATTTGGCAATTTTGTTGTAGCAAGTCTCAAGCTTGTTTAGATCGCATTGCCTTAGGTTGGTATATATTGGAGAGGCATAAAGTAGGGTGGAGATAAGGTGGGAATTTGCTAATGAAATCTTTGCTGCTTTGGTGAGAAGTTGCTTATTTCTGTGTAATGCTCCTAGTTTTTTGTGGACTTTTTTATGGTCATGGGTATGTGAATGTCAAATTTTAGTTTGTCTATTTCAACTCCTAGCAATTTGTTGTGTTCTGTTGAGTGTATAGTGGTGTTGCCTTTTGCTGTAATGTTAAAGTGAGAGTTGTTTTGAGTATGTTTGGTGGGTTGGAAGATGAATAGTTTAGTTTTGTTTGGGTTGAGTATTAATTGGGCATTGGATAACCATGTTTCAACTGAGGAAAAGGCTTCCTGTGTGACTTTTTGCAGTTTTGGTAGGGACTGGGCTGAGCAGATGATGGTAGAGTCATCTGCATATTGTATGAGTGTGCCATGTTTGGTGGTAGAGGCTAGATTATTTGTGAAAATAGAGAAGAGTAGGGGTCCAAGGATGGATCCTTGGGTAACCCCTATAGAGACAGGTAGTTGGGGAGATATGCCATTCTGCCATACAATGGATTGTTGGGGTCAGACAGGTAACTCTGAAACCAGTTGGTGACTGACTGAGAGAAGGATAGGTTACTGAGGCCAGAGATGAGTTGTTTGTGTGGGACCATGCCAAATGCTTTTAATAAGTCTAGGAAAGTAGCATAGGAGAGATAGCCATTGTTTTTATGCTGAAGGATAGGGTTAGTAAAGGAGAGTAAGGTAGTGGTGGTGCTATGGTTTGGTCGGAAACCATGTTGAGTATTGGAAAGGAGGTTGTTAGTAAGGAGGTAGTCTGAGACCTGAGAGTGAATGCATCTCTCTAGTATTTTGGAGAATGGAGAGAGAATAGCTATGGGACAGTAATTGGTTAGTTCTGTGGAGGGGCCGCCTTTGTGGAGGGGAATTATATATGATACTTTCCATAGTGTGGGAACATAACTTTTTGACAGAGATCGGTTAATCAAGATGGATACTGGGTAGGCTAGAGCATCAGCTGCGATTTGTAGGTATTCACTTGGGAGGTTGTCTGCTGCTAATTTGGTGGGCTTATGTTTAGTTAAGAGTTTTTTATGATGGAGGTAGGAACAGGAGAAAAAGAGAAGACAGTGGGGAGATTACTAGCTGAGTGAACTTATATCACTTGTGTAAATAATGAACTTATATAACTTGTGTAAATACTCATCATGACTATTCCGCGGTAAAAATAACTACTGTAGGACTCCAGCCTCACTTTACCTATGTTCTCTCTTTTTTAGCTCAATGTATTTACACCTCGTGCCACAGAGACAGTCAAGTAGCAGGTGTAATTTCTGCAGTCATTACCATCCATGAGGCTGACTGCTGCACAAGGCCACTAAGCATGTTTGTACTCGATAAGGTGACTAAAATTAATTTGTCACTTTTTAAGCAACTAACCATGTTTCCGCTATGTCCTGTGCCATGCACATTGGACAAAAATCCCCCTCCCCAAAAAAGGATAAAAAATGGAAACAAAGATTAAACAGTTAGACAGCACTGGATTTGAACTGTCAGACTATTGCACAGTTGTAGTGAGTTATCTCTGTTTATCACAGACACAGCTTTGCAAAACCAATCAAATCATGTGCATAAAATTCACAGTTCATATCCAGTATTAACAGTTATTACAGTTGGACATTCTCAGTTGTTTGTACACATGGCTAATATATTTATTGCATCGTGTGATCACACAATTATTTATGAATATGTTTGTAAAAATGCAGTTCTGTCTTTTCTTCCTATTTTGGTCCTTCTTCCTTTATCTCTGCTTTACTATCAGACATGCATTCTGAGTGCATTTTCTATCATTTGTCTTTCTAGGTGTTATACAAATACATAATAGTGAACAACTGTTATCAGCAAAGGCAGGACACTTGTGGTATTATGGCCAAAAGAACTATGCATGTGTGGTGTTTGATTTTATTTAACAGCTCAATGAAGTTAGTTCCACATATTTTAAGTGTATCCTCACTGACACACCCACTATAAGGAATGGTGGCGGAACTGATGTGTTTTCATTAATTCAAATTAATCATTCACAGTTGCAAGCCATTTGCACCTAACCATGTTGAAGAGGACACACTCCCCCAAATTCTGCAAGCCCTGCATGGCATGCAGGATTAGTGCAGGAGCTCCAGCAGGCAATATGTCTACCGTGCAATCCAGGATTAACCTGTAGGGGCATGCACGAGTGCTTCTGCACTAGTCCTGCACCCGTGCAGGACTAGTGTAATCTGTAGAAATGTACTCTGCCAGTAACAGAGTACATTTCTGCAAATTATAAAACCGAGATATAACAGCTCCAAATAAAGGGTGACTATCATGTAGAAAGCATGCCAATGGCCAGCTATAATGCTATTGGCATGGAAAACACTTGGAAGAAAAAGAAATCAACTTTTATTTTTTTTAGCCGATCTCGGCTGTTTAAGCCTAGGGCAGCGGCACGCAAACGGGATCGAGGGGAAATACAAAAATAAACCTTAAATAAGCATTCTAACCAAAATCACTATTCTGCCATTACACTCAATGGCAGGCAGAAGACAACATGGCCAGTGAATAGTGGTTGTTAAGGGGGGAGGCTCAGTGTGGGACATGTAACTATGCATTAGCAGGCAATCCTATGCAAATGAAGGGAATGATAGTGAATCCCAGATTAACCCTGCATGCTACTCAGCTCCCAACAGTGTAAGAGCAGGAATAGCTTGGTGCAAGCCTAAGAGTTAGCTGATATCATAGGTGGGGGGTGTCAGGCATACTGTAAATGGACTGGAGCCCTGTGGCTCAGGTTTGCTCTTAGCTTAGCACAGCTAAGCAAGGGGGTGTGTCTGAGATTGCCTAGCACTCTTTACATTGCCTAAGCGGGTGTGCTTGCCGCACATCAGGTTTTAAAGGAAAAAAAAAAGTAAACCAGGAAATAGCAGCTCTGTGCACATTTAGACACTTTGTTTGTGCGGTGTGCCCCTGGACATAAACAGGAAGGCAGTTGGAAGGGGAAAACAGCAGTAGAAAGGTAATCTAGGAGAACTAGCATAGCTGGCAGGTGAAATGTATCAGAATCAGCCAATTACACAGGCAGCAGACCAGCCCAGCCCAGAACACTACTATAAACTATGCAAACACCTTTCCCTCTGGTTTTTCCCATACTCTACACCACCGGTGTATACAAGCAGTGAACTTTTAACAAACAAAACAGCAAAATGATAGGGGCTGCAGCAGGCATCATACAATAACATGTGAAAGAGGCTGAGGGTGGTGAGGATGTGAATGCTGTCAACCAACCCACAGTGAGGAGATGGAAAAGAGTGTACAGACCCAGGGTAACCTACCAGGGGCTACATGAGCTGGAGATAGTGGAGCACTATAGGGTGGACAGAGACCTCCTACAGCAAATTGTTGAACTGAGCCAGCCACGCCTGACACACTGAACTAACAGAGGAGAACCCATCCCAATAGATACCAAGGTATGTGTAGGCCTATTTATACTAGCCACAGGTACCTCCCAAAGCCCAACTGGGGATATCATGAGGATCTCACAGGCATCAGCATCCAGAATATTCAACCAGATCCTGGATGCCATGTCAGCACATGCCGGTGAGCACGTATATTTCCTCAACACCCATGAGGTGTTGGCTGGCAATATGCATCTCTTCCACCAAATAGCCGAATACCCTGAGGTAGTGGATGCTATAGACTGCACGCACATATGCATCAAAGCACCACCCAGTGATCAAGGTAGGGTCTACATCAACTGCAAGGGCTTCCCCTCCATCAACTGCCAGGTCGACTGCGATACCCAGGGCATTATATTGAATGTGTGTGCTGGCTGCCCTGGAAGCTATTATTCCCACATCTGGCATTTGACACAGCAGTACCACAGATTTGCCAATGGGGACATCCCTTATGGTCACCTTGTAGGGGATGCTGTTTACACACTGGAGTCGTGGCTGATGACGTCCATCAGAAATGCACACACACCCGAACAAGAACACCAAAATAAGGCACATGCACAGACCAGACTTATAATAGAGCATGTGTTTGGGATGCTCAAGTCACAGTTCCGGTGCCTGGACACATCCAGTGGAGCCTTGCAGTACTCACCAGCTGTGTGTACTCAAATTGTCATCGTATGTGCCATGTTACACAATATGATCCTGTGGAAACAGCTGCAGCAGGAACAGCATGGGACAGGGCCACACAGCCCCCCACCAATGCCAAGGCCTGCACAGGCAGAGAGTGACTTAAAGGAGGAACAACTTGAGCCTGTCCCAGTAGGCAGATGGAGGAGTGCCCAGAATGCCCTGGCCTTGGCAAAGAGGCAACACATAGCACATACACTGACACAGTAGGGATTCAAGGAATAACACCTCTCTCTGACTCACACATACAGTAAAAGGGATGCCAAACATGACACTACCTGTGCTCAACCATGTATAGGGAGTGTACTATGTGCATCCGACATGGGCAGCCCTCCAGCATCATCCTCAATACTGGTGCACACACAAAGTAAGTCACTCAACCTACCAATAGCTGAATGGAGTAGAATGTGTCATTACCTGTATCTATGGTATGGATGTGAGCATACAAGGGAATTGGGTGGCTGAATGGTATGCCAGCAGATAGTAGACACCTATAGTGGTACCATGAGATCTGTAACAAATACTGGAGTCACCATAGTAGCCAGTACTACACAGGGTAACAAAACCCACTGCAGGAAATGTGCTGGGCCACATGTGTGTCCATATGACTCACTCATGCCAGTCAGGGAGGTTCACATACCTAACAACAGTTTTAGCCAGCATGGCAGGTGTAGACAAACACAAACAGAGGCTGTGCTATGGCCTCTGAATGATGCCGATGGGTCACCCCCCCCCAGGCCTACACAGACAGACTACAGCAGGTCAGACAGTGGGATGTTAGTTCTGAAGGGTAGAAAATCAGAAACTAATTTGTAGGTCAAGCAAAGCTAAGACTTGTAGTACATTGATATGCCTCTAGTCAGCATGCTAGTTTAGAATACAGAATAAAATGGAGTACCCGACATAACAGTACAGTCATAGCAAATGTGTACAAGTGCCAGGTGTGCCCCCTATCCTATGTAGAAATGTAGAAACAGTCAGGTGTGCCCCCCCAATCCTGTGTAGAAATGTAGTAACAGTCAAGTGTGCCCCCGATCCTGTGTAGAAATGTAGTAACAGTGAGGTGTGCCACCCCAGTCCTGTGTAGAAATGTGGAAACAGTCAGGTGTGTCCTCCCACAATCCTATGTAGAAATGTAGTAACACACAGGTGTGCCGCCCCCACTCCTATGTAGACATGTAGAAACAATCAGGTGTGCCCCTTCCTAACCACTGTGAAAAAATGTAGAAACAGACAAGTGTGTCCCCTCCCCCAATCCTGCATACACATGTAGTAACAGTCAGGTGTGCCTCCCTGCCCCATTTCTGTGTAGGAATCAAGACACAGTCAGGTGTGCTCCCCCAACCCAACCTAGACATGTAGTAACAGTCAGGTGTGCCCCCCAAACCTATTTAGAAATGTAGTAATGGTCAGGTGTACCCCCCAATCCAATGTATACATGTTATAACTGTCAGGTCCCCCCCCCAAAATCCTATGTAAAGATGTAGTAACATGTATGTGTAGGTATAATACCAGTGGAACACAGATACCCAGAGGTGGCCAAGATAGCAGGATAGTTTGTAGAATTTGCTCAATATGCAGGTCTGTGTGTGTTAGGTTGGTGTGTGTTTCATATTGCGTGAGAGTGGTCAGTATGTATGCATGTTGAGGTAAGACCTGGCGGTCATTGCCCACTACTGCTGATGACAGGGACAAGCCCTCACAACTGCAGTGCCAAAGACAATTTCCACCAGTATAACACATGCTAGCAGTAAACCACTGGAAATGTATGGTGGTAATATGTGTCACCATTTGAAAGACTGACATGGCATGGCTGTTGGACTAGATATACAAGTAGTATACAGGGGAAAGTACCCCAGACATACAGTATATATTGTGTCACTGTGAAATGGAGACACCCTTGGAATTGTGCATACAGGTATGCATCACATTATCTGGTCCTGTAGTAGGAGATTCCGGTGATGTCTGCCTGAACACTTGCAGATCACAAAGGAGGTAGGACTGATGAATTGGGAAAGAACTAATGTACCTACACATGCCAGCATAACTGGAATGCCCCATGCATATCTGTGTGTCAGATGCAAGTAGTGTCCATAGCCACATGCACCCAGCTCACGCGAACACCACCCACAGGTACCTCACTGGTCATATCCCTGCTGTGGGGAATGGGTACAATATGACCCCACCTGTATATGACAATAGCAGAAGAATGCAGGATGCAGTGCAGGTGTCCCATGCAGGTGTGTCACTAGCTGTAGATAGCACCCTGCCAGCATACACAACAACTGATCAAGACTGACAGAAGTTATTGGCATGAACACCTATCACACCTACCCTGTTACCCCAGAGAAACATACTGTATGGTGGTCTGAGACTGTAGGACTGACAGAATGAAATGGCCTGCCACATCTGGCCCACTGCAACACCTAATGGCCCACAGGCCAATGTCAAAGACCTGTGTCTCACACATAATGCCAATGCATGTTATGTAGGGAGGGTGGCCTAATGGTTAAGGTGTTTGCCTTACAAACACAAGATGAAGGGTTTGAGTTTCACAAGGGATAATTGTCTAGGCTTAAAATGGCTTGCAAGGGCAGTTAGCCTAGTATTAATTTATGAACCTATGAACATATGTCATGGACACCAAAATAACAACATAACACACTCCACATAAGCCATATGCAAGGCCATGTGGACAAACCACAGTAACATATCCACCATGTCCCACTAATGAACTGTGGACCAATGCTAATACACACCTGCGATGGGGTGATAAGCTTAGGGAAAGTATCAGAGAATGTATGCATAATGTATGGAAGAGGCTAGAATAACAGAGGGGCGGTGGGAGCATGGGCAGCATGGAATGTGCCGGATCAGACACAAAGCTGTGTGCACACATTATCCCTGGCTGCAAACACATGAATGGGTGGCTACACACTTGCCCGTACACCACAATAGGGGTAATGTCCTGACCCATGGACCCTGCCTCTGGGTAACCTGTGCAACTCTGTACAGCTGTGAGGCATTGTCACAGCAAGATAAGGCCATACTGTCATGTCGATGGACATACAAGTATGGGATCCTCTGCCAGCACTGTACCAAGGTGCTGAACTGGATACACAGACTCAGCAGCAGGTGTCTGCAGCTCCCCCTCCAGAATGGCATAACTTACCATGAATATATAGGTGTCTGCCCACAATACTGGACACAGCTCCATTCACCCTTGTCCCTCAAGACATCACTGTGAGCAAGAATGCCCACCTGACAGTACATGATGACAGAAAACATCACAGTGTATAAAAGTACACATGTCTGAATATCTCTGCTAACAGCAGTACCATGAAGCTGAAGCAGCACAGATACAATCACCTACAGTACACACTATCCTTTGCACAGTTTGTCCCCATATTGCCAAATGATCGACGGATACCCCGCAGAAACAGTTTGCTACCTGTAGGTGTACAAAACAAAGGTTGGCACTGGAGTACAAACTACCTGGAATCAATCCACACATTCAATACAGAAGGGCATAATGGGCATACTCACACACTTAAACAAATGAAGCCTATGTCTACAAACAACAGTGGACCATACATACCTGGCAGTTTCAGATGTTAGTGCATACACTTCTCAATATGTACCAGTCATGCTTTGCACACACAGTGGATAGGACTACAGACATATATCCAAGGACAACACACTATAATAAGCCAAAAGTAGATGTACATAGATGTGTGGAAGACACTGACTGTGACAAGGAGCCATCCATTATGAGGCCTGTCACACTCAGCATGCAGCCAAATGGCTACAACCACATGAGGTGTAAATGTCACTCACTAAAGACATTAGCCACTGGTATCCATCAACATTACAGACTATGTGGTGCAGGTGCTAGCTGTGCAACATGACTGTACAAAGTAGTAGTCACCTAGCAGCTGCATACACATACCTGTGGAATATAACCCTGCGTGTGCCTGCATGTGGTGTGTCAACCTCTAGATGAATTGGTTATGGCCCATGCACACACACTACCCTCTCCATAGCCCTACTATGACAGCCTGCTGAGGTCACCCACTTTGAAATACACCTGTGGGAAAAGTGTAGCCTAATAATCTCCATGGCACATCCTATAACTGCGTACTGCTGTTGTGTGATAAACTCGTTAGGTAGGAGTTCTAATCCCTGACATGGCAACTGTGTGTGTGTGTGTGTGTGTGTGTGTGTGTGTGTGTGTGTGTGTGTGTGTGTGTGTGTGTGTGTGTGTGTGTGTGTGTGTGTGTGTGTGTGCAAAGAGCAATGCTTTGGCTAGTCACACTCACTACAATTTAAATGCCCTACTTTGGCAAGGCTGCTGATGTCATTAACTGTGAAATACACCTTTGGGAAAGATATAGTCCAGAAACCTAGGTGGCACATCCCATAACTGCATACTGCTGTAGTGTGATAAACTAGTTAGGTAGGAGTTCTAATCCCTGACATGGCAACTGTGCATTTGTCTTTGTCTATGTAGAAAGCAATGATTTTTAGGCTAGTCACACTCACTATAATTCAAATGGCCTACATTGGCAAGGCTGCTGATGTCATTCACTGTGAAATACACCTTTGGGAAAGATGTAGCTCAGTAATCTCAGTGGCACATCCCATAACTGTGTACTGCTGTAGTATGATGAACTAGTTTGGTCGGAGGTCTAATCCCAAACATGGTAACTGTGTGTGTGTGTGTGTGTGTGTGTGTTTGTTTGTGTGTGTGTGTGTGTGTGTGTGTGTGTGTGTGTGTGTGTGTGTGTGTGTGTGTGTGTGTGTCTGTCAGTGTAGAGAGAAATGCTTTTTAGGCTAGTCACACTCACTACAATTCAAATGCCCTACTTTGGCAAGGCTGCTGATGTCATTCACTGTGAAATACACCTTTGGGAAAGATATAGTCCAGAAATCTACATGGCGCATCCCATAAGTGTGTACTGCTGTAGTGTGATAAACTAGTTAGGTAGAAGTTGTAATCCCTGACATGGCAACTGTGCGTGTGTCTTTGTCTATGTAGAGAGCAATGCTTTTTAGGCTAGTCACACTCAGTACAATTCAAATGCCCTACGTTAGCAATCCTGCTGATGTCATTCACTGTGAAATACACCTTTGGAGATGGAGTACTCCAGTAATCCCCAGGGCGTATCCTATAACAGCTTAATGCTGTAGTGTGATATAGAACTCTGGTAGGGGTTCAATTCTCAGACATGGCAGTTGTGGATGTTTTTGTGTGTGTTTCTATGTCTGTGTAGGGAGCAATGCATTTTAGGCTAGTCACACTCACTACAATTCAAATGCCCTACTTTAGAAATCCTGCTGATGTCATTCACTGTGAAATACACCTTTGGGGAAGTAGTACTCCAGTAATCCCCAGGTCGTGTCCTATAACAACTTAATTCTGTAGTGTGATATAAAACTCTGCTAGGGGTTCCATTCCCACACATGGCAGTTGTGGATGCTTTTGTGTGTATTTCTATGTCTGTTTAGGAAGCAATGCATTTTAGGCTAGTCACATTCACTACAATTCAAATGCCCTACTTTGTCAATCCTGCTGATATGATTCACTGTGAAATACACCTTTGGGGAAGGAATACTGTGATAATCTCTGTGGCACATCCTATAACTGTGTAGTGCTGTAGTGTAATAAACTAGTTAGGTAGCAGTTCTGATCCCAGACATGACAGGTGGGTATGTGTGTGTCATTTGTATCCTGTGTGGAGGTGGGTGGGTGTGAGTGTGTAGCTGGACTCAATGTGGAGCGGGTTTTGCAAATTTCTTATATGGTGGCTCTAGTATATATCACAATGTCAACCATAAAGGGATAACAGATGTGAAATAGCCAAGAGGCTGGGGAGCAAATCCATACCCCTACATGTGACATCAAGACCAGGCAAACAATGTTAGCAACCCTTGTATTACCCAGAGAACAGTCTCAACCCATGTCTCATACACACACACACACACACACACACACACACACACACACACACACACACACACACACTTGCCTAGGCAACAGCCACTATGTTGGTAGTACCCTGCATATTGCCCACTAATAGTAACCATGGTGTTATTGCAATAGGCTACAGAGGGCATGGCACCCTGTCCATCGGTCCAATAGGCACGTACATGCAGACAGTGCACCTTCCCTATGTTCCCCACTGGACACCTGCAACACCTGTGGTGCCATCAAATATGACCCACAAAGGACATACCATGCCTGAAAAACATGCCCTGTATGGACAGATGCCACTGACATCAGGGAATACCTGTATCATGCTATCAATGTAAGTGCAGGGTCAACCTGCTGTCCATTAACTGTTCCTGCAACATAAGGCCAGGACTGGCACATCTGATGATAATATATGTACACAACATGGGCCAGACACCCCAGGTATGGTTCTGCATGTCATTGTACATGCATGTGGGAGGTGTGCACATCCCAGACACCGTCCATGTTATGCTCTAAGGAACACGTGCATGGCAAGCAATGCATAGCATTGGCCACATGCAATAGTCACCCAGGTGACTGGATGGTGAATACAATACCCACCTCTGTGGGCAAATCCAGACACTACACCCCTGAGCCACAATGCAGATCATTGTCTTGTGGCCTGATGCCAAGGTATACCCATCACCTAGCCTTGTATAGCCGTCTGTCACAGTCGACCACTACATACCCTTGAAGCAATGCACCCATGCATGTCAGTACTGGCACCCTGTGTCTGTAATATATGATGCCTATGACCACATTCACATTCACTACAACCCCCATTGGCATACTGAAGCATGCTGTCTAATGTCAGACACTTCCACATACCCTTTACTCATATAACCTCCGTATAACCCCTGTGGTGCATGTAATACTTGCACAGTACTGTGTTGTGGCAATCTAACTAGTGATGAGTTGTATTCCTGGCCCTGCCAAGTGTGTGAATGTGTGTGCATCCCTGTGAGAGTGTGGCTGTGTTGACACTGACACCTGTTCATGCTGACAGGCATGTGTACTACACCTACCGTATAGCTACCATATCACTGTTGCAGATGTCACTCACCATCACATATATGTTTGGAGGGCTCCTCAACATGTAATCTATGTGGCGCATCCAATAACTGCATAGACATGTGATAGCACTACATAGTTGTCAGGGGTTTGATACCCTGTACTGGTAGGTGTGTGACACAAACATGCTTAAATGTTACTCTCTCACCCCTCCCAGACTTATCTTTGCCTCTGTCTGCCTCTCTCACTCCCTCTCTGCTGGATGCAGAGACCTACGCCTGCTTTGCTTAGGCAGCAGCACGTGCGTTGTAAGTGATGCTCATGATCGGCTGATGGCCTTTGCACAAATTGCAGCCCTCCCCTAGCTGATTGCATGTGGAACAGCTGTGGTAACATTCCCATAGCCAATTGCATGGAAACACACACCGATATATAGGAACAGCATGTTGGTGTTGGGCCTTTTCATTCACTGTGAGCAGGAGCTAGATCTGTTGTTTGGCAAACAGCATCACAGATGGATTAGCAATTTACCTCTAACAACATACACTGTGGAAACAGGCCAACACACAGGAGGGGGATGTGCCTGACTTGACTACAGACTGTAAGTGCTGCTATAATGCAATTGGAGTAATGTTGGTTTAACAGGGTGTGTGTGGATATTGCTGTCCTACATGTTTTAATACCTGCTATGACAGTGCTATGTTTGTAAAGAAACTGCCACGAACCACCATGAAAAGTATAAAGCAGATTTATTGAACGAGCGCTTTCACGCACACACAGGTGCGCTTCATCAGGTTACAAATCACATAAAACCAATGCAGAATATATACACAAAACCACAATAATTAAGCAATTAATAAACGGTTAATTATCTAGTTAAAAACAACAATCATTCTACATTTAAAGAAACAAGTTCCAAGATCCATATAGTATGAATCTTAGTGAATGTAGTTTCTACGTCTGTATTAAAACACTAACATTCAATAAAGAACGTTTTTATAACGAAATATATCAATGGTGCTTACATCAAGTATATCTAAAAACTATCATGTAAAAAGCCAGTACATTGTTTGAAATATTAATATGTTTTTTCATTCATTACTAGCAAATTAAGGCATAAAACGCCTCACATTATATCATATACTAAAACTACCATACATCCTTTAAGATTAATTTAATGGCAGTATGAATGCAAAATATTATATATAAACTTCTACCTTAAGCTTAAGCTTATATGCAAAATTGTTCATATTTGCATATATACCATCCATTATTCTCATGTTGCTTGACATCAAATATCACATGGCAATTTCAATTGCAGAAACTCCAGCTTTACTATCAATAAATGAATAGCTATAATAATAATACATTTCAAAGACGCTATAAATGCGTCATACTGGCGCTATATAATTATTGCATATTTACTCAAAGAATGCATATAGGCATAGTTTATTGTTCTTATACCACTTGTATCAGACATTATTTAGTAAATTCAGCTATAAAATCCAAGCTTTGATGAACATTCAACCACCACTAATGATCCAAATATATTGGTGTATGAAGTAGACGTATTAAAATTCAGTATATAGCAAAATCATACATCTCAGAAGGCTATATGCTAATAGATTATGTCGCAAATAGCAATTAGTAATTCAAAGGCCTCAAGTTATAAAATGTATATCAATGATTTGCGAACCTTAACCATAGGCAGAACAGCATAGCACATACTTTATGATCAAATAAATATATCTGGGAGGGGTGTCAAATTAATCAAATCCTATAGAACTAGCCACATAGGAATGGGAAATTTCATGTAAATGTGAAAAAATGAGAAAATGAGAAAATATAATAGTATATAGAGAAGGGCCATTTAAATATCAAACAGTGTGTCACAACGATCCTAGCAGAGCAGGACGTATACTGACCACTGTGTTGAGCCCTGGTGGAATATGGGCCTTCAATTTCAATATCCATCTCAGTTCAAGCAACTCAATACTACTTAAGGTATCACCTTCTCTCTTGTTGGGATTTAATACTTGCAGAACCAAAAAACTAAAACAATGTTGGGGTCTATCTTGACAGTGCACAGCTAGGGCATTAGCAGGGTTAGCCCTTCTGATGTCATAGACATGATTGTAAATACGATCCCTGAGGCAACGCGATGTCATCCCTACATAAAACCCATCGCATTGATTGCAAACTGCAAGATAGATAACACCCCTGGTATTGCAGGTGGCATAGAAAGCAGGTTTGAATTCTATATTGGTACTTAAGATACTAGGAATTTGTATTTTATGGATATACTTACATAATGAGCACTTGCTACATGCAAAAGTGCCTGTTTTTAAGTTTGCCCTTATATCAGTGATAGGTATATCTAATTTTTCTTTACAAAGTAATCTCTTTATATTTAGGCAGTTGGTAAATCTAAATGTAGGTTTCTTCCCTACTAATTGTGATAGTCCGGGATCTAGAAATAAAATCTTCCAGTTTCCCCTAATAATTCTAGTTAGATTCTCAACATCATTGCTATATTTGATTTCATACGTTAGATCTTTGTATTTCTCATTCTTATGGTTAGCATAATGTACATTTAATGAATGGTTAGGCATTCCAAGAAGGGTATTAATTGTATCATTAACTAGTTCAACTGGGTAGCCTCTATCTATAAAATGCTGTTTTTGATTCTTTATTAGGTCCATAGCATCCAACTCATTGCTACATATTCTAAGTATCCTTGTCATCTGACCTTTCACAATGTTGCGGAAAACATAGCGTGGATGTAAACTATCATAGTGTAGGATGCTATTTTTCCAACAAGATTTTCTGAATAAGGTAGTAGTTATATTGCCACAGTTATCCTTCTTAATAGTAATATCCAGAAAGTTAGCATTAGTTAAAAAGCTCTCATAAGTAAAACTGAAGAAGGAAGTAGATGAATTCATATAACTAATAAGTTCCCTCAACAACTCAATATTTCCATTCCATAGCATTAAGACGTCATCCACGAAACGTCTGTACAGGATGACGTTGGTAAATCTAGGATCATTGAATAGATGTTCTTTTTCCCATCTATGAAACACTAATATGTTTGGAGGGCTCCTCAACATGTAATCTATGTGGCGCATCCAATAACTGCATAGACATGTAATAGCACTACATAGTCGTCAGGGGTTTGATACCCTGTACTGGTAGGTGTGTGACACAAACATGCTTAAATGTTACTCTCTCACCCCTCCCAGACTTATCTTTGCCTCTGTCTGCCTCTCTCACTCCCTCTCTGCTGGATGCAGAGACCTACGCCTGCTTTGCTTAGGCAGCAGCACGTGCGTTGTAAGTGATGCTCATGATCGGCTGATGGCCTTTGCACAAATTGCAGCCCTCCCCTAGCTGATTGCATGTGGAACAGCTGTGGTAACATTCCCATAGCCAATTGCATGGAAACACACACCGATATATAGGAACAGCATGTTGGTGTTGGGCCTTTTCATTCACTGTGAGCAGGAGCTAGATCTGTTGTTTGGCAAACAGCATCACAGATGGATTAGCAATTTACCTCTAACAACATACACTGTGGAAACAGGCCAACACACAGGAGGGGGATGTGCCTGACTTGACTACAGACTGTAAGTGCTGCTATAATGCAATTGGAGTAATGTTGGTTTAACAGGGTGTGTGTGGATATGGCTGTCCTACATGTTTTAATACCTGCTATGACAGTGCTATGTTTGTGAGGAACCCCCCATCTGTAGGGTTATATGCAGACTGAGCACTGTGTGGTACCTTTTGTTTCTTGTGTTACCAACAGAGCAGCTATATGTGAACTGCAGAAGGTTGTGTGAGGATTGCAGTCTGTAGATGGTGACAGCCATGAGAGTTACTGACTTCATATCCCTCATAGGACATATGTTGCAACAAGCCCTGTTACAACAGTAAATGTATGAGGTTATCACAGCAACATGTCAATATTGGGCCTGTGTTTGTGCCTCCAGCCACAACTCTGTCAACCTTTGTACATATGTCATGCAGTAAGAGGTGCATATATGCTGTACACCATATTTATTGACATCATATTTGATAACAAGCCAGTGAGATATCAGACTGCTACACATTATGTATAGTAGGGGTTATATTTGATGACATAACCTGGACATTATGTGGTTATGTGCACAGTACTGAGGTCTGTGTACTTATGGTGATTGTCGACAGTGTGTGTGTTGTTAATATGTACCTTGGCCTGTGTACACACTGTGGTAGATGTCATGTTCTTGGTCTTGTTCTGTCTGATGTTGCATGCTGCTCCACTGTATGTTACCCTATCAGCTTACATGTTTGTAGGGCCAAACACACACATGTCCCATACCACAGACAGGCATTGGACCACACTGTGTAGTGGCCCAGTATATGTAGGGTTAGTGTGTGAGTGGCACATATGAGGATAGTGCTGATCAGATAGTCCATATACTGTAATATTACACTAGCTTACCATATGTGGCTGTGGCTGTGTTTACAATGGTTCTGGCTATGCACTTTTACACAGGTGTCTGTTACTCTGTGCTGTGACATGCCTGTAAAGCCTGCTATATATGCAGGTATATGTGTATTTCCCCATAGGAAATGTAGGCCAGTGTTGAGCCAGTCTGCCTGTAGCCTGCACAGTGCTTTGTTACCTGCCTATCAGCTTAGTGTACTTATCCAGTGAGATGTCATGTCAAGATACTTGCCAGATGTACTGTTGCCAGGCCACCATAAGAGTCATGTATGTCAGACAAAGCAGTGGGATGCTGTGCAGATGTATGCCATTAACTAGTGGGTAGTATCTGGCCATGGCAGCTCGGTGCCAGCGATTATTATGTGTCAGGACAGACAGGGGTGTGTGAATGCATAACCTATGGGGGCAAATGTATACCAGTAGTTATGTGTTATACCCATCTGCATGGCTGTTAACATCCACATTGTCAGGCTTGGTCAACATGTCTTGCACTAAGGGATTCTGTGTATACCTCTGGACTGCCCAGATTGTGTCACACTGTCCACATATATTGGCTATATCTCTGCTGTAGTCCACAGTAGCATTACTGTGCTTGCAATGGACTGTAATATGATGTCCTTAGGATGTCTGTCAGTAGCCATTGGCATACATGTTAAAAGCAGATGTGATCTCCCACACACAACATGCCTGTGAAGTCAATCCCTATTACAGCAGCAATAGTCTACAAATATACCTGCAATACATACCTGACACCCCCTTGCACTACAAAGTTGGGACTATTGGGGCTGAGGTAGGGCTCCACTCCAAGTTCAGGACATATGGTGAACATATATGTATATATAATTATCCATATATCTATATAGATATATACACATATACATATCGACATACATAGATGGATATGTATATATATATATATATATATATATATATATATATATATATATATATAAAAAACACTCAGATATATACATATACAGAGCAATGTATGTCTACATTTATACAGATTGAAATACATATGCACATATACGTATGGATATCTACATATATATTGACAGTATTAGGTATATCAGAATAGATATGTATGCACATATAGTTATAGATATCTACATATATACCAACATAACTAGGCATAGCTGTACACATAGGATGTGCATACATATATATAGCTATATATGCATATATATATATATATATATATATATATATATATATATATATATATATATATATATATAGATACACTAGACAATGACGACGTACAGAAATGTCGAATTTCAGTACGTTGAGACCGAATATTGGAAAGTGCAGTTACCCGAAACTGCAGTATGCCGAATGCAGAAGTGTCGAACCCATAAATGTTGATTCCACTGCTATCATGGTGTCGCATTCGTGACATGTGGTGTGGTTTGTGGATTTATCTGGGGTTTCAGGTAAGTGTTGTGTGCTTGAGGATATTGGGTAGGGATTTTAGTGTGTGTGAGTGTGTGTGGTGGTGTTTTTTGTGTGTTTCTGTGTTTAGTGCAACCTCGGAGTTAGAATATATAAGTAGGGGGGTGTGGGGGGTGTAAAGGTAGGTTAGGTGTGTTTGTGTGTGTTGTTATGTTTGCTTAGTTAGGTAAGTGTATGTGTGTGATTATGTGCTGGTTTGTGTATGTGTGTGAATGGTCGCGGTTGTAGTATTCGTGATTATGGGTTTTCGTGTATGTGGGTTTTCCACTATTCAGTCTCGAAATACTGAAATTCAGCATTTCAGTATTTTGAGATTGTATAGTGAATCCGTATATATATATATATATATATATATATATATATATATATATATATATATATATATATATATATATATGTGTGTGTGTGTGTGTGTGTGTGTGCATATATATATATATATATATATATATATAGATATAGATATATATGTACATACGAAGAGATGTACACATGGCCATATATATGTTCATTATACAGATGTGTATACAGACATATGTATGAGTGTACATGTGTATGTACATGTAGACATATATAGACCTATTATATGTATATGACCATATTCCTGTCATGTGTAAACCTCATGGTTGTGTATAACCTTCCAGATGTATCTCACCATATGTATCTGCTATGTGTACATTATGATAAAACAACATATGTGATGCAACAGTCATATTAATAACAAAGACTACACAATTTAGGAAGTAAAGGCAATTGTTCAGTACTACGCAATATGTGTATTAACAGCTATATTGGTAAAAGAACAGCTGTTTTCACAGTGGTCATTGTGTAGTGGTTATGTGTTGTGACTTTAGTGTACAGGGTCCTGGGTTCAAGGGCTGTTCATTTTGTTGCTGGGCAGAACAAGAGCTGTCAGCTATAGAGTGGTTAAGGCAGTTTTGAGTAGCCTTAAGCTCGTTTGCACAGGTTTGCTCGAAGCTAAGCAGTGTTAAGCTATAGGTAAACGTACAGGCGCTTATACAGTGTAGACTTTGCTTACCAGTGCGCAAATCAGCTCAGCTGTTATATTGCAGCAATGTTGATACTTGCTAAGCACTGCTTATCCCTGGTAACCAGGTCACACCACCCAGTCTGATAACATAGCAGGGTAATGACATCTGTAATAAGTGTATGTAATGCCATGTACAATACATGCACCTATGTGCTGTCATTACAGTAGCAAGGGGTGTGAGTGTCATGTGTGGGGCACAGATGGAAATGAAGCCTGTACAGCACTATTATCCATTTGAATGTGTTACATACAGGGGTAGTAGCCCAGCGTATGTGCTGTCACACTGGTATGTAGTGTATCATGGCAGTACTACTATTGACAGTGCTTACCCATGCAAGAGCAGAGTGCTAAATGTAGTACTGACAACAGGCACACCTGCAGGCATAGCTGGACACTGAGGCCTCCATGGTGTTTCCCTGGTGTATGAGCTGTGTCACAGTATATACTCCTTACTGAGTAATGATCTGCCATACCTCTTACAGGAGAGCCTGCACACCCAGGCCAGCTACATATTTGTATGAGGTTCCAGAACTACAGGCAGTGTGTGAGTAGAGGTGTATGCATTGTATAGCACTGGTGTTACAGGGTTTGTGTGTACATGCTAGTTTAACTTGGAATGCAGTATGTCTGCATAGCTCTCAGCTGTGGGCCTATTCTCTTGATGGCCAGAGGTGTGCCTATTATGTTTTGTCTGTCCACCACACAGGTCTTGTGTCAGATATATCACTGGCATTGTGTGTGTTGAGTGCTATCAGTACATGGCTACATCCATTTCTGTTTCTAACTTCATATTCCTGATTAAGGGTATGTTGCAGACTATCCTGTAACACCAGTGACTTGCTTAGTGTATGACAACAGTTTTACACATATGGGCCTGTGTTCCAGCCTCTGTCTTCCACTTACATACCAGGCTTTGGACATATGACATGGTGTCAGGGGTTGTTCTGTAGTGGGCTGCGAGTATGTTATTCTGCCATTCCTGCCATCAGTCCACTGCTGTTGTGTCCCCAACATATACTGTGGGGTTAGGGCCATATATGTGTGGGCTTCACCTACACAATACATGTGTGCCTTTATGCACTCCAGAGGCCAGTGTATGTAACAGTAGTATATGGCCCTGTATTATTGAGTCTATGGTGGGGATGCATCGTAATTAATTTAGGCTGTTACAACATGTGGGGGTATCAGGGTAAGCTGCCTTAAGGTATTTGGATGTATGTTACCATACAATTCATCTTGGGTAAATGCAGGCCTACTGCCTCCTGCCATACAGACTGTTCTGTTTGTCAGTGTGATTGTGATGGTGTTAGTTATGCCTTGTTATGTAACAGTTACATCAGAATGTGTCAAATGAGGTCTTTACCCCCTAAGGTTTGTGTAGAGAGTGTAGATAGAGGCTGCTGAACTATACATCTGCATTACTTACTGTTGATTGTTTGGTATCCTGTGGCCCAGTCTGTCTTTACTATTGTACAACTTGAAGGCCTCGACCTGGACAGCAACATATGTAAACCTTTCCAGAATACTGTATTAGTATAACTGTTTCACAGTTGCATTACTCTGTTTATATGGATGTCAGTGTCTAAACAGCTATATGACGTGGCACATACAACCGTAATAGTATATAAATAAAGCTTTGCCATGTATGCAAACCTGTGTGTGATGTTATATACTTTGACCTCTTTGTAGGTATATGTTGCAGGCAACGGTTGTCATTTGTATGGATGCTCATACAGTGTCCAGTTGGTAAGGTGGTAGCTGTAGGCATAGTGGCTATTCCATACTGTGTACACCTTCTACATATGTATATCTCTGCATGTGTATATGTAGTTACATATCTATTTATATATATATATATATATATATATATATATATATATATATATATATATATACATATACATATACATATATATATATATATATATATATATATATATATATATATATATATATGTATATGTATCTGTATCCTAGGGATGCTGATTGCTGCCACATTGTACATTCCTTATAGGAGCCAGACTGCACTGCATGATATGTTACTGATACCAGCCTAATATCATACAGGTGGAATGGAGTACTGTTAACATCTTGTGCACATGTCATGTCAGGTACTGGTTATGGGATCTGCAACAGTTGGTAGTGCATTGCAGGGCAGACGTGTTTGACTGTGGGGGAGGGAATACCTATTCGTAGAAGAAGTATGTTGTTTGGTGCCTCTCAACCCCATTAACTGTGCATGTGGACATATATGTTATTGTTATGTTCCCATTTTTATCTACAGATGTATGTCCTTATATACCTATATAGATATATATATCTGCTTACATATATATAAATTGCTGTATATATATATATATATATATATATATATATATATATATATATATATATATATATAGATATGGATCTAGGACATTTCACAGAAAGTACATTTCACCTAAAGTCAAATCAGTGTGCACTTTTTACCAAAAGCTCAATTCACCGAAAACAAAATTTACCGAAACACATTTCACAGAAAGTTGTATATGGCCTTGTCCCCACTGTAGTGTGAATCTGAAGTTAGTATATATATATATATATATATATATATATATATATATATATATATATATATATATATCTATATAGTAGGGGGTTGTGGGGTGTTGGGGGCGTAGCCCCTTACATATTTAAAATGTTTTGGACTATATGCATGCGTACTTGCAATTGCAATATATTACTCTTATCCAAACATGGTATATACTTAAAATATGTGGGGGGTACACCCCCACAGCCCCCAATGAGGGGGACAGTGCTCCCCACACCCCCTATTATATATACTAACTCCAGGGTCACACTACAGTGGGGACAAGGCCATATACAACTTTTGGTGAAATGTGTTTCAGTGAATTGTGCAGATCTTGCTACGTACCACGACCCGGACCTGACGACGGTTGACAGGTTCCTGTCTGTGCCTGCTCCTGGGGGGGATGAGCTCTATCCCCTGAGGTGGTTCCACCTGAAGGTGGTGCAGGACCAATGCATGAGGAGGTCCCGGGTTGGGCCCCAGACGTGCTGGTGCCTGGTTCCATGGCCACCTGAGGTGGTACAGGTGGGCCCGCTGGGACCAGCCTTCCCAAATGTGCTATAGTGTTTAAATTTTATCACCATATGTGGGTTAGTAACAGTCAACACATTCCAGGGTTAGGTATAATAGCATGCATAGATATTCCCATTAACCCAGACACCAGATACGGAAAAGTTGCATAGCAAACAAAACACATTTATATATGGGACCACAGTGGTAATAACAGCATGCAGGTACATTGATGGTACCATGCCACCAATGTTGGAATATTTCAATATAGCACATGCATAGAAACAGATTTAAATAATTATCAACCGATAGGACATAATCAAAACAGTGAAGTCATTACATAGCAGTTGAGGTGGGTATGTAGTTTATTGTTGGAGATATGGTGGGGGGAGAGAAAGATGTCAATTAAAAACTAGTATATTCCTGTAGTCCACATTACTTTCCTAGTCAGTGCTGTTATCTGTACCTTACAAGTATTACTACACTACCCTATAGCCTTAGTTTGGACAGTGATATGGCTGACATCATCTTTATACATGAACTGGTTTTACCTGCAGTATACACCTCTTACCTGGTATACCTGTGGAGGAAATGTTTGTTAACACTAACTAACTGTTTCTACCCATACTCCCAGATTCCGGGTTGCTGTTGTGAACATAGCTGTCCATCTCTTTCTGCACAGGCTTTGGCCATGTCTTGTTCACAAGGAGGTGAACTGGGACATATCTAGACTATTGCCCTCTTCAACTTTTAGTGAATTACCACACTCTTTTACAGGCTTTTCCTACACAGTTATATCATGTGGCACAGTGTGAGTGACAGTGATGAGTAATACCTTATTATTATTCAGAGCAACTGCATCAGTCACAATGCCATACAATAACAAAGTAAACAGTACCAGTGCAGGGTATCATTCTTGTATTTATGGGCACAGTGTTGGAATCTGACAGTCCTGTGGGAGAAATGTTTGTTGGCACTACCTGAATGTTGCCACACACAGTACCAGATTCCACATTACTATTATGCACATACATCTCTCTCTGTTACTGTACACACTCTGGCCACAGCTTGACAACATGGGGGTGTAAATGGGACATATGTGGCTTCTTACTCTCATAAGGTTTTGGGGAGTTGCTAATGTGCCAGCTTTATTCTTATAGATGTGTGTCAATCAGTTGTATTTCCTAGTTGCTGCCTGTACATCTGGGATCATCCCATTGATTTCCCAGGGGAACAGGTTGACAGGCAGCAGATATGGGCCCCTTTCCTGGTCATTCTGGACATATCTGTACAGTTGTGGAGTATGATTCTGTATGCAGACTACTACCACTTCCTGGATTCGAACCATGGCTGTGTGTGCTAAAAGAGTTCACATCTCAGTTGCATGTGCTATTTGGATTTTGTTATCTACCTTTTCACTGTTTTTTTGTCTATGTGTCTCTCAGTTGTACTAAATAGCCTCTGGGAATTGCACTAGTCATATACAGACATTCCTACACATTCTATTTATGGTGCACAGTGTGGGTAATAGTGCTTAATACAACAGTACTATTACATGATTGCAAATCTACATTACCATATGATACCAGAGTATACACATGCAGTCCAGCAGTGAGACCTTTATTGTCAGGCTATTATGCTTTTATTTACATACAAACTATATGAGACTCTTCCTGCCATATTCTCTTGTGTATGCAGTACTTGCCTTAAACAATACAGGTTTTATACAGGCAATTAATTTACTAATACTTTTAGATTTATTTTATATGACAGTACATGGAAGAGTATTACTGACCTGCCTTGCATAGCAACCTCTCCAGGCACTTCCATGGGCCTCCTGGTTCGCAGCCCATTCACTTGCAGTTGTGGCAGACATAAGATGAATATGTAGCCATACCTATCCAAGATATACATGAGCTGGCAATTATTACACACATAGTGGAGTGATACTTACACACAGCTGGGACAGCTCCTACCATTCTAGGCTCTTGGATCCACTGCTCCAAGAGGTCTCCCTTATGCTGCTTCAGGTCAACATAGTGATGCCTGACCTGCTCACCAGTTCATGGTATGCCAGTGGCACTGGTGAGGTCACAGGCGAGATGGTCCCAGGCTTCCACCTTATATTGGGAACCCTGGTACTGGTCCTGCAGCAGTCTCTGCTCATGGTCTTTGAGAGGGAGTCCTGCCATGACTCTGGACTCCTGGATGCACCAACCATGTGCCCAGAAGTGCACACTTTCTCTCCTTTCTGCCAATGTGCCTGCAAGGTGAAGCTACAACCAGTTATGAGATGTATTGCCACCTGCTGGGTTTAAATAGGGTTGATTTCCCCACACTTTTCCATGATTAGCTGGTTTTGAAAAGGCTAGGCTATGGGCAAACATTCTTACCTAAGGTTGGCATTGTTTAAAGGGGTATACCAGTGGGCACATTGAGTTGGCTGGCCTACACATTGTTTACACCTTCTTATCTGGCCTGTTCAATGCTTAGTGCTGCTTACATTAGACTTTGCATTAAATTTTTGGCATTGATTTATTTTTCATTACATCTTATATATATATACCTGGTATCCATGATTCCTGTGTACGTACACTTTATGGGGTCCTTGTGTTTTATTGGGGACTTCCAACACTCTGTTACAATTACACCTCACATTTGGGCTTACTGCTGTACTCCAGTTCACATATTTATGTTATGTAGTGGGTTATATAACATATGACTAAATACTGATCCCTTTCACAGGTTCAGTTTGATTTTACTGTAGTGAGAACTTGTTTGGTGATACCTCACTCTTCTGTACTTCTGTGATGGACTGGTGGTTAACTACTTTAACTATAATGTATAGGGTCCTGGGTTCAAGACCTGCAAGTCTGTTTATTTTTTTGCTGGGCAGAACAAGAGCCTTTGGATACAGAGTGATTATGGCACTTTTGAGCAGTTGTAAGCAGGTTTGCGGGGGTTTGCACAGAGGTAAGCACCACTAACCTCCAGTTAGTGATGCTTACAGAGAGTTAGCTTCATAATTGCTTAATCTGTGTGTGCATTGCTTACCCCCATGCAAATGGGCTTAAACTCACTTACTAGTGCTTAAATATGCTTACTACTACTTATTGGTGCTTACACTTGCTTACTAGTACTTACTCCTACTTACAATTGCACTGATTTAGACAGTAATATCTAATGGTTCTTGGGAAGGTGTGGGATTTGGAAGCTGTATAGAGTTGTCATTCATTGCACATTTTACTTTCCATTTGCATGCATGATTCCTGTGTACATATACTGTATGGGGCACATGTGCTTTTCTGGGGACTTTGCAACATTATGACACTGACACCTCACATGTGCATTTAATGCAGTACTCCAGTTGACAAATATATGTAATTTAGTAGGTTATGCAACTAAAACATCGGTCAAAATGTGATTTGCCATGGAAAATCCAATGTGCTAGAGTTGGGAGGCGAACCGGGAATGCCTGCTCATAAGGTGAATGCTCTGCCCACTACACTATTGCTATATTGTTTAATTTGTATATATCTTCCTTGTTATCCTCTTCAGCCATTTAAGCTGCATTCACCGTAGCTAAGCAATGGGCACACCCGTGCACCTATGGTTAGCTTTAATCGGATTCATAATAAAAAAAAAGGTTTGTTTATTTGATTTTTATTTACTATTGCTGTTGTACACATGGGGGAATGTTGCTGGGGATATGCAGACACCTATGAGCGGCCCCACTCATTCCTTTGGTCTTTCTGCTGTTCTTCCTTGCTGGGGCCTGTACATTCTGAAAGTTCTGCCCTCAGACATGTCCCCTGCACTCTTACATGCTCCATGTGAGATTAGGAGCTCAGGCAGCGCGCTTTCATTAATATGCATGGCATACTGCCGTCCTGCTCCTAAACAGCATTTCCGTGCAGGACTAAGCTAGTCCTGCATGGAATATTAGTAAATCTAAGGGACTATGTTTACATTTGCTACACAAATTTTTTTGTATTCAGCAGTTCTAATGAGTTCATGCCTCATTAGTATCTTTCCAGTGCAGAGCGCTGATTCTACACTATAAAAAGGTAACCATGTAGCCAGGGAACATGAAAGTGAGGAGAATTGTTTCAGACAATACAGAAGATTGGTATTTCTTGGAAGGAGATTTCTCTGCAGTTAAGAATTAATTTTGTTAAGATAGGTTTCTATTATTCAAGGCCATTTAGATTGTAAACTTTTAAAATGTTTATGTAACTAGTAGAAAAATGAAAAAGTTGATCTGTACGCACTTCTTATACTTCACTGCTGGCATTGGCAGTTTTTGTAGTTTTTGCAGAGCTTTACATTTGTGATATACACAGGTTATGCTTGCAGCATAACTATGTTCTTACTATTTGCTTTTGCGATTTCACCTGGGACTGGAGAGAACTGTAATATGCTTTTCATCCAATGGTGTTAGGCTTCTCAGATGGCTCAGGACAACCTCCGAAGCAGTGGTGGGCACAGTTTGAAAAATTGATTGGCATTCTTAATTTGCATTTTTGATTATTTAGCAATGCTGTCATCCAGTAATCAATGCTATAACTGCATTTTTCAATATAGCAATGTTGACAGAATGGGGGTGTTTGTCTGGACCTTTACATTGGTGTTGGATGGTGGAGTGCTGCAATCTAGCAAGCTGTTGTCCTAAATGAGGAGTGTGTTTCAAGTGCTTTATGTTCACAGTGAGTATACAGCCTCCGATTATTGTTTGAAAAATATAAAACATTACTTACGTGCTGTTCCTAGGTTTTTACAAACCATTTTGTTTGTGTTGGAGGGTGGAGGTGGTCACCTACCATTATGTTGTCCTAAATAAGAAGTGTTTTTCAAGTGCTTTATGTTGACAATGGGTACACAGCATGATTATTTTTTGGAAAAAAATAAATTAGTTATGATGTGCTATTAATGGGTTTTGTCCTTTTCTGTTTTATATCACATAGGATTATGGTACTCAAGCAGGCAAATAGGTAAAAAACCCTTTTATTGAGACTGAGAATGAGGTCATCATCCAGGCTCTGAAGTGCCATGGAGCCTTCTTACTTGAGAGAGGCCTGTGGGATATGACTGCCAGAAAGGAAATGTGGAACCAGTCACTGATGTCAATGCATTTGGTGGTTGTGGCTGCAATTATGATTAGGTGCAGCATCTGGTCACTAACACAATTCCATCAGCATGGAGGAGGGTGGTTGCAGTTGCACACAAACATTTGGCTATGGGTGGTGGTCCTACTACTGAGCCACTACTGATACCAAATGAGAAGTTCCTGGCCCCTGTCAGAGATCTCAACAGCTCAGGTGAACCTTCTTACCATATGATTGATGTTGGTGCTGATGAGACTGAGAGGCCAAGTGCGTCCCAGGAACAAATTCCAGGTAGGCTTACATAAGGCAGCATTATATTCATCTTGTAGTTGAAAAAATAATTTGGCTGCTACTGCATGTGGTATATGTTTCATATCTGCACCTACTGATAATTCATAGTTATACAAGATAGTTGGGCAATAGACATGGGGGTGGTGGGAACGTCTCAGGCAGGTTTCAGTTACAGCTACTAATTATAGGGCATGTAGCTGATTTTGTATTCACTGCCTGTGTGTTACTCCCATTGTGATTATTAATTCCCATTCTTTCATTTCTTCATTTCTTCCAGGCCTATTCTCTCTGCAATGTGTTGAGACATCTGCACATGGTAAGCAAATGTTTCCTTTCTTATTATGAAGCATTATTTAGATATATTATCGGTGTGTGTGAGGAGGGTGTAATGAGTGTCTGTATTGCTGAAGAATCTGCGATTGTGTGATCAGTGTTACTTTTTGTTCAGACAGTTTGGGTTATTATTTAGGGGAGTAGTAATTTCATTCCTGTGTTTGTTGTTTATTTACCACAGGTGATCCTGACAGTGGCAGTGTAGAACTCTTACCACCTGATGTCAGAGTATCGGTAGGCTCTGATGATGATGATGGTGGCCAAAGGTAGGCACAGTCAGGAGGTGCAGACGTTCAGTCTGACACTGAGGTTGTGACTCATACATCCCCTGGATTTCCTTTAGACAGTCAGTATTCCTATGCATACCTATTCTACTGAGCTCTGAGATAATGGACATTTCAGTCAGTATGCCTACACACACTCATTCTACTTAGCCCTCAGACAGTGGACAGGTCATTCAGTATACCTACACTTACCCATTCTACTGAGGCCTCATACAGTGGACAGGTCATTTAGCATGTCTACACACACCCTTTCTACTGAGCTCACAGATAGTGGACAGGTCATTCAGTATGCCTATGCATACTCATTCTACTTAGACAGCTTGAGGGTGACAGCTGATCAGGGTAGTGTGGTTATGCACATTTCAGTGCCAGTTAACTCTGGCCGTAGCCCAAATGGAGGTGAAGTGCCATGTAGGACAGCTGGTAGGGGTATTCAGAGGACTCCTGTTGTCCACCCTCATCTGATGCTGGTGTGTCATTACATGCACAGGCATGCTGACTAGAGCCTCTGAGGACATGTTAATGGTTGTAGGTGTGGCACAATCTGATGTACTTGACTGCCTTCACTGTGGAGCTGATTCTGTGGAGTGGATGAACGCCACACTGGAATAGGCAATGTATGTGATGGAAAGTCTGCTCGGAGGGGGACAGCATCATGTGGCAGTAGGGCTGCAACATCATCTGGTGTTTCCTGATATTGCTGTGACCAGTTCCACTCCTATAGTGGCACTGCTTCCACTGATCCATTAGTAGTTGAGGTGTCCACATCCAGATGTGGTAGTGCATGGGGTTCAAGACCTGCATGTAGTCTTGAGGACAGCTCATCCAGCAGACATCTCTCATGTTCACATAGCACCAGCACATCTAATCATGGCCATGGGTGGGCAAGTGCAACTCCTGGCAGACCTAGTTTTCACTGTCAGGAGCAATGACCCTGAACTAATACCTCTATCATGCATGGCTCACAACTGTCCAACCTGTCAGATCCTGACTGTGTTCATGCAGACACTCACACACACACACATTCCACAGAGGGTGCCCATACAGACCCCCACACATATCCGCTACATCAGACATTAGTGAGGATTCCAGGCCATCCTGTCTCAGTGGCCCATTGATGTTATCTACATTCCTGCCTGCGTTTTTTACTTGCACACACACACACACACACACACACACACACACACACACACACACACACACACACACACACACATACTCACACACACACACACACACACACACACACACACACACACACACACACACACACACACACTCACACACACTACTTGGGTGTCAGCCTTGGACGTCTGTCCACCCCCCCACAACCTGTGGAAATGATAATACATGTGCCATCACCTTTGGATTCAGGGTTACATATATGTTTATACTGACTCTGCTTTCTCATATTGTACAATGTATTATTGTTCTCCACTGAATGTATAGCCTATGTACATTGTTATTTCAGCACTGCATGTCAATATTTGTATTCTTTGTTTATATACTTTCAGGTAAATAATTCATTATTCTGTAAGCTGGAGATTTTCTACTCGGGTCTCCACTGAAAACAGGCCATATGGCTCAGCTGGACTAACATTGTTAACAAATATCAAATAATAAATAATAAATAAACTTACCTTAATAGTCTCACAGTTGCAACTGTTGTCATTCAGGGCTGACTCTGCCTGATACTAGCAGTACACAGCCATTACATGGATAAATGAAGGTTGTGAGTGTTGTCTGGTATCAGTTTTACTCTATGTATGTGCATAGGATGAAAGGTGTACCCCTTAGGTGTTGAGCATGTATGCTATTCATGGCATCTTGGCCAGGGTAAGGGCATATTGTGCACAAGTACATTTACCTATACCCATAACAGCTGGGTTCCCCCTCTGACTCCTTACCAGTGTGTGGCTGTGGTGACTATGCCAGTGGTGGTGGAACATTTGCTTCTTGCCCTTGGTGTTTCTGCTGCATCAGTTTTTTGCATGCTGGTATTATGCATGATAGTACAGACTGTGATTATTTTGGCACAAGTACTAGAATCATAATGCAACCCCCCCCCCGATGTATCTAGACACCAAAAATATGACTTCAATAGCCCAAATATACGCTCTGTGATGTTTCTTATTTGAGCATGTGCAACATTTTAGCTTTCATCTGTAGGACTGTGTGTACATTTTTGATGGGCATCATCAGCCTTGGTTTGAATGAATCCCCTGTGCCCTCCCCCCCTGTAAATGTCCTTGTTTGACATTACCCCTGGAAAAACTCTGGTAGAGCTGTGAGGTGTGCCAAATATGGGAGTTGTGATAACTGCCAGGGTTACCAGCACACACATTCAGAATGATTTCCATATTATTGCACATGACTTTTAACTCAATCTGTGTGCAGTCTGTGGCACCAAACAGTTCAGGGAAGTGTGCTACAGGGTAGAACTCCTTCATAGCACTACCTCTGTACTCAGAGCTAGGGGGGACTATATATAGTCACTGTCATGCTGTGGCATAGCATTCAGGAATTGGTGTAGCATCATGGATGCTGATGCCTGTGACACCTCCAGCATTTACCCTGTGGGTCATGGAAAGGGTCCAGTAGCTAATATTCTAAGTACTGCACATACCTTGGTCTCCACAGGTATTGGTTCCTGTCAGTTTGCCCTTGCTCTCAAATGAGGACAACAGAGGTTGCAGAGTTCCAGGAGTATGTCTTTATCCACCCTGTAGCACTCTACTATTTCAAACTCATGTAGACCATGTAAAGTTAAATGGGGTCTAAATACCCTTCTCCTCCTTCCCGAGGTCTATCATTATCAACAGCAGCATAGACTTGAGGTTGTTGCACATGCACATGCAGAAAAGAAGCAGCAGCCCCTAACAATCTTTCTTTGCTGTGTAGTTTCTGTAGCTGTATTCCAAAAGGTTTTGGAGTACAAGACAAAAAGCTACACAAAGTATGTTATTGCTTTATAGCTTGTTGAATATCTCTACCATCTTGGATTGGTTGATTAGCATACAATTCAGCTACTTATATAAAGTAATTAGCATGCTACAATGTTTACCATGTTTGCACGGCTCTACACATCATGTAGAGATGCTTACTGAATGCAAATTAAAGTGCACATGGTTTCTGCGAGCTGTGTACAGTTTATTGAATCCTGCTCAGTATTCTGTCTAATTAAGTTTGTTACAGATCACTTATTGTTTACATTTATTATGGTATAATTAAGTTCATATAGCATTCTCAGATATCAGTAGACATTTTCGTGAGATATCTGAGAGGGTGGGCTAATCATTAAGGCATTTGCCTTACAAACACAAGGTGCAGGGTTTGAATATCACAAGGGATAATTAGTTAGGCTTAAAATGACTTGCAAGGGCAGTTAGCCTAGAACTAACCTATGAACATTAATTGTCCTGCAATTAAATATAGTTCTTAATTTCTTATATAACAGATGTTCCTTTATTTTGTTCAACAGAATACTCATACCCCAGGATTCATCAACGGAAAATCCCTTGTCCGAATAGTGGCACAACCAGAACACAGAGTTCGGAGCCTGTGCAAATCCGTAAAGTAGGCTGGGAGCATGCATGAGCCTCCCAGCACTATTCTGGCATGGACACCACTGAATAATGCTAATGACCTCATTTGCTGGTGAAAACCATGCAAATGAGGTAAATTAGTGATTCAGGAAACAGGCAGGCATCCGTGCCAGAATAGTGTCTGCTGCAGAAATGTATTAGACTAGTAGCCAAATACATTTCTACAAAAATCAAAATAGAGGCATAGCAGCTCAAAGTAAAGCATGTATTATAATCATTAGGCATGCCAATGGCCAAAAATATGGCCATTGGCATGGAAAACAGTTGCAAAATAATAAATATCAAAGTTTACTTTTTTTGGCCAGTGTCAACTGTTTAACCATAAGGCAAGGCGAGCAAACAGGATCGTGCCAAAAATAAAAATGTGAAAAGACAATTTTAAGTGAAATCTGCACTTTGCCATTATAGTTTATGGCATACTTAATCAAAACAATAACAGGGACAGTGGTTGCTAAGGAGAATGGCTGCAGTGTGGTGGTGTAACAAGGGACTAAGGCAGCGGGGTATGCAAATGAGCAAATTTTAATGAATAACAAAGTGAGAGACCATGTCTGCATGCACCTAACCATGTTGGAGCTATAAGCAGTGTCAGCAGGAGAAGCAGCTGACATAAAAAGCGGGTGTGTCATGCTTGGTGTAAACACATTGGAGCTCCACGGCTCCCATTTGAGCTTAGCTAAGCACAGCTAAGCAAGGGGGTGGTTCCGGATATGTATTGACATTTTCCATGAAATGAAGAGCATGTTTGTGTCCAGGGGAGGGGCATTTTTACTGCAAAGGGTTTAGCTAAATGTGTTTGTGTGGCATGCACCAGGTCTAAAATAAAAAAAACGGAAATAGCAGGACTGTTTACATTTGGGCACCGGGTTTCTGTGGTGTGCCTTGGGGCTTCAAAGGGGTGGAAATGGGAAGGGAAAAAAAAAGGGAAAGAGCAGAATAAAAGCAATCAGGTACAAATAAAATAGCAAGCAGGTGAAATGTATTACAGCCAGCCAATCATACAGGCAGCATCTACAGCACAACAGTATAAACTGTGCAAACACCTTTCAGTCTGGTTTTTCCCACAAACTCGGCACCATTGGTGTACACAGTTGGGGAAATTTTAACTGACAAAATGTTAGGGAGTGTTGATTTGATACCTCAGTATGTGCTAGAGGCTGAGGGCAGTCAGGAGGATAATGCTGGCAACTGCCCCAAACTGAGGATGAGGAGAAGAGTGTTTAGACCCTGGGTAACCTACCAGGGGCTACATGATCTGGAGACATACTTAAGCACTTTATCGAGCTGTGCCGGCCTCACCTCAGACCCAGAACTAACAGAGGGGAACCCATCCCGGTGGACACCACGGTATGAGTAGCCTTAAGAATACTAGCTACAGGTACTTGCCAAAGACCTACTGGGGACATCATAGGGGTCTCACAGGCATCTGCATCCAGGGTACACCACCAGTTCCAGGATGCCATGCTGCCACATGCCGGTGAGGACATTTACTTCCACAGCACCCGTGAGGAGTTGACCAGCAATATGCGCCTTTTCCACCATGTAGCAGACTACCCGGAGGTACTGGGTGCCACAGACTGCATGCACATCCACATCAAAGCACCACCCAGTGAGCAGGGTAATGTCTACATAATCACAAGAGCTTCCCCTCCATCAACTGCCAGGTAATCTGCAATGCCCAGGGCATTATCATGAATGTGTGTGCCAACAGCCCAGGAAGCTATCAAGACTCCCATATCTGGCATTCCTCACAGCTGTATCAGGGATTTGCCAGGGAGGACATCCCATATGGCCATCTGGTGGGGGATGCTGGGTATGCACTGGAGCCATGGATGATGACACCCAATGCACACACCATACTGCTCAACTGTGCCAAATTCCTCAGCATTTACAGATTTTGAGGTCCAAATAATGGGGTGCCACAAATTTCTGATTTGCCCCCTTTATTCTCAATTAATTCCTGGTCTTTTTTACATTTTATTCTGCCTTGGCAATCTTCTACTGATGTCATCATATGCATGATGACGC
This sequence comes from Protopterus annectens, assembly GCF_019279795.1. Classification (NCBI taxonomy): domain Eukaryota; kingdom Metazoa; phylum Chordata; order Ceratodontiformes; family Protopteridae; genus Protopterus; species Protopterus annectens. The sequence continues at coordinate 1,208,838,873 of NC_056746.1, read as the reverse complement.
CTGCATCATGAGCGGCCTGCCAGCCAGTTGGAATTCGGCTGAGGGCTCAAGGGGTGTAAATGTTTGGGCAGCAGCAACGTGCATCTCGGACAGACTTCAGCCGGACCTGCTTGGGAATATGCTGCTGAAGAGCGATGGTGCCTTTGGCTACATGGTTTTAGAAGATTGCTTTTATTTTTAGATAGCAACAGCATGCTTGCAGTATATACTTTGGAAGAAAAGCAATATATAAAGGTAGCATGGTTGGAATTCGAATATAGAAGTCAGAGACCAGGAAGCAAGCGGTGGATATCTGCACCATCCATTCATCTCATTGTTGTGGCATGCTTTTCTGCTGTTTCACTCCACTAGTAACAACGATTACTTCTTTTTGCGTTTATTAGGTTTAGATAAAACATTTTAAATTACTTTGACATTTGATTTATGACAGATTGAAAGGAGCTTGAATTTTGAAATATGTCAACACCGCTCAGGTTTAAAAAGGATAAAGAAATAATAGCTGAGTATGAAACTCAGGTTAAAGGTAAGTTTTAGTTTCCATCAGTCAGATTTCCATTGCATTTTTTTTAAATAGCAGTGACATAATTCTCTTGCTGTACTAGTGGCAGAGTAAAACTTGTTCTTTAGAACTGTCATTATAAGAATTTAGATCTTTGTATTTGGATATAGAGCGATGAAGTTTGAGTTGTGTTTTGGAATTCTTGTGATTGTAGTTAAAGGGACACTGGACTTGTATAAAAGAGCATTAGTATAACTTAAGTCCTTATCTCAATAAGGAGCTTCATGTAATGCATTCTGAATTTGAATTTGCTGATATAGTTGTCTTAGTCAGAGACATTTACAAGTTTTGTTTACTTTTTATTGCACTTTTCAAAACCTTCCAAGCAGGTTAAACACAGATACCTAGTACTGAACCTGTGAATTCTATTTTTATTGTGACACATTAATGTTAGGCAATGATTTGTCCGAGAAGAGCATGAGTACATGTGAAAAATGCAGCACTTATTTTACATTTGCTTTACTTTAAATGTTTTCATAATTTCACATACGGTTATTTTATACAAAGCTTTGCTTCAACATTTTCACAGAGCTACTTTAATATGTCTCAGACAGTAACAGATTAAGCCTAGAGATGTTTTAATGTTTTATGTTGTAATACATTTACATAGCTTCTAGATGAGTGTTTATTTGGTCTCAGTAACAGATTAAGTCTAGAGGATTGTTTTATGTTTTATGTTGTGATCAATTGACAACTTCTAGATGAGTCTTTATTAGGTCTTAGTAACAGATTAAGTCTAGATGATTGTTTAATGTTTTATGTTGTAATAGAATGACATGGGTTTTAGATGAGGCTGTACTATGTCTCAGTAACAGATTATGTCTAGAGGATTTTTTTCTGGTTTTGTATTGTAATGTACGATTTGGCTTCTAGATGAATTTTGTTCCACCCAAAGGTTTCATGTATGTATTACTTCCTATTACTCTGACCAGAAACTGCATGCCATACCTCTCAACTGTACAAATGTTTGTAGAATGTTCAGATTTCTGCCTCATATTTTTGGTCCATTTTTCATAAAATTGTGGTTTTCTGGCAAGCTAGTGGCAAATCATTAAAGACTGAAGTTGGAAAATAATGACAGACATTTGAGTTTCAGAAAATAATGACAGACATTTGAGTTTTAGACTTCATACTCTGCAAAAAAATCATGCTAAAGCAAAACCTGTTATTCTATCAACTTTTTTAGTTTGCAAGAGCAATATTTAAAAATTATCCCTGTTTTTGGGCTATTGTCCCACTTTTATTTATGGTTTTGTCCAGATTTCTTGCTCTTCGAGTTTAAGATGTAAGGTACTGATGCACAGCTGAACTTTACTGTAGGGTAACTCTGTGTCTACTCATATATGCTCCTAGTTCTGTTGAGTGATATGGCTTTTGGTTCAAAGGACTGCAGAACATGATTACTCTTGTACAGCTGGGAATCCTGGGATAAAAACGGAAATTAAAATGTACAAGCATTTATTACATATGGCATAAAGAAGGCAGTGTGATTTGCTTGTTGTGTGCTTTGTGTGATAAGAGCATTGTTGTGCCCAAATAAATGCAGACCAATTTATTGCGGTGTGTTAGTTTATCAGCACATAACATGACGTGAGCTTTGTATATGCAAAAACAGATTGAAACAGAAGTGAAACAAATTTTATTTGGTAGGTGACTATTCTTTGGTAGCCTTCCATTACCTATTTATGCGCAGCATATACATGTATATTTTAATGGTTGTTGTGTGTACCTTGCTTTTTTAAATGACTCTGCTGTGTGACACAGTACACACAAATCCAGTTAGTGGCGTATTCACAACAGCTCCTTTTCTCTGGACGCAAAGAATGTTCTTAAAGAAGAACGCCCTGAAATTTTTTTTTTTTTTAATTTGAAGTAAATTAATCTCCTGGCCAGCTGATTCTAGGGGGGTGCAAGTGCACCCCCTTGCACCTGCCTGCGGGCACCCTTGGTTGTAATACATTTACATAGCTTCTAGATGAATGTTTATTTGGTCTCAGTAACAGATTAAGTCTAGAGGATTGTTTTATGTTGTGATCAATTGACAACTTCTAGATGCGTCTTTATTAGGTCTCCTTGAATTCTGCTTTGTCAACATAGCCTTTTTTCCAGAGGTAGTGACTAAATGACTACTGTTGATATGAAAATGTCTTTTTTTTCTTGAAGTGCACTGATTAAATGTAGACATGTAGTTTGTACTGGAGTGATGTGTTCTTCCTAACAACAAAGAGTGTTCTAGAAGAGTATTGTTATGCATTTTTTATCGTGTCATGGGTTAGTAAGTTTGGTATTGCTATGATAGTGGTACCAAGCCCATCTTGGTTCATAACAGCTCTTGACATGTCAGTTTTATTTATTTATTTGTAGTTTATTAAACAGGTAGATGGGCTGCTCATCCAACCCTTTTCAGCCAAAAACCTGGGCTCTGTAAGGACACAACAATGCTCGATTATATTTTGTGTTTAATATTTTGTCTATTCTTCAATTTGCATTAAAAAGTTGGCATCCCACAATTCCGCCAGAGTGGGTGGGGATCCATAATTATGTATGCAAATTTTATGTTAATCAGCGTACAGATTTGTACCTATTTTTCTTGGCCTTTGTCCAGATTTTTGATGTTTCAAGGTAGAGAGGTATGGCACACAAACCCACTCAAGAACACCATAATGAGGCACATGCACAAACCAGGATCATTATAGAGCATGTGTTTGGGATGCCGAAGTCACGGTTCCGCTGCCTTGACATATCTGTTGGAGGCTTGCAGTACTATCCAGCCACATGTGCTCACATGTTCATAGTATGTGCCATGCTACACAATATGATCTTGCAGAAACAGCTGCAACAGGAACAGCATGGGGAAGGGCCACACAGCCCACCACAATTGCCAAGGTCCTCACAGACACAGAGGGGCTAGGAGGAGGAACCCCCTGAGTCAGCTCTAGTAGGCAGATGGAAGCATGCCCAGTATAACCTGGCCTTGGCAAAGAGGCAATGCATAGCACACACACTGCCACTGTAGGCACCTAGAGACTGACACCTCTCTCTGACTCACACACACACAGTAAAATGGATGACATACATCACACTACCTGTAACTTACCATGTATAGGCAGTGTACTGCATGCATCCGACATAGGCAGCCCTCAAACACCGTCCACACAACTGCTGCAGGCACAAGGTAAGTCAGCCTTCTTAACAATAAATGAATGTATTAGTATGTTCTGGTAGCATATCTATGGTATTGCTGCATGCATGCAAGGGAATGGGGTGGCCTACTGGGATAGCAGCAGACAACTGACAGCTATGTGGGACACCAGGAAATGTTTGCCCAATACTGGCCTCCCCACGCTATGCAGTAGTACCCAAGGTGACAAATCCCACTGCAGTATATATGGGGGGCCAACTGACTCGGGGGGTCATAGGTCACAGGTATGGATGTTAGTGTGGGGGTCCCATACTCACCCCTCAGCTTCACCCAACAAGTCAGCTGTAGAAAACCATGAATAAATGTCTAGCAAAGGCTCACAAATGGTGACAATGATGAAATACCCCCCTACATACTTACACAGTGATAGCACAGCAGGTTTTGCAGTTGCAGTAAGCCTCTAAAGGGTAAGAAGTCTGAAACTCAAATGTATGCCATTACAATCTGACCTGTGGTCCCTAGTGACATGCCTCTAGTCCCCAAGACAGGGCACAATAGTATGCTAAATGGAACCAAAATGTAAAGCAAATATCAGCACAGTCTGTGCAAATGTGTACAGTTGACAGGTTTGCCCCCCCCCGTACTTCCATAGAAATGCAGTAACAGGTATGCTTGCAGGCAAATAGCAGCAGTGCACACATTGCCGGGGCTGTCCTAATACACATGATAACTTGTTGCATGTCCACAATATCAGGGGTCAATGAGCTATGTATATGTGTGGTTAATACTGTCAGGATTTGGCCAGCACCTAGTCCCATCTGTTGTGTTGTAGTGGCCTAGGTACAGTGCCATATTTGACAGGGCCAAGTTCAGAGAACTGCAGTGCCAACAATTATGCATGTCAGCCACACCTATGGTAGAAGATGAACAGACTGTCCAGATGTCAATATCTGTTAATGCAGGAAAGCTGTACGTGTCATGGACAGGAGACCACAGATATGGACAGTAGACAGCTTGGAGTAAACTACACAGTGCCTACTATACCTCTCAACTGTACACGCCTATTGCAAAATGTCCAGAGATTTGCATTATAATTGTGGTCTGAATAACATGAAATAGTGGTTGCCTGGCAATTAACTGGCAAATCAAGCAAGACTAAAGTCAGAAAATAATGACAGATTGTATTGTCAGACTGCATACCCATAGAAGTATGCATGCTAATGCAAAACCTGTTATTGGGTCACCTTTGTATGTTTGTAAGGCCAATACTTAAAATAGTCCCTTTGTTTAGGCCTCTGTCCCCCAATCACTTACTTAACTTTGTCCAGATGTTTGGCTCTCAGAAGTTGAAGTACCTGAAGGTCAGTGTACTGCCAGTGTGCAAAAGGCTGCAATCTTTCTGTGTCAGCACTGGCAACATGTCAGTGGACAACAGCCATACCCCTTGAATGACACAGGTTGTCACAGAAGGAGCACAAGTATGCATTCTATATCTGTTCTGTTTGTCCTAGCATTGTATTTGCCTGCCAACTATTTGCCAAAAAAGAAAGGGTCATGTCAAAACAGCAATGGCAGACAGTGGGACAGTAGACATCAAACCCATATGAGCAAACAAGCAATTACCAAACCAGTCTCCCAACTGTCTATGTTTGGCAGAACATGATTAACACCCCATCCCCATGTGTGGGCCTTTGTCTGACTGTCATATTTTGGCCTGTGCAGATGTCAGTCTTTGATGGTATGACAGATAGGCCCACATGTAATAACATATAGCAACACAAATCTTCTAAGAACCACAGCAAATGGAGTGGTGCAATGATGGACAACCTGATAAATAGGTACACTTTGAGGTGTGAATTCCACAACCCTGTGTGCGATGTAACTGCATGTACCCCACCCACATCAGAATTACAAATACATAACAGCAGCCACTGTGACCAAAGCCTGTGACTGGGCTACAGAAGGACAGAGACGCACATAAGGGGAAGGGGAACTACTGGCCAGACAAATGGAGAATGTGGACACCAGAACAGATTGTGGAGTAACACAGGTGCCATGCAGTGTTATGGGTCAGTAAACATCAACTGCAAATACACAGCACACACCCATGTAAGTGGAGGTCTGCAACCAAACAAAACCCAAACAATGGACACCTCAGAGGCAAAATCACATGAGAACCCCACACACCTATACACCACAGACCATGTAGACTCCACACACAAGGGTCTTGTAAACACTGAGGCCTTACCCTATTACCCAAACACCCACCCTACACAAGTAGGCTAACAGCACTGTCCCTCTACCCTGTTCCCTACAGACTATGCTGAGGTGATCGCTGTCTGGCATACAAAGCAGTCCAGACCCTGTTTTGATGGGACTGTAGCACATCTGAAACTCAAGGGCCACTCCATCAACCTGTAGGTGCAGCATCAACTTGTGCTGTGATATCAGTATGGCTTGTTGGTGTGACAGATACGTGTACCACACTCTCCTCCATCTGTGGAATTCACTCCCTGTCAACAGCAAGCCAAGTGCCTCAATACCCCTAGTAATGTGCTCCCTGTATTTGGGAAACACAGAAGACAGTCCTGTGATCTCACCTATGTCCCTGCTAGACAGGGGCGCTCTGTGCTGATATGTCTTAACATGGGCTAAACTCTCACCTGCATGGGTTATAAGGGCTTCAGGGACAATACTCTACTAATATCATAGCAAACCACTAACCTATACACAACTGCCTGTCAGTGGTTCACCACATTACTCTGTAGTGCTCTGCCACTGACATACCTGGAAGTCAAAGTGCTATGTGAAATACACTACACATATAATGGACATGTCTGCACAGTAGAATGCACTCTGTACCCACACCCATACCTCCCAACCTCTGACAGCAAGACATCTGGACAAGGTCATAAATAAAAATGGGACAAAGGCACAATGGTAGGCACGTGTAGTAAATATTGCCCTTACATACTGAGAAAGTTAGTAGGATTAGGGGTTTTGCTTTAGTGGGAATTGTCTGAAGGTTATTGTTGCCTAAAACAGTAATGTCTGTCATTAGTTTGTAATGTCAGTCTTCAATTATATGCAACTAACTTACCATAAAAACACAAGTTTATGTAGACTGGATGAAATATCTACGCAAAGACCTGGACAATCAGCCAGAAAATGTACAGTTGAGTGGTATGGCCACATCAGGATATGACTTCTCGGGTAAGAAAGATACCACACAAGCAGGAGATCCCCAGCCAGTATATCGCCAAGTGTCTGGACTGTTTACACAGCATCATCAGTCAACCAGTTGTAGCCACACCTCCCAACTCGACTTGTTGGGAAGGAATGTATATAGTCAGGCTCATAATATTGGTCTGTGCATCATACATCTTGTATTCCTTTAGTAAAGCACTGTGATGATCTGAGGATGTCTATCACTAGGTAATGACATAATACATTGCAGTGTCAGACTATAGATATGTCAGAAAATGTCTGATAAACAGACCCAGTACCCCTAGGAAAGTCCTGTTTACTTCTGAGAGGTATGGCTGTAATACATAAAGCCCGGAACCGGAGTATACCTATCTCTGTAATGGAGTCTCACTATAGAAGGTCACACTGGGCATGCTCCTACACTTAGAGAATCACAGGACATGTTGGAACCCACATCGAACTATATGACTGTATTGTGTATATATGTCTTTGCATATAGACAGCTATGTACACCTTATCTGTCCCTACACACACCCATCAGAGAGGATTACCCTAAGCTAGCTAGGTGGCACATATGTGATATATCTGTTGCATGTTATACACAGACATATATATGAGCAACAGGTATAATATGTCAAGCATACGCACACATAGATGTGGGGAAGTGAGAGACAGACAGTGATAGAGAGAGAGAGAGACACCCACAAGGGGACATACACAGAGTGAGTCACACACATGGATACCCTGAATAGCATAGGGTGATGTCCTGCTACAGATAATGGCATTCCGGTTTCAAAAAAATTGCTTTTCTCTAATCATTTTATATAGGTTTCTAAAATGTGAGGTTTGGTGAGTTGTGTATGTATGCAAAAGATTAGAATTGCCTGACTTCATTAAGTGACAGCTCACATATAGTGTTGTATTTATCTATCTCCAGTCAGTTTTACTTGAGCTTCCATAACCTCCTGCAACCTACTTTACTTATTTAAAGCCTTGTGCACTATTTAGTTCTATTTTCATTGTTCAAAATTCTATGCTGTTTCCTGTTTACACTGTGCAGAGTGAAACATTGTATTTAATTTTACTTTTTGATGATTTATCAAGTCGAGTTGATGTCTAAAGACATGCAGGTAGATGCGTTCTTGAATGGGTGTGCTTTCTTTGAAGGCTGGGTGTCTAGCTGGCAACTTGGCACCATAAAAATTCACTGCCAATCATTAGCGGACTGGAGATCTGCTGTGGTGACCCCTAACCGGGAAAAGCTGAAAGACAGTTTTAGTTTTTATCAAGTCATATAGTTTCTGCACATGTGGCTGGCAGTGTTAATGTCAATTGATAGAGCCCAGTCCCCCTAATGGTGAACCATGAGCTCAGTGAGAAAGTCAACCAGAGCTGCTACTGATGTCTGGCTTATTGGCCAGCAGTTACCTGCCCTTAATATCTCAACTTGCTCAAATCAGCTTCCAACCAACAGTGACATTTTACAAAGACTATTCTATGATCTTAAAACCAACAAGTTAACTCTTTCAGTGAGTTGTTCAAATGCTGTTGATAAAGTTCTGCAGTTATTGCAGTTAGCTAGCATATCTACAATGCAGAAGCCGAATGCAGTGGCAAAACCCAAAAGTCTGTATGAGAAACTTCCAAGAATCAGGAAGAATAAGAAGTGCCAGTCAGATACACAGTCTCAGTTAGAAATAGACTTTAGCAATGCACTTTTGAAGCTTTTTGATGTGGGGCATGCTCATGCAGAATTATTGCTAAAGACTCAAGAAGACTGGCCCCGGGATTCATTAAACTAAAGTTTCCATCCAGGAACAGTGTAGCTGCTCCTGAATGGAATATGGCCACCGAGTGATTCAAGAAACAGCTGATCTGACGTGCACGAGCCTGCCGACACTGTTCCTGCATGGAAAGCCATGCAGAATGCTAATTACCTCATCTGCCAGTTGAAAACAATGCAAATGAGGTGAATTAGTGATTCAGAAAGCAGTCAGGCATCCATGCAGGAATAGTGCTAGTTGCAGAAATGTGTTTAGTTACTAACCGAACACATTTCTGCAAATAGCAAAATGGAGGCATGACAGCTCAAATAAAAGCATGTATTATAAACTTTAGGTATGCCAATGGCCAAATATATAGTCATTGGCATGGGAAAGTGTTTAACTTAATAAAAAATAATTTTTTTGGCCGATCTTGGTCATGTAAACATAGGGCAGCGGCACGCAAACGGGATCGTGCTGAAAATAAAACAAAATGTAAAAACTAAATTTTAGGATAAATCTGCATTTTGATATTATAGTTAATGGCATGCTGAATCAAAACCTTACCAAAGAACACTGGTTGTGAAGGGGAAAGGCTCCGTGTCAGAGTAGTAACTATGAACTAAGGCAGTGGGGTATGCAAATGAGGGGAAATTTACTGTATCAAAATATTCTAAGTCCACACACTGCATCTAATCGTGTAGGTGCTAGAACAGGATAGTGTAGGCAGGAGGAGCAGTTAACATGAAAAGGGGGTGTGTCATGCTTTTGTAAGCAGATTGGAGCTTCTTTGCCTGGGTTTGCTCTTAGCTAAGCAAGGGTGTGTGTCTGATGCTGTAATGCCTTACACCATGAAATGAAGAGCATGTTTGCATCCAGAGAGAGCCACTTCTGCTAAAATGTGTTTACCTTAGATAAACAGGTATGCATGGCACACACTGTGACTTAAAAATAGCAGCACTGTTTACATTTAGGCAGTGGGTTTGTGCGCTGTGCCTCGGGGCTTAAAAGGGGCAGAGATGGGAAGGGAGAAAAGAAAAAAAAAGGGAAATAGCAAAATACAGCCACTCAAATACAAGTAAAATAGCTGACAGGGGGAATGTCTCAAAGTCAGCCAATCACATGGGCAGCATCCGCAGCACACCACTGTAAACTATGCAAACACCTTCCAGTCTATTTTTTCCCACAAACTCTGCACCATAGGTGTATATATACGGGGGAATTTTAACTGACAAAACTAACAAAAAATGTTAGAGGCTGCTGTCGCTTTGATCTATCAGTATGTGCAAGAGACCAGGGGCACTGAGGACAATAATGTTGACAACCGACTCAGACCGAGAAGGAGAAGTGTGTTCAGACCCAGGGTAACCTACCAGGGGCTACATGATCTGGAGATAGTAGAGGCTACAGGGTGGAAAAAGACATACATCAGCAACTTGTTGAGCTATGCTGGCCTCGTCTCAGACCCAGAACCAACAGAGGGGAAACCATCCCAGTGGATACCAAGGTATGTGTAGCCTTAAGAATACTAGCTACAGGTACTTTCCAAAGACCAACTGAGGATATCATGGGGGTCTCACAGGCATCTGTGTTGAGGATACTCCACCAGTTCCTGGATGCCATGCTACCACATGCCGTTGAGAACATTTACTTCCCTAGCACCCGTGAGGAGAGGACCAGCAATATGCATCTCTTCCTCCATGTAGCAGAATACCCGGAGTTACTGGGTGCCATAGACTGCACGCACATCCACATCAAAGCACCACCCAGTGAACAGGGAAGGGTCTACCTAAACCCCAAGGTATTCCACTCCATCAACTGCGATGCTCAGGGCATTATCATGAATGTGTGTGCTGGCATCCCTGGAAGCTATCATGACTCCCACATCTGGCATTCATCACAGCTGTACCAGGCATTTGCCAGGGGGACATGCCATATGGCCATCTGATGGGGGATGCTGGCTACGCATTGGAGCTGAGGCTAATGAAACCCATCAGAAATGCACACACATCCACACAGGAATGCCATAATGAAGCACATGTACAAACCAGGATCATTATAGAGCATGTGTTTGGGATGCTCAAGTCATGGTTCCTCTGCCTTGACATATCCGGTAGATCCTTGTAGTACTCTCCAGCCACATGTGCACACATGTTCATAGTATGTGCCATGCTACAGAATATGATCCTGCAGAAACAGCTGCAGCAGGATCAAAACAGGGAAGGGCCACACAGCCCCCCACCATTGCCAAGTTCTCCAAAGGCACAGAGGGGCTTGGAAGAGGAACATCCTGAGCCTGTCCCTGTAGGCATATGGAGAAGTGCCCAGTATGTCCTTTCCTTAGCAAAGAGGCAATGCATAGCACATACACTGACACTGTAGGGCCAGAGGGACTGATATATCTCTCTTACTCACACACATAGTAAAATGGATGCCAAACATCACACCACCTATACCTTACCATGTATAGGCAGCATACTGCATGCATCTGACATAGTCAGCCCTCAAGCACCGTCCTCACAACTGCCTCAGGCATAAGGTGCATCAGTCTTTTTAACAATAAATGAATAGAGTAGAATGTGCTGACAGCACATCTATGGTATTGCTGCAAGCATGCAAGAGAATG
>NC_056746.1:1208657576-1208822576 GCF_019279795.1 Protopterus annectens | reverse complement strand
TAATCACCCGAAACATGTGTCTGGTGACTGATGCTGTGGCACTTGCAACAGGGGCATGATGGGCTGCAATCCTCCTCTGAGCACCTCTGCCCATCTCCCTGTGTGGGACCTTGCCAGCACTCTGGCTATGGCCAGTGCCTGCACCCTCACTTGCCATAGTCACCACAGTAGCCTGTTCCATGTCACCACCCACCAACTGTCCATTATCTGTGGCCACTGGTGACGGGGTATGTGTGAGCATTGTGACTGTGTGTGGTATAGGGTTGACAATAGTAGGATGCCAACCGATGTCACGGATTCAGCTGCTGACAACCCCAACCTGTGCCTCAATATGAGTATCATCATGGTCAGAGTCTGCAGAGACACTGACATAAATATCAAACAGGAAGTACCACAGCCACCATGTCCACCTATGAGGGAAAAACAAGATATGTAAATTACTACCTGCACTATAAGGTTTGCTGGTACACACACACACACACACACACACACACACACACACACACACACACACACACACACACACACACACTCACACACACACACACACACACACACATATATATATATATATATATATATATATATATATATATATATATATATATATATATATGGGTGAGGTGCCTCAAAGGCATTACACAGACCTCACATTAGCTGACTGGGGGCATTCAAGACACACAGCCAGACAATAACATACACACGCTGGACAGACCCAAAACATCATGGAGTGCAGCTGTTTCCAATTACTGTTACTACTAATATACACCTCTAGGATATGTGAGTGGTGTTAGTAGGTGATGGCCCCTCACCTAGCACACAGTGCACCCATGTAAATTATTGCTGTTCACCTGTATAGCACTGTGGCAACTCCTACAGAACATACCTCACAACGGTACAGGGTTTTGCTGAATGTCTTCATGTGTGGCTCATATGTTTGGTCTGTTCCTCATAACTTCTGTGTTTATTTGATACATTATTGGGTTGACCTTTGGATTGGTGCCACCAATTAATGTCCTAATTTGAGGTGCAGACTGCATAACCTGCAGTACATGTATGTTAAAACAAAGCCAGTTATTTGAACAACTTCCCAAGTTGACATTGGATATAGTAAATGTACGCATGCCTGTTAACATGCCAGGTTTTTGTGCTATATCACATGATACCTCAGAAATCAGGTCATAACATTGCCATCATTTCATATGACATATAACCTGTGCAATCCAACTGAATAACATAGACATCAGTTACCAGTAACACATGGTAAATGGAATAGGTACCATAGGCTGGTTGCATGAGTGTGCACACCCTTAAAGTAATACTCTATTAAAGTACCTTTTGATTTAATCACAGCATGCAGTCCTATTGGGAAGGTGTCTATCAGCATGGCACATGTTGATTTGGCAATGTTTGCACACTGTCCCTTGCAAAACATCTCCAAATATATCAGATTGCAAGGGCATCCCCTGTGCTCTGCCATCTTCAGGTCAACCTGCATATATCCTACTGGACATAGGTGTGGGTTCTGACTCGGACAGTGCAGAACATTTCATGTGTTTTGGTGAAGCCATCCTTTTGTTGCTTTGGATGTATGGCTTGGGCCATTGTTGTGTGGAAAGGTGGAATTCCTCACCATCCACAGCTATGTGGCAGACACCAGAAAGATTGGAGGCACAAGGGACCAGTGTTTGGAACTGTTCATAATCCCCTCTAACTTGGCTTCAGCCCCAGTTCCAGCTTGTGAACAGCAACCACAAAGCAGGACACTGCCATCACCATACTTCACTGTGGGTGTGGTGTTGTGGTGATGTGCAGTGGTGTTATGGTGCCAAACACACCTGTCAGAATTGTGGCCAATGAGTTCAACCATGGTGCCATATTACCATAACACATTTTCCCACTTGCTTTTTGGAGACCTGATGTATTGTTTTCAAACTTTCACCAGGCCTGGATATTATTTGGTGTGAGAAACTTCTGCCATCTTCCAACCCTAATCTATAGACAGGACATATGGAAACCATGGAAGATTGTTGTGACATGTAGTACACACCTGGTTCTGCTGGAGATTCCAGCTACTCCTTCTCTGTTGCTGTACAACTCCTGGCAGCCTCTCTAGCCAGTTTTGGTCTTGTATTCTCATAGACTTTGGTGGGATGTCCATTCATTCACAATGTCACTGTAGCCCCATATTTTCACCACCTGTTGATGACTGTCTGCACTGTGTTCCATGGTATGTGCAATGCTGTGGAATTATTTTGGTACCCTTCTCTAGGCTGATACATCCCAAACATGTAGTCCTTTAGCAGATTTGTCAGTTATATGTGGACCATGGCTGTTGCTGTAGCAGGCAGTAGGACAGCTGACTGTTATTTGCTGTTAATCAAAGAGTCTCTGTAATTGATGGCAGGTGTGTACCCAATAAGATGTACTGCTGTAGTTATATCAAAAGCTGCCTCAACACAGTACTAGCTTCAGCCTGTGCACACATATGCATCTAGGTTGTTGTACTATTGGTATGTGTCATTATTGTTGCCCTAACAGATTTGTTTGCTTTACAATTGAATTGTACAGGTTATAGGTCACATGAAAGGTTGGCAGCATTTTGAACTTGTCTATTGTGCTTTCATTTTTGTATATCACACAAACCTGTCATTCTAACAGGTCTGTACACCTTTTATATGGAGTGTAGACCACTACTTTTTACAATATAACACTAGTTTTGGGCCTTTGTCCACCCATTTTGTCAGTCTTTGTCCAGATGTCCTGCAATGACAGGTTGTGAGGTATGCTACAGATATGTGACATCTCCTGCAAATAGGCCCCTGTGATGACCAAAGTGATGCAATGCAGTAAGCACCACCACAAGTGAACGTGCAGATATTGCCAAACGGTTCAGTGTAACAGTTTTGTGCATGGTCACATGCATTAACTTTAGCATGCCTGGGGTACTGGTGAGCAACAACAAGAAAATCCCATACTTAGATTCAGGCTGCTGTCTCATGTGCAGACCAGTGGGATCTATGTAGTTGTGAGGGAGAGGTATTGTCAGCAGATTCACATTAGGCATTGGTACAAGATGAACTCTACGTTTCTGCACAGGTACAGCACACACTATGATATTACATAATTTGCTGTCTTTTGCCATAGATGTGCACTTGTGTGCATTACTACACCCCACCCACTAATCAATTTTGCACTGACATATGCATCTAGAGACTCTATAGAAGATAGTTTATATGCTACATCATTACATTGATGTGCACTTTGGCCTTACCTGGATGCTCCGGGCCTGTTGCTTGGGTGCCACCCATCTCCACGACTGCTGTTTCCCATGTTTGAGTTTGTGTGGGGGCTACATCAAGGTTGACATGGAGCTCCTCTATTGCCATATGCGGGGCCTGTGTGGCTGGCCCTCCACCTGTAGCAGTACAGTTCCTCACTACAGCAGCAGCCCTTTGCCAAGCACAACATATCAGGTCAGTTGCTCTATGCCTGACCTGATCATATGTGTGTCCATGGTGCCCCAAGATGTTTACTCTATGGGTGATCTCATCCCACAGGGAAGTCCCCTCCCACATATTTTGCTGGCAACGGCCAGAATGAATGGCATAGTTTAAGATTACAGCTTCTGTGATGGCTGCTGTCTCCGCATTGGTGTAAGGTGGTTGCCGCTGCATGGCACCTGGAAAACATAAACAGGGAAACACATCACAGGACCTCATACATTGCCCATAGTTCTGTACAGAGCCAGCACATGAATATGGACTATCATTAGCCACCACTTACAAACAAATCATAACACTGTACCTGGCAGACCTGTATGAACATGCATTGTACTCCTGGTCCTGATGTGTCATGTTTCCCCCAATGAAGGTCAGTACATTGCATAAGCCACCATTCATCATTCACATTTGTATAGAGGGTCGACAGTGGCCATGTTCCTTGCAGATGAGATGTCAATGGTGCTCAGGCTTTGCTTGCATACAGTGTGTAATGAAGTTGGAGGCATATGCCTGGGTTCATGTAGGATGCAGACAAGAATGTTATCAGGCCCCAAGGGGACTTGCTTTTATTAATTTTGATTAGGCAGTTTGCACCTGATCCATGATGATGAGGGGGAGGGTGTTTGTGCTGTGCATATCAACCTATACTGACGGTGATCCGAGGGGGGTGATGTTTGCCCTAAACCTGTCTGCAGCAGGCTGGCTGTAGCTATGGTGTGTGTGTATGTGCTGTGATTGACCACCATTACAGGGTGCATTGGGTTGTTGCCTCTGAGACTGTGAGGATGGCTTTGTGATTGCCCTTAGTGGATGTGTCCAAATTGTACTCATAGTTAGCCTTACAGTAATCCACCTGTCACCTAATATGCTCATTCAGACAAAGGTTGACATGCTGCTCAGTTGGTGCCTGCTCTTACTTTGCCCTGTACAGCCAGTATAGCATCACATTATGTGCTTTGTACATTGGTGCTGTCCAGCAAAGGGGTTTACTCTACTTTGGTAGAGACAGGTTTTACAAGTAAGGTATTACAGCTATGTGGGTGATCATACATCTGTGTGTAGTAGGCAAGGACACAGGGTCCTAACAGAGTTGGTCACCTCTACAATTTCAATGTGATACTCATGCTTATTATACTACCCATGTCTGTGTCAGGGCAATGCCACAACCAGAAGCTGTAGAAGTATAACTCTGTTGAATGCACAGAAACTAAGGTTACACATGTGTACAACATTTACAGCTTATTTACCTGATGTTTTGCATCCCATGTCAGTTTTTATTAGGCAGCCAGGTACACCTACCCATACATACATATGCACACTGTAATTACAGTCTTGCTGCTCAGTCAGTCATGCCAACCTGTTAGGGCAGGACATCTGGAGGACACCGCACATACATGGTGGAATATGGGCCACAAATAGTGACACTTTCTTCATATTGCTGTAACACATGTATGTCATTTTATAGTGCAGTAGCCTTTGCATTCAAAGACATACCCTGGAGGATGTCTGATGCCCATATGGCAGGCAGAGAGGAGAAAGCCAAGGGTGTAGTAGTGAGGGTAGGAACTGTTAATGTTGTGAGTAAGACTGGTATGGGGAGAGAGCTAGCTAATACGCTGGACAGAGGAAAGGTGGACATATTGTGTGTGCCAGCAACCAGATGGAAGGGGTGTGCAGCTGTGTGTATTGGAGTCAGGTACAAATAGTTCTATCAGGGTGTGAATGGAGTATGGGAGAGGAACTGAGGTAGGGGTTAACCTGAAGGAACATTATGCCAAGACTGTTTGTGGAGGCGATAAGATTGTCAGGAAGAGTGATATTAAGGAGGCTGGGAATTGATTATGTAATGATGACAGTTGTTAGTGCATATGCTATGCTAATTGCATGTGTGATGAATGAGACAGACGTACTTTGGTGTGATTGGAAGAAGTAATGATGAGTGTACCCAAGGGTGAGAGATTGGTGATTGGAGCAGATTTCAATGGGCATATTGGTGAAGGGGACAGAGGGGGATGCTGAAGTGATGGGTAGGTATGGTGTTAAGCAAAGGAATGCAGAAGGTAAGATGGTGGTGGAGTTTGCAACAGAAGCTGGACATGGCTGTGGTGAAGATGTTGTTTTACAAGACCGAAGGGCATAGGGTGACATACAAGAGTGGAGGAAGATGCACACAGGTGGATTATCTCCTATGCAGGTGGACCTGTTTGAAGGGGACTGGTAACTGTAAAGTTGTGACAGGGAAAGTGTAGTAGGCACCATGGAATGTTGGTCTGTGGGATGATGTTGGTGATCAAGAAGAGGGGAAGGAGTGTGAGAGCAACACCACGGATCAAATGGTGGATACTGAGAAAGGGTGACTGTGAGGCTGAGTTCAGGGAAGAGTTAAGACAGGCAGTAGGTGGCAGTAAAGACTTAGCAAATATATGGCTAACTACATCTGAGCTAGTAAGGGAGATGAGTAGAATGGGTTTGGTGTGACATCTGCACAGAAGAAGGAGGACAAGGAGACCTGGTGGTGGCTTTGTGCCTGCTGAATGGCGCACAGTGACGGTTATCCCACTCCACAAGGGGGGAGCCACCACGGACCCCGGGAACTACTACCCCATTAGCCTGACGAGCCTGGTATGCAAGGCCATGGAATGCATCATCATGGAAATTATAAACAAAGACATTGGTAATCTCCAAACTCTGGACCCCACCCAGTTCGGGTTTGTAAAAGGCAGATCATGCCTCCTAACCCTGATAGACTTCTTTGAAGCAGTCACCAAAGCCATAGACAAGGGTAAGGTAGTTCACACTGCCTATCTAGATCTTGCCAAGGCTTTCAACACCATCCCCCACTCTGGAATTATAGCTAAACTCACTAAACTAGGTATAAATCCCTATGTCACAAGATGGATTGCCAACTGGCTCACTGACAGAACCCATACAGTGAAAGTAGCAGACTCCAAATATGACTTCAGACCAGTGACAAGTCGAGTACCACAGGGTTCAGTCTTGGGTCCTCTCCTGTTTGGTATCTACTTCTCTGAAGTACAGGCTAACACAGAAGGTCTTTGGCTAATGAAGTTCACAGATGACTGCAAACTAGGAGCCATAATCGAAACTCCTAACGATGTGGACATCCTACAAAAGGGCCTCACTGAGACAGATGTCTGGTGTCAAAGCCATGGCCTCAAGCTCAGTGCCAAAAAATGCATTGTCATCCCATTTGGTAAAAACTCTGTATCCATGAACTACAACATAGGCAGTAGTATACTTAACACCGAAAGTGTGATAAGAGACCTTGGGATACAGGTGGACAGTAGTCTCTCCTTTGATAATCACATCACCACAGTAGTCAGGAAATCCTTCTATGTGGCACACCTCATCACAAAAGGTTTCTCATCCAGAAAAAAAGAGGTCATTGTTCCCCTCTACTCATCACTCATTAGACCCATTATAGAGTACAACGCCCCTTTTGGTATGTACCTCACAAGACATCTACAACAACTGGAAAGGCCACAGAAATACCTCACAAAGAGGATTACTGGCCTCAAACAGATGCCCTATGCAGACCGTCTCAAAAAACTCCAGCTTTACTCCGTCGCATATTGCCTACTCAGAGGTGATATCTGCCTAACATACAAAGCTATGTCAAACCCAGAGCTGTTGGACATGCTTCACTTAAAGAAATCACAATCCCTCCAAGCTACATGCTCTAGGGACCTAAACCTTGTCACCACAATAAACAGAACATGCCAGAGGGATATATTCTTGTCCCAGGGACTTCCCATACTCTGGAATAAACTACCTATCTATATCAAACAAAGCTCCTCATTAGCACTCCTCAAGAAAAATCTTGATGATTGGATGAGAAATAGGAAATTCACCCTGGGGATCACCTCTGTTGCTCTGCTTGACAGTGGCACAGGCAAATAATTTTCTTGGGTGGCAAAAGCCAGGATACCTTTTTGGCTGGGCTTGTATAGTCCTCAGGGCCAATAGCCTAGTACCTACCTATGAACCTATAAGCCTAACTAGCTTGGTCTGCATGGAGTGCATCATCATAGACCTCATTAACAGAGACATTGGGAACATCCAGACACTGGACCCTACCCAGTTCGGCTTTGTTAAAGTCAGATCTTGCCTCCTAAACCTAGTTGACTTCTTTGAAACAGTTACCAAGGCCATAGATGAGGGAAAGGTAAACCACACAGCCTACCTGGGTCTCACAAAGGCCTTCAACACCATTTCCCACTCTGGCATTATAGATAAGCTTACCAGCTTGAACAGTAACCACTATGTCACGAGATGGGTTGCCAACTGGCTCATGGATAGAGCTCACATGGTCAGAGTTGCGGATGCTCTGTCTGACTCTAAACTGGTTACAAGTGGAGTCCCACAAGGCTCAGTCCTGGGACCCCTCCTGTTCAGTATATACTTCTCTGAGGTACAGGCAAGCATGGGAGGACTATGGCTGACCAAGTTTGCAGATGATTGCAAACTGGGGGCCATAATCGACTCTCCTGCTGATCCAGACATCCTCCAGAAGGGTCTCACGAAGACGAATACCTGATGTCAGAATCATAGCCTCAAGCTAAATGCCAAAAAGTGCATAGTCATCCCCTTTGAGAAAAACAAAGTGCCCATGAACTACCACAAAGGTAGTAATCCACTAAGTATGGAAGATGTAATTAGGGATCTGGGGACCCAAGTAGATAGCAACCTCTACTTTGATAATCACATTGCCGAAGTGGTTAGAAAATCCTTCTATGTAGCCCACCTAATCACAAAAGGGTTCACATCTAGATCAAAAGAGGTTATTGTGCCACTCTACTCATCACTCATCAGGCCCATAATAGAATACAATGCCCCATTTGGGATGTACCTTACTCGACACCTGCAACAGCTGGAAAGACCACAGAAGTATGTCACCAAGAGGATTGTGGGCCTCAAACAGATGCCCTATGCAGCTCAACTAAAGAAACTCCAGCTCTACTTGGTTGCTTACTGCCTACTCAGAGGTGATCTCTGCCTGACATACAAGGCCAAGTCTAACCTGGAATTAATGGACATGCTCCACCTCAAGAAAACCAAATCTCTTAGAGCCACACGCTCTAGGGATTTAAACCTCAGCACAACCATAAATAGGACATGCTGGAGGGATAAATTCCTGTCCCAGAGACTTCCCTCACTCAGGAATAGAATCTCAATCTATGTTAGGCAAAGCCCCTCACTGACTCACTTCAAGAAAAATCTTGACGAGTGGATGGGAAATCATAAATTTACCCCTGGGATCACTTTAGTGGCCCTGCTGGACAGAGGCTCAGGAAACTAATCTAAAAGGGAGGCGAAAGCCAACACATTCTGGCTGGCTTATAAATGCCCTTGGGTAGTTAGCCTAGTACCTACCTATGAACCTATGAGGAAGTATATGGGATTATACAGAGAAAGAGGTTGGACAAGGAGAAGTGGGATTGTCAGACAGACGAAGAAAGTAGACAGGCGTATAGGGAGATGGGATGCATGGCAAAGAAATTGGTGGCAAAGGCTGAGGATGGAGCATCTGAAGGGTTGTATGCAAGGTTGGACACCAAGGATGGAGAATAGGACCTGTACCAATTGGCTAGACAGAGGCATGTAGCTAGGAAGGATGTGCAGCAAATAAGGCTGATAAAGGATAATGGTGGAAGTGTACTCACAAGCGAGGAGAGTGCGTCGAGCAGGTAGAAACAGTACTTTGATGGGCTGTTGAATGAAGAGAATGAGAGAAAGAGAAGGTTGGATGATGTGGGTATGGTGAATCAGGATGTGCAACAAATTATCAAGGAGGAAGTAAGGATAGCTATGAAGAGGTTTAAGAATGGAAAGGCTATTGGTCCAGATGACATACCCTTGGAAGCATGGAGGTGTTTAGGACAAATGGCAGTGGTCTTTTTAAACGGATTGCTTACAGTAATTTTGGAAAGTGAGAGGATGAGTGATGAGTGAATAAAATGTGTTTTGGTACTGATTATGAGAATAAGGGTGGTCTGCAGAGCTGTAGTAACTACAGAGGAATAACAATGATCAGTCACAGCATGAGGTAATGGTAATGGGTGGTGGAAGCTAGGTTAAGAAGGGAAGTCAGGATTACTGATCAGCAGTATAGCTTCATGCCACAAAAGGGCAGTAGAGATGCGATGTTTGCTCGGAAAGTGTTGATGGGGACATACAGAGAAGGTCAGAAGTAGCTGCATTTTGTCTTTGCAGACTTAGAGACAGTATATGATAGGATGCCTAGAGAGGATTTGTGGTATTGTATGAGGTGGTCAGGAATGGCAGAGGAATCCATAAGAATGCTACAGGATATGTACAATGCTAGTGTGACAGTGATGAGTTCTGCATTGGGAGTGACATGTGCATTTAAGGTGGAGGTGGGAGTACATTGGGGATCTGCTATGAGCCCTTTCTTATTTGCAGTGGTGATGGACAGGTTGGCAGGCATGATCAGACAGGAGTCCCCATAGATTGTTCTGTTTGCAGATGACATTGTGATGTGTAGTGAGAGTAGGAAACAGGTTGAGGAGACTCTGGAGAGGTGGAGGTATGGTCTAGAGATGGGAGGAATGATGGTCAGTAGGACTGAAAGAATATATTTATGTGAATGGGAGGGAGGATAGAGGGATGGTGAGGATGCAGGAAGTACAGTTTGCAAAGGTGGATAGGTGTAAATACTTGGGAACAGCAGTTCAGAATAATGGTGAGTGTGGGGGAGAGGTGAAGATGAGAGTACAGGAAGGATGTGGGTGGTGGAGAAGAGTGTCAGGTGTGATTTGTGACAGATGAGTACCATTAAGAGAGATAGGGAAGGTCTGCAAGAGGGTAGTGAGACCAACTATGTTATATGGGTTGGAGACATGGCATTGAAAAAAGAGGCATGAGTCAGAGCTGGACATAGCAGAGTTAATGATGTTAAGATTTGCACTGGGTGTGGCAACACACACAGCTGCAACAGTATTTCAGTATGCAAATACCATGTATAGGTCCACCACATGTCTTAGACAAACATGTATATCATATTTGTATTGACAATTAACATATGGTTATCTGTGACATCCCAGTAGCTGGCCTAGCAGTGTCGCAGTCAGTACAGTGCAACACACAATCCAGTAGTGGTCATATGTGACCCATCCTTTCCTGGGGTGAGTCAGGTCTTGGAGTTGTGTTCTATGTCACTGCAGACAGACACAGATGCTATAGCCATAGGTTCTGCTCAGGAATATATCAGTACAGCATATGTTGTTGAGACATAATATTGTTTGAAATTCCTATTTTCCACATTTACATACCCCCTACAACATTCCATTATATGCTTAATTGTTTGACATACCTGTGTTTTTTTTTTCAGTTCAGTTGGTTTAATCCATCAGTTTCAGTGTGCATGTGTGTGTGTGTGTGTGTGTGTGTGTGTGTGTGTGTGTGTGTGTGTGTGTGTGTGTGTGTGTGTGTGTGTGTGTGTGTGTGTGTGTATCTCTCTCTCTCTCTGGGACAGATGTAGGATATACATCTGTTTTGTATAGGCAACAGCTTGCCTTTTGTAGGTAATGCTCATGAGCAGTTGATAGCCTGTGCAACAGTTGGAGTCCCCCACTTGCTAATTGCATGTAGAACAGCTGGCCTGGATCAGCTGGTAAACTCCCCTTCCAGAGGTGAAAACATATTGGACCTGGTAATCCCAAACATGGGCGACAGGTGTTCCACACTGGAGGTCAACCCATCACTGGTTAATCAGACCATAAACTAATCACCCTGGATGTCCACCCCCCCACCACCCCCAACTAAGGAAACCACAGTAAAACAAAAATTCTAAAACGAACTGCAACTTACTTAAAACAGAGAGGTAAGTTTCATTGCCCCCTCGCTAAAGGATAACACTGCCCAAGATGCAGAAACCTTTACAAATGCACTCTATGTGCACCTACAAGGATGCATAGGATCGTGTCATCCCTAGCAATACCAAGAATCACTCCTCTAAGAGAAGGAAACCAGTCTGGTGGACCGCTGCCATAAACAGGCTATACAATAGAAGGAAGAAACTAGTTCAGAAAAAAAGCAAATCCCAAGAAGGAAAGACATCCCTGATCAGCATCAGTAAGAAACTAAGGTCCCTCATAAAATCATGCAAGGCTAACTTTGAAAGAAAAATAGACAAGGATTCAAAAGATAAACACAAAGCCTTCTTTAGCTATGTTAAGAATCTAAGTGGCAACTCACAGATATGCACTGAACTAGTGCAAAATAGCACAAAATATACTGAATCTACTGATATTGCCAACATCCTGGCAGATAGATTTAGAACAAACTTCACCCCCCCCCTCTCACCCCCAAAAGGGCCCAGAACAATACCGGAAAAGTGTAGCATCCCAGAAATGACAGACGTACAGGTGAAAATTGTCCTTTCAAAAGCCAAAAACACAGCATCAGTGGGGCCAGATGGTGTCCCAGGCTGTGTCTTGCATGAACTACAGAACGAACTAACCCCCCACCTAAACACTCTGTTAACCCTCAGCCTCTCCACAGGCTATGTGCCCATAGAATGGTGTACAGCAATGGTTATTCCACTCCACAAAGGCGGGCCCACAACTGACCCTGGTAACTATTGCCCCATAAGCCTGACTAGCCTGGTCTGCAAGTCTATGGAGCGCATCATCATGGAACTCATTAACAAAGATATTGGGAACCTCCAAACACTTGACCCAACCCAGTTCAGCTTTGTTAAGGGCAGATCATACCGACTAAACCTGGTTGACTTCTTTAAGACAGTCACCAAGGCCATAGATGAGGGAAAGGTTGTTCACACAGCCTACCTTGACCTTGCCAAGGCTTTCTACACCATTCCCCACTTGGGTATTACAGAAAAACTCACCAGCCTGAACATAAACCACTACATCATGAGATGGATTTCTAACTGGCTTACAGACTGAACTCACACTGTAAGATTAGCAGGCTCCAGGTCCGACTCTAAACCAGTCACAAGTGGTGTCCCGCTAGGCTCGGTCTTGGGACACCTAATGTTCGGCATATACTTCTCAGAAGTCCAGGCAAACACAGGAGGACTGTGGCTAACCAAGATAGCCAATGACTGCAAACTGGGAGCCATAATTGACTCTCTGGCTGACACAGATATCCTACAAAAGGGCCTTACTGAGACAGACACCTGGTTTCAAAGTCATGGCCTCAAGCTAAATGCCAAAAAATGCATAATCATACCATTTGAGAAAAACAAAAACACCTATGAATTACCACATAGGTGGCAGCCCCCTTAATACAGAAGAGGTAATAAGAGATCTGGGGACCCAGGTAGATAGTAATCTCTCCTTTGACAATTATATTGCCAAAATAGTTAGGAAATCCTTCTATGTGGCCCATCTAATTATTAAAAGGTTCGCATCTAGAAATAGAGGTTATAGTGCCCCTCTACTCGTCACTCATCAGACCCATCATAGAGTACAATGCTCCATTTGTGATGTGCCTCACAAGACCCTTCCAACAGTGACAATCATCTCCAGCCAAGGTTTACACCACCAAGTACAAGCACACTCACATCTATGGCCAATTTAGATTGTCCGGTCCACCTACTGCATGTCTTTGGAATGTGGGAGGAAACCCATGCAACTGCAGGGAAGACATGCAGAGTCCACACAGAAGGCACTCCAGCCAAGAATCAAACAAGGGGACCTTTTGGGGAGCGGTGACAATGCTATCCACTGCACCACCACAGCCACCTCAAAAAATATTCTTTCCTACTCTCATAAAAAGTATCCTGGACAAAAAAAAAATACAAAATATATATTTTCCCTAGAATAAATAGCTTTTTAGGGTAAATTTAAGACATTTGCAAATAATAATACAATAATAAAGGATACATTCTCTAATATTTAATTAAAATGCAAAAGTCTGCTCTTTAACATAAATTAATGCCAAATATTGCTGATATTCTTGAAATTAAAAAAATAGCAAAATCAGTTAATTATAAAAGCAACAGTGCTAGAAAGCTCAATAATTTGCTTTCTTTTGCACTCAAAATATTCTAACTAAGCAAATGGGTGCAGACATTTTACTCAGAATCATTTGTTGGTATTTGAAGACATAGCTCTAACATTACTTTTAGTTCTGGGACAGATTTTACTGTTTTTTTCTCATAACTAATCACATTTGAGGTTAATTGTAAGTAATTTAAGTATCAACAGCAGCTACAGTTTTGCAATATGTCCCAATTAAAACAGGTGACACAGCAATTATGGCTACCCATCCATTCAGCCTCATAGCCTTCCTTTCTAATCTTTATGACACAATTACACTTCCTGTTGGGTTTGGAGGATGGCCTAATGGTTAAGGTGTTTGCCTTACAAACACAAGGTACAGTGTTTTAATCTCACAGGGGATAATTAGCTAGGCTTAAAATGGCTCGCAAGGGCAGTTAGCCTAGTACTATTTATAAACCTCATGTTGCCAAAGTTACTAAGGTGACACGGTTATTTTGATTTAATACTTCCCATGTTGCCAACATTACTAAGATGACACAGTTATTTTGATTTACTTTAGCTCTGATTAAACACAG
This sequence comes from Protopterus annectens, assembly GCF_019279795.1. Lineage (NCBI taxonomy): Eukaryota > Metazoa > Chordata > Ceratodontiformes > Protopteridae > Protopterus > Protopterus annectens. The sequence goes on along the minus strand of NC_056746.1, from coordinate 1,208,808,488 downwards.
GCAATCATGCCTTTTTAACCAGCATTTTCTTGAATGTCCAGCAGACTTTGTACTTTGACTTTCTTGTTTTAATTGTATATTGGACCTGGCAAGTACTTTTGATATTCTTCCTCATAGTAGCACATTTGTGTTTTTTGACACTTTTAATGCACTTCTCTAGTTTTTCACTCAGATTGTAGCATCTGTCAAAGGGTGAGAATATAGAACACGTTTGCCTTTAAAAATATGTAGCTATTCAGATGAACTGCTTCTTAGCTTTTACTAAACATATTCTTTAAGCTTTTAACAAAATTGATACACTTTGGAAAACAAGAATCTGTGTCTCACTCACCAAAGCAAGAAAATATTCTATAAAAAGGTATTCTCATTTCCACCCCTTTAGCCTGAGCCAACACTTATAGATCTTGTATCTTTTCCACTGACACTGGTCTACATAATCTAGCTCTAAACCAAACCTGTTGGTATGATTCCTCTTAGAGATCATACTGCCTAATTTCAGAAAAAAAAAGAAAGAAAAAGACTTGTTTGATTATCATCCTGCTGGTCAGTCATCTTGCTGATGCAATCATGTACAGACATTTCCACCTAAATCACTATCCATTTATCCCTGACTGTGTCCTACAAGTTGCAGTGCAAGCACTTTGCCAATTCCCCACCTCCCACCTACCCCGCATGCCACATATTTGACATTCTGGGTGATGCTCATTTCCTGGTCCTACAGTCTTGAATTCCTTTAATTTAATATAGAATAATTGACATTCCCTTAACTCAATCTCATTTAGGCTTATGTCTAATCTCTTTGCAGAACCAGAGTGTAGTGTTTGGCTTCCTAGCTTTAGATTAAAGCAACTTACTTTGATTAGCATTTCATCTTGTAGATAACATTAATTTCCTGTATCTGTAATTCTAAAATAATGAAAAACACAATATTGAGTTACAAAGACAAATGTGAAAGAATGGCCTGAACAGACTGCACACAGTTAAGGCTGAATTACATAAATGCAGCAGGACTTTGACAGCTGCTTTTGATCATAGTGGTGATCAATATTACCCAGAAAAGCCAGTATTAAGCAGTGAAGGCTGCATATACGATTTATTATTTACTTTATGTGCAGTCCTTTTCATTTTGATTTGATGTTACCATTGTGACTTGTTTATTTATTTACTACACAGTTTTTGTGTTCTGGATTGCTCAGGTTTATTTAGTAATTTACATGTTTATTGAAAGACTGCTCTGAGTATCATCCTTCCTGGTCAAAAGTTGAAACACAAATGATGCGTGTCTCCTCTCACCCGATCAAGGCCTTCCTCACCTGATCAAGGCTAGCTACCTGTGCAGCCTCTTGTATTTCTCACTCAATGTTGAGGTTGTAGGTTGCTTTAGAAGGCTGCTGATATGGATATTTGATGCTCTTTGAATTACTAGATGCTGATTGAAATAAGTTGCTTTGATTTAAAGTTAGGAAGCCACACTTAGATTTAGTTCAAGACTGAGCATAGAGAGTCAAAATATAAATGATATAGAACTTCCCTCACCAGGTCAAGGCTTTATTCTCCCATTCATTTCTGGCCACCATGCAGCCTTTTGTATCTGTCAGTCAGTGTTGTGGTCTCTGTTATTTTTAAGTGTTGTTGACATGGACATTCAATGCCCTCTGAGCCAATCAATGTAAGTTGTTTTGATCTAAAGTTAGGAAGCCATACTTTTTACTCAGCTATTAGATAACTGTTGCTTCATATAGGGCCCTCGATGTTACATGATTATGTGCTTCTAAATTTAAGACTGTACAGTCCATTGCTCATATAATAGGTCCTCAATTGAGGTAGCGGTTGCTCATGTAGTGATACTTTCTTCACAGTGCAACAATGTTTTACTACAAATAGTATACTGCATTATGCTTTCAGTGGGCTAACAGCCTCTCATCTCAGGGAAAGAGATGGACAATTATTTCTTCTTTGTCCTTCTTTCAGTTATCACTCCTTCTCTGACCTCACTAAGTACCTAAACCAGCTTGAGAGACCTCAACATTTCCTCAACAAAAAGATCTCAGGTGCTCTTGGGTAGCATGACAAGCTAAAAGCCCTGTCCCTCTACTCAGTGTCATACAGACTCTGGAAGAGTGATCTCTACTTAGATTTCTGTGCCATGAATGACCCTCCACTCTTATAATTCCTTCACCTAAATTGAACTAGTGGTAAGCAAACACCCATTCTAGAGCTATAAACCAATACTACCACATCAACAGCATCAACTGGCATGAAAGATACTGGGCAATATATACCCCATTTCTGGAATAGACATATCTACCTCTCAGGCAGAGTACATCCCTTGTAACCTTTGAAGCCAGTCTGGATATTTGGGTGGATGATCGCAAATTTTCATTTAATAGAGTATGGTGTTAGCCTCCCACAGTACTGCGTGAACTAACTGGAGCTTTACAATGGCCTCCTTTCACTGAAAACTTTGCAAAAAAAAAAAAAAAACTATAAACCAATGAAACTATGAACGAAATGCAGTAATGTTGAAGTATGGGGTGCAAATCTCTTCACACTGGGGATGGAGGGGGGCTTGCTACAATTTTTTTTTTGTAATTAATTTACACTTATTTTGAAGTAGATCTGTTACAGCAGTGAACTTCAGCTGACATTTATGAACTATTGTTACCCGGCGGTTGTAATGTGAGGTCTAATATTTCAAGTTGCCATAGTGGATGTAACCTTAAGCTGCTGTTGTTACTGCTGAATTTACCTTATGACCTTCTGTGTTTCTGCTATACTTAATGAGGATATGGCTTCTAGCCAGCATACAAGCAGTGCTACACATGGGAATATTTTTTCAGTCAAGTCTTATATTTGATTAGGGGTACAGACTCCTGAAATGATGATGTAATATTTGAGCTGTAGTTCAGACTCCAAAAGCAATGACAAAATGTTGTCACTCTGCCAGGACTAAAACACAAAAAACGTTCAGACCAAGCACTTAAACATCGTATTCAGAAAAAATAAGAAAGTGCTCGTATGTTACTTCACAATAAGCTGCACAATTAGTCCGTGGTGAATCCGTAAAACTTAATTTATTAAAACATATTTACTGGATATTTAGACTTAATGCTACCATGGCTCCAGGTCTTAACGATTATGTTTCTCTTTTATCAGTATTGAAAAACAAAGCTTTAAAATTGTGAATTCCTTAAGGTTTTAGTTCAACACACCATTTTTAATTGTTTAATTATAATTTAATGTTTGTAATTATATCAATTGGTAGATTAGGGAGTGTTCTGTATATTTAATGGTGACTTTTTCTCCTCTCATTCAGTTCTGATGATGTCCCAGAGCATAGATTAAGGGATGAAAGCACTAAGCTCTTTGTTTAATAAATTAAGTTTTATGGATTAAAAAAAAAGAAAAAAAAAGCTCTTTGTTTTAATAAATTAAGTTTTACGGATTTACCACGGACTAAGTGCGTAGCTTATTATGAAGTAACGTACAAGCACTTTCTTATTTACTCTGCCAGGACTAGTTAGCCTACTCTTAAGAACTTTGGGCTCTTCAGGAGGTCAAGCTAGTAAAGGAGCATAAGTCTGTAGGAAAGATTTAGAAAAGGATTCCAAAATGGTGGACAGCCTGTAAGCACACTAACAGTACAGCTCCTGCATTCCTGTACTATAATCTGACTTCAAACCAGTGCATCGCTTGGGAAAGGTATACCAAACATCAATGGATTAAAGCAGAAATGCGAGTACTTACTTGTTTCATCTTTATTTTTCAAAAATTCTGTCATTCTGAAGGAAAAATAATTACTTGTTGGGAACAGAGCCCTGAACCGCATGGTATGGATGCTTCAAGACCAACAGGCCTAATAAGAGGAAAGTAAGAAGAAAAACAACTTTCATAACAAGACCTATCATTTAAAATTCTGCAATACTATTAGGAATCTAACTCTACAAGATTAATGGAGAATCAGCCAGATCGGATGGAAACTGTAATCACAAAAACCAAACTGTCTGCAATTGCTACTCCTGAGAAAGAAACCACTTCTAAAAGGCAATAAATTAACAAGCAACAACAAGAAGCTGGTAAAATGTGTCAAAGATTAAAACAGGAACAACCTTTAACACTGGAGGATCTGAAAACTGCTTTACAACCTTTACAAACAGAAGTGCAGGGGTTTCTCTCATAAGCTAACTACATTTGGCTCTACTCTGGACCAAATTATGCTTAGGCTAGAACAAAATGAAGTTAATGTTATGGACAATGAGCTAAAAATAAATGAACTGCAACAAAAAGCACAAACCACTAACACCATAATTAAAGAATTACAGCAAAAAATGCTAGACTTGGAAGCTAGAAGCTGGATAAATAATTTTATCATAAGAGGTATTCCAGAGAGCTTTGATAATCCACAACTTATTCCATTAATAAAAGAAATACTAAGCTCTCTTCTGACTAATAAAGATCTCCTGGATGAGACAGTGATTGAATGAGCCCACAGAGCTATAAAGCATACACAAACAAGTGATCTTCCAAGACAAATCTACATCAGATTGCTTAATTCAGCACATGTTCAACAGATACTGTCAGCTTATAAAGTTAAAAAGAATGTTATATGAAGAGCACATAAAATTATGATTACTCAAGATCTTCCTTTAGAAATTAAGCAAAATCGACAGAAACTCAGTAAATACTGCACTTACCTCATTGAAAATAAGATTCATTTCCAAATGAAATATCCTGCAACTTTAACATTTTATTTCAAAGAATAAAAAATATCACTGGAAACACTTGACCAGGCAAAATCCACCTTTTTGTGTCTCTTCAAAGTAAATCCTGACTGAGACAACTTGTTTAATATATTTTGATCCAAAAACAACTTTTGGAAGGCTAAACAAGTGCTACAGCTCCAAAGAACTACAGGAAAGAAGAATATACCACTCTTATGGGAAACTTCAAGCAAAAGGATGTGGGATGTGTTCTAAATAACTCTGCTTACCTGCCTGTAAAGAAAACATTTTTGCTACACTGTAATACTTAAGGTACTGTCTTTTAATAACTGCCTTCTACATTTAAAAGCTGGAAAGCTACCTAACACTGACTGCATAGAGAAATGACTTTAAAGTACATTTACAGCTTAAAAAAAGGTGTGTTAAACTACATTTAAAATAATGGGATATAGCCTTTAATATCATAATTTAAGTAGGGTAAATATTAGACATTAGTAGTTTCAGTTAAAATGTATAATCATTATTCCACTGGCATAATCATTGAGTTGCTTTAAGTGTGTCTATGAGCAAGGTACAAAAACATTTCTCTTTTTTTTCTCCCTGTTTGTCTAGTAGATGGCACTGGTTAATTAATAATATATGAGTTCACAATGATGTGCTTGTATGGCTTTTGCCAGAGCAGTATTAAATGAAGTTTCCAATACATTTTAAAGAACCACAGTTAGTTGTTAGCAAAAATAATGCAAATGTTGTTGAATTTTAAAATGATGCCTTCTTTAAATGTTTAAACTGTATAATCATTATTCTACTGGCATAACCATTGAGTTACTTTTAAAGCAAGAAAATTTGCATGTGGACTTTTATCTGGTACAAGCAACCCCCTTATACAGACTTAAAGAAGAATGAGAATCTGAGAATTGAAACGGTAGAAAAGAATTTTGAATTTGAATCTGTTTTTAAGACTGTAGAAAATGCAGAATTTCACTTAAAAAGACTTCAATGGCAGCACTTCCATATGGAAGCCTGCCTTCATCATCAAGTTATACCCAGAGGGCTTAGAGTCAGGTGTATGCCAACCTATGGAAATACATTTGCCGATCTTCTTGCGAAGTGGCAAGCAATTAACATACAAACCAGCTTTAGTTATATGAGGCTGCTGATAGACTTTTTTGAACCCCAGGAACAAGAAATTAGTTCCTTAATTGAGAACAAGCAAAAATAATTAGAAAACATGAATCTCTCTGAAGGTGACTTCATGAAATTGGAGAACCTACAAGACAAGCGTTTGGCTTATGATAACAAGCTGAGAGGTGTTAAGAGCAATAAACTAATAAGAGATTTTAATGATATAAAAAATGGCCAGCTGTTCGAGTGGCCTAGGAATGTCATCCAACGAGAAACAACAGGAGAAAAACAAGGATTGCTAAGAGAAAAAGACAAAGAGAAAGAAAAGGAAAAAGAAAAAGTAATAGAGAAAATAAATGCACAAACAAGGTAAAATCACCTGGACCTAAAGAACTTTGTGTCTGTGCCCAGGTACATCAAGAAAATGGATCTAATCATTTGAATAAAGTTACCAATAGTAGTGTTTGTCTCTTGGAAGACAATATGATATCCCTTGATTTACCAGGGACTATAGGTGAGGTGGCAATAACACCTGGTCATAAACAAGAAGAAAGACTTTTGGGGGGCAATCCCCAAGAAAAGGGCCCCACATGTATCTATTGTTGAACAATTCCCTTTTTTAATCATGAACAAGAATCCTCAAACAGGAAGGTCAGTGAGCAGAGAAAGGAAGAAAAGGAAAACTGTGCAGCCCAGTCTCTAGTTGTGAATCTATCTAAAGTTCAACTTACAGATTCTCAAATAAGTTTACTTGAAAAAGGCATTAGTTTGATACCAGCAACTTTAACATCATTTGATGAGTTTCTTTTAGACCTTAAGTTATTTGGCAGGAACCTGACTTTGAAATATATCTTTGGGAATGATAATAAAATTAAACAGGATGGCAATGAAACCATCCTAAGGAAACCTAGTACCTTTGTTCCCATTAATCTACCAGTGTTTGAGTCATTTATACAAGTTGTTGAGGAAGAAGTGGCTGAAATAAGGCGGAAGCATAAGAACAAACAGTTCTATAACTTAACTAAGGATGAAAGTCAAGCATTGAAAAAAGTAAAGGAGAGAAATGATATAGTTATTAAACCTGCAGACAAAGGAGATGTAGTGGTAATAATGGATACTGAATCCTATTCTCTCTCAATGAAGGAAATGTTGAACGATGAAAAGACGTATCGTGACATTAGTAAAAATTAACTGAATTTGATGAAGCAAAGAGTAAGGAATGATTTGTATGATCTTCTGATGAACAGAATTATTGATAAAGAACTTTATGAGCTTTTTGAGGTTGAACATCCTACCATACCTTCAATTAACAGCCTACCAAAGATACATAAGACTTGAACATCACCTCCATTACATCCCATTGTAGCAGGCAGAGGATGGCTGACTGAGCCTATTTCGATGTTTGTTGAAAAAGAACTCAAGAAGTTGATTCCCAGAGCCCATACAGTTATTAAGGATACAGGAGATTTTTTGCATCGACTGTATGAAACCATGTATAAAGTAAATGACTTTGAGTCTATATTATTGGTCACTTTGGATGTCAATAGCCTTTTTACATCTATACCCAATGATTATGGGGTGGAAGCCATCAGGAGTTTTCTTATTGAAGAAAAGATCAACACTAGGCTAATTTGTGTTCTTCTTGATCTAATTCTCAACAATAACATCTTTACATATGAAAGAAGGTACTATTGGCAAAACTGGGGGATAGCGAGCTAAATTGGAGCATCCCTCTACTGTTTTTTTTTTTTTACTTTTAAATGTGTCTATGAGCAAGGTACAAAAACATTTCTCTTTTTTTTTCTCTCTGTTTGTCCAGTAGATGGCTCTGGTTAATTATTAATATATGAGTTCACAATGATGTACTTATATGGCTTTTGCCAGTGCAGTGTTAAATGAAGTTTCCAATATATTTTAAAGAACCACAGTTAGTTGCTGTTAGCAAGAATAAGGCAAATGTTGTTGAATTTTAAAGTGCTGCCTTCTTTAAATGTTTAAAATGTATAATAATTATTCTACTGGCATAACCATTGAGTTACTTTTAAATGTGTCTATGAGCAAGGTGCAAAAACATTTTTCTCTATTTTTCCCTGTTTGTCTAGTAGATGGCACTGGTTAATTAATAATATACGAGTTCACAATGATGTACTTGTATGGCTTTTGCCAGTGCAGTGTTAAACAAAGTTTCCAATACATTTTAAAGAACCACAGTTAGTTGCTGTTAGTAAGAATAATGCAAATGTTGTTGAATTTTAAAGAGCTGCCTTCTTTAAATGTTCATATATTGTACTTGTTTTTTGAAAATATTGTTTTGTAAACTCTTTAATAACTCTTGAAATGTTAAGAAATATAATATGTTGCTATCACTACAAAACTTTTCATAAAAGCTACTTTTCTCTTTCTCTCTATATAATATCTAAGGGTACAATTAACATACTATTTTAAGAAGTCTGAAAATGAATATGCAGTACATAAATAACAAAAGGAGCAGGATGGGCACAGTCTGTTAGCTGATGACTGTTCACATTTGGAACAGTATGGGTATTATTGACATCCCTCTGATAAATATTTACTCCTTGTTGCTAAAAATAATAGTCTCTTTTAGTTTCTTAACTCGTGCACATTTACTAATACAGAGGGATGGGTGGTTAGGCGCCTATTTAGAGTTTAGGAGTATAGAAGTCACAACATTTATTCTTAAGATAAATACACTAACACACAAAGTTTATAACTGTACTTTTGAGTATCAAATAATGAGAAACGTCAACAATATTAATAAAAAATGATAACCCTAGACTCTTGAAATGTTAAAGGGATGGTAGATAAAAAGAAAATAAATTTAATCATGCACCTCACATACCAAACTAAGGCTGATATAACTTTCTTGCAAGAAACTCACTTAGATGACCAACTTTGGGTTAGGGAAAGGAAAAGAAAATGGGTTAAAACAATAGTTGCTGCAAATTATAGTTATTTTCCCAGGGGAGTGGCCATTATAGTAAATAAATCCTTCCAAGGAGAGATTACTTCCTATGAAGCTAACTCAAAGGGAAGATGGGTATTATTTACTACTGAATATCATACTTTGAACAAACCATTACTCTTTCTTAATATATATAGCCCCTGCTCAAATCAACAGCTCTTCATTTATGAAATCTTTAATATATTAGCCAATTACCCAAATCATTTGTTTATTGTAGGTGGGGACTGGAATGCTTTACTAAATCTAGATAAGGATATATTGCATAATAAAAACAGACAGCCACAATCTACCACTACAGCACTTGAAGAATTACAAAATACATTTGAACTAGTTGCCCCTTATGTTAAATTTCAATATGATAAAACAATATCAAGATTCACTTTCTTTTCAGCCACTCATAAAACTTGGTCCAGGATAGATGCTTTTCTAATTTCCCTTGCTTTCCTTTATAACAAATTAAATTATGCTGTATCACCTAGAAATCTTTCAGATCATTCCAAAATTAGACTTTTAATAAACTTTCAAGCCCATAAACAAAATATTTCCTATCTCAATACCTGGACTTTAAATCCTAAAATTATACAAAACCAAGAAACAACACAAGAAATTCAGAATGTCCTAGCCCAACTCCAAAGTGATTTTATATCCACTCAAATTCCATATGACATACAATGGACAGCTACCAAGGCAGTCATCAGGGGTATTATTATTCAAAAATCTGCATGGCTCAAAAAAAATATAACAATCTTAATAATGAACTAGAGTATCAAATAAACACTGCTGAACTAGAACTTCAGGAAAAATATTCTAAAGAACTTGAGGAAAAAATAACTGATTGGCAAAAACAATTACACAAACACTATTTAGAAAATATCTCCTTCTTAGAATTAAGGTCAATATATCAATACTCAGAATGGGCTCAAACACCATCAAAATTCCTAGCTAGACTAATTAACATAAAAAGTGGACCTCCTAGGATCAAAGAAATAAAATATGAAGAACAGGTGAAATATAAAGACCAAGATATAGTGGACGCTTTTGAAGATATTTATAAGAAATTATACAATATACCCGTATCACCATCTACAGACAGATTTGAGGATTTTATACATAATATACACTTTCCGCAAATTACAGAAGATCAAAGGAAACTCTTAAAATCACTGTTACAATTAAAAGAGATAAAAGCTGCAATAAACAAACTAGGTAAATCCCCTGGGCCTGATGGATGCACATCTGATTTTTATAAGTTATTCATGGAACCTATCTCCAAAATTTTATTAAAAGTTTTCAACTATATAACACAATATGGTATAACAGACAAATACTTAACTCCAAGATAGTGTTGATTCCTAAACCGCATTCTGACCCAACAGATCCATCAAATTATAGACCAGTAGCCCTCATAAACACTGATCTTAAGATATTAGTCCATGTTATAGCAAATAGACTTAAGAATATACTCCCCTCTATTATTTCCCAACAACAAATGGGCTTTATGACAGACAAACAAGTGACAACACCCTCCTCTTAGATACCATTGTAAGACTACTTAATAGTGATAAATGCCCCAGATATGCCCTTGCAGTAGATGCAACCAAAGCTTTTGATAGAGTAAACTTACACTTTCTCTTAAATATACTGCCTTTATATGGTTTCCCTCAAGAATTCATTAAAATGATCCAGGTTCTGTATCAGAAAGCTTCTACCACTATACAGGTAAACAAACTTATAACTAACCCTATACTCTTATCCAGTGGTATAAGACAAGGATGTCCTCTTTCGCCATACCTATTTAATCTTTATCTAGAACCCCTCCTTCTGTTTATTTCACAAAAAAACTTTCATCATATTCCCAGAATCCACAATACAAATCTTATATACTCAGCCTTTGCCGATGACTTAAATATATACTTTCAACTCCCCACAACTGACCTCCCAAAAATACTTAAAACTATTGATGAGTTCTCGGTAGTTTCAAACTATAACTTAAATTTAAACAAGTCACACATATTTCCCCTCAATCCTATAGGTCATAAAGAATTGTACTTTCCCATGAGTGAGATCAAAATAAACTATCAGATAAAATATATAGGAATACTATTTACTTCAGACTTCAAAGATATTATAAACAATAACCTACTAATTACATGGACTAGTATTCAAAACGATATTGATAGATGGAAGAACATCAATATGTTTCTACTGTCAAAAGCTAGTGTTGTCAAGATGAATTTTCTACCAAGAATGCTCTTTCAATTAAATGCTACTTTTTCAAATATTCCCCAAAACTTCTTCCTTGCCATGGAAAAAGCTATATAAGATTCTTATGGTATCCCAAATCTAACAGAATTAAATATGGAAAACTTGTACTCGCCAAAGATAAGGGGGGATTGGGGTTGCTGATTTTAAGCTTTACTATAGTATAATTACTGTCTACAGACTAATACAAATAATAAACTATGACTCATATATAAATACTTGGACACCCCCGTGGACCAAAATCTGGTATGAACAGCTGAAATCCCTTGGCTATAATATCAGATCTCTACCATTCTTGAATGTAAACCAGATTAGCATATACACAAAGAATCTACACCCACTAATTAAAAACATGATTCTTACAACACAGAAACTATTTAAATCATTGCAATTAGCTGACGCTTTTGCCCTTATACAACCATTGCACCTAAATCCTAATCTACTAATAAATAATGAACCCACAAATCTAACAAACTACCCCCTGATAAAAGACTACACAATATGGGATATATACCAATGGAAAGACGCTAACATGGGGCAAATGAGACTTGAACTCAAACTTCCTAAGAAATATAGTATTATCCTTAACCAACTTCACCATCTTATAAATGCTAAATTCTCACAAATACACACTGACTTACAGAACATAAATTTAGTTAAGTTAATACTTGAAAATCTTGCGATTAAAGGGAAAACAATTTCTAGGACTTATAAAATTGTAATGAACGCAAAACATCAGAATTCTTTATTATTTTCAAACTATTGGCAAACGAAAAATCAATCACTGACTGTAGAAAATAAGAAACTAGCCATTGAAAATACAATCAAATTCATTCCTTTCAAGAAGCTGTTATATACACAAATTATGGTAAATAACAATCTATATTATACCTTATCTAAATTAAATGAATTCAATCCTAACTTTTCGCCTATATGTCCCCATTGTCCGGATCAATCAGCTGATATTTTGCATGTCATGTGGAACTGTACTAATATACACAACTTATGGTGTTCCTTGATAGTAAGATTAGAGAAGATGGGATATGAAAAATCAACCCTTACATGGGAAACAGCTATATTGCACATTAACAGCAATCAACTTCCAAAAATATTAAAACATGCCTTTATTACGATGTGTGCCCTTATTAAACTCTTTATTACAAAGAATTGGAATGTCATGTCACCAATTACACAGGAAAATTTTAGCAATCTTGCTATCAAATATATCTCATCTAACAAATTAGTTTATTCAAAAACAAAAAAACAAACGCTATTACCAAAAATATTGGGGTTACATACTGGATATAATTCTTGACAAATAAAATTTGCCCACAAATTGACATGAAAAGCTAACCTTTTATTAAGAAATGAATGTAGTATAACCGGTTTTCTTGCATCTTCCTCCTTCTCTTAGTATATGTGTATCTAGATATTTTCACTAACCATACAAATAAATGGTTAAATTTCTATCTTTACTTTTTATACAGACTATCCCCATTCTACTATCCCTTATGAGACCAAATGAACATAAGAATTCTCATACTCTACTTGACGATGTAGTGATTTCTAGTGTATATATTGTATACATATATGTATAATTTTCCCGAAATGAGATTGTTGTTTGTTTTATTTAGATATGTATTTGTATTGTTTATTTGTGTTTTTGAGCTATTGTATTGTTGTTATTATTTGGAAAAAAAAAGAAACTTGAAATAAAGAGATTTTGGAAAAAAAAAAAAAGGAAAGATTTAGAAAAAAAACACAATAAAAGTGAAGGGGACAGAAAAGTAAAGTACATGATCAAAGACTGGAGCAGGTGACTTTCTCTTCGGAAGCACCCAAAGGAGACATTGTATAAGCTCATATGATCATGTCCAGAAGGGATGAAGGGGTCTTTCAGAACTGGAAGGGCAGAGTGGGGGGTGATGAGATCACAGATGGAAAATTCTAGAGACTTACTATTGTATTACATGGCTCCAAAGAATGTACTACTGGAATGGATAGTGTCGACACAATCCGTGGAAATATTCAAGATGCAATGCCAGATGAGATGATCGAGTAACTATGATTCATGAGTCATGATTTCTGATTGTCTGATGGTTTTAACTGTACCTTGTACTACAGAAACATTTGTTTCATATTTTAATGCCAGGAAATCACATGAGTATGCTGTGCTATGAATTTGTATCTTATATATTTATGTTATGTGCTTGTATATTTGAACACTATGTATACTTTTCATCTTTTGCATGATTGTAAATTGTCTGGAGCTTTTCTCCTCAGCTCTCTACTGAAAATGGGCCCTTGGCTCAGTTGGACTAACCGGGTTAACAAATGTCAAATAAATAAATAATAAATAAATAATAGTACTAATAGTTTCTCTTGGATAAAAACAAGGTTTGTGTTTATGTTTGGTAACACATCTTGGTACACTGTGTACCTTTATAGAATATTTTATTGCTTTTGTCATTACTTCATGCTGATATGAATTATTGTACAAAAATATTATTCCCAGATGTCCACACTGATAAACAAAACTGGACTCACATATAAACAATTGATACAAGGCAAATAAATGGTAATTCAAGTAATGTCCATATAATATAAATCATAATGGAATTTAACTGCACTGTGTCAGCTGCCCTAAGCACAGAGCATACAATCTCCCTTTATGTTTCCTCAATCTTTTGAAATAATTTCTTAAATCGTTTTGTAACTTTTGAATGCTTTAAACAGTTTTATGATGTAAGCTGGCTAATTGAGAGAGACCTTATATTTAGCAGTCCAGTAATGCGTGCATGTAATGCTTCCTGAAAAGGTATACAAGTAGGGCTAGCAAGGGCCTGCCATCAAGTAGGCATGTGTGATCCTTATTTAATAAGAAAGGAAACAAGTGGGTAGTATGCACAATAATTATATGATTTTTGAACTACTGATACAAATTTATTGAACCACAAAATATGTTTGAAATCTGCTGCATCTGTTTTAATTATATTACATGCATGTGTCATGACAATTAAAAAAGTTTGAGTAGAGAAGGGTTTACACTGCGGATGACCACAAATTGTGTGAGCAATCTTTGTAGAAATGAGCAATAAGAGCAATAGTAGCACATATCTTTCTGATTACTTACATGGAGAGCAATTCCATCACTTATGTGCACTGACTGATAAAAAAGGTGCGGGTATGTATCTTCAGACTACACTTCTGTGATAGAAATGTAAAAGTAAAGGTATTTATAAACTATCTTGTGAAAGATTGCTTATCCATCAAAATAATCACAAAATACACCTAATCCATAGATCTCCATCTCTGCTCAGAGTCAGCAAACAGACTGAGACTGAAAACAACACTGCTAAGACTTGGCTGTTAAGTAACTCCAAGGGAATTGGTTATTGTAATTAAGGTTTGATTCAGTTTGTCTGCAACAGTCACAGTAAATTAAACTGCAACATTCAGGTATCACAGTCAATTTGCATTGGTGTTATAATTCAGGGAGCAGTGACCAATTCCCTCAAGTAATACCACATTCAGGAGACATCAAGACTTTCAGCATTTGGATTAGGTAGACAGCAGCTTGCAAAGAGAGATACAATTAACAGTATGCTATATAAATGCAGCCTTATGTGACATGACAATAATAATTTGTTGTTCCTAAGCAGTAAACTATCATGCTGTTACATTAATTTCAGTATGCAACATGGTGTTTTGAAGGCTTGCTTTGCTAATATTGCCATGTTTGGGCACAGCCTTGTAATCAGCGTGTATTCATTTATTTACTTACTTACTGGTGTTGAAGGACTGTGGAACTCCATCTTTGTAAGAAGAAGTGCTAAGCAAACTTTTAGTCTGTGATAAGCGAATACTTATTTTAATACCTAGCAGGCATGTATTGTATCCTCTGGCAGAGTATTTCACAGGACATATTCATGAATCAGTTCATATACAATTAATCACACCTGAGAGTCACTGTGACATTCTTCTTCAGAAAAGAACTCTATTCAATAGCTATTTCATTTAAGTAGCACTGTGTTTGCTAGACCAGATCTTTTTGATTTTCTTTGCCTTTTGACCCTGTAGGTAAGTTTTGCAGAAGGGAACACCTGGGAGACTGACTTAGAGGAAATCATTAGCCACTCATCTTTTCATATACAGAATACTTGAATCTAATGAAAATAGAAAAAAACATTAACATCTTGTTTTTATCTTTGCAAAAGCAATACCAGTGGTACTAGAACTGGACTACAAATCTGTAGCTTGAGATGGAAAACATGCTAAAAACTTTAGGAGTCTCCCTCTGCCCTATTATTAAGGTCAGGCTGTAACACCATAAACAACAATTGAAAAAAATATAGGTAAACTATGGAGTTGCTTTTATATATGCTGCCGTAACAGTTTTCTACCTCCAGAAAAAAGAATTCTGTGAAACATTCCTGAACAATAAAGCCAGAAAACAACAGTTTATTCAGTTGCAGAAAGTGTATTTATGATGCACTTTTATGATAAAATTTGTTGCATTGTTTGAAGATGTCAGCGGGTCAACAGGCAGTAAACTAACCTTGGATGCTGAAGGACAGAAGGCCATAGCTCTCAAGTTCCAGGCACTTCAAAGCCTGCTTTTTTCTTCAAGTTCTTTTCAGTATTTCTTACCTTTCTAGGTGGTACATTTACAAGAAATGAGATTATTTTACAATATACAGTCATTGTAATCTACATTCATGTTACACATGCTTTGAGTGCAAGCAGTCCTAACAATTTTCTACCTCTAGAACATCAGCTGTGTCACATTAGCTGTAGCAATATTTCACTTTATTACCTTTTTCCACTAAACCATAATTCTGTTCATAATTAGCCATCAGTGGATTGTAACCTAACATTCTTAAGTTTCTAATACAAAACTCTTTGTTTTTGAAATCCATTTTTGCAGAACGTTGTATTTGATTCTGACGATAAAGTCAATGTTATATCGAATTAAATTAGATTTGAAATTAAAAATTACTAAGTCCTCAGCTAGACAGATTGGTTTCAAATAGTTCTGTTCATTTTATTTGAAAGAGAAGATAAAAATGCATTCCAAAGTGAAGACAACGTTTATAATTTTCCTTAAAAATTATCTGTTACCGGTATATGAACTCCTTCCCCTGTGTTTCTGTCCGCTGAAGTTTAACATGGTGAGTTGTTGCTATAAGTTACTACAGTACTCTCACAAACTACAAATGTTGCTGATCGTGTAGGGCATTTCACGCATCCACTCCCCATACTTTACTATTCTTGGTCTAAGGTTAATGTATCTCTGAGAAAGAGCAGCTGCTGACAGATAATGAAAAACCTGTCTCAGTCTTTCTGTGGAAAGCTTAGGCCACCCACAAAGAATTAACATGCAAACACTAAGATTTTACTTGTATGTCTAACAAGCAACAGTAACAAAACCAAGTTGCATCCTGAGTCAAGCAATAGGGTAGGAGTTCCGATGCTGCTCATTTTGTAGATGCGCAAAAGCTCCATCAGGGCTGGATCTAAGGATGCTTTATATGCCAATCACAGATCACCTCTCAAGAACCTGTAGGAGACTAAGTATAGAGACAAGCCTCTAAGGTGATTTGCATAGGACAGCGTGTTAATACCATGGATTCTCTTAGTGAGGAACTTCTGTGGTGTTCCAACTGTTGTATATGCCTAGTCAGGAACATGCCAAAGGGGGCATTGTACTTAGTGATAGGTCTGATAAGGGATAAGAAGAGTGGCGCTATAACTTCTTGGACCTGGATGTCATACCATTACTTATAAGTTGGCAAACTACCTTGGTTACGTGTTGGTCAAAGGTCAAATTACTGTCTACATATGTCCCAGATCTCTAACTATTAGGTCAACTCCTATTGGTATCTTATAAATGGAGTAATTTGCCCAAAAGACATTATAATGCAATTCTTTGCACTGAATTTGTAATTCATGGATTTGGCACCAGTACTTTGTGTTAGACCCTCTTGCAGAATGTTAGCATCATGAGGGAATTTATGATAAATCCCAATTTTCAGTCATCTGTGAACTTGGTCAGCCATAGGGCATTGACATTGAACTTGACCTCTGAGAAGTAGGTATGAAATAGGAGTGAGGCCAGCATGGAGCACTGTACAACTTCACTGGTGACCTGCCCTTTGAAAAACGTGTCTTACCAGCCCTGACGTCTTGGGTCCTATCTGTCAGCCAGCTTGCAATCCAATGAGTTGTGTAGGGATTTATGCCTAATTCAGTGAGTTTGTCCACAATACCTAAGTGGGGTATTGTGTTGAATGCCTTAGCCAGATCTAGGTAGGTGGTATGTGCTGTTTTCTCTCCATCCATTGCACTGGTTGCCTTCTCAAAGACATCTACCAGGTTAAGTAGGCATAACCTTCCTTTGATAATCCAAACTGGGACGGGTTCAGTGTCTGTAGGTTGCCAATGTCATTGTTGGTCCTTTCTATGATAATTCATTCCATGGCTTTGCATATTAGAATAGTCAGACTAATAGGTATGTAGTTTTTGCGGCTGGTTGATGGTCCACCCTTGTGAAAGAGGATAATTGTTGCCATTCTCCATTTGCTTGGTATGTAGCCTGTTTTGAGTCTGTAGTTGAAAAGTGACTCAAGTCGTCTTGATATATCATGTTTCAGGATATTTAGGAGGCAACCTGGCATATTGTCAGGTCCCATTGAAGCTGTGTTTTTAGCCTTAGTGAGCATCACTATGACCTGCTCCCTGCTGATAGTTTGGGTGGGGGTTATGCTGGTAGGGATTCCACAAGGGATGTTGGGGAAGTCAGGGATACAGTCTGAGCTAAATTTGAAAGCCAGCAGATTTGCTGTCACTCTCCTCAGTGACGGTGGTACATTTACTACTAGTTCAGCACACTATTGCATGTTACCTTTGAGGTTTAGAACATAGGTGTAGAAGGCCTTGTGGTTGCCTTTAGCCTGAGAAGCTATCTTGCCCTTGTACTTGGCCTTGCTAGATTTAATTAGCCCTCTTCATTTCCTTTTTAGTTTAGCTTTTGTCATTATGAGAGTTGCTCTTACTGACTTTGGCCATAACTTTTTACTTTTGTTATAAACATTATTAATGTTAGGATTCCGCCAACATGCTTTATTTCAGGTTTACTTCTGGTAGGTACAGCAGTCTCTCTGCAACCATTTACATGTTTGCTCAGTGTTTCTGTGAGTAATTCTGCATAGGCTGTTGTGAAATCTGGGTTGAGCGGGGCATTGAATTTTGGTAAAATGTTGCTTAATAGGATATAGCTTGCTTTAGAATAGTTTCTAACTATAACAGTTTTTACTGGGTTTTCCAAGTTGATTCTTATTTTAAATGAGACAGCTTTGTGATTTGATCATACCAGTGAGGATGTGACACGGGGTTGGTGATGGAGTTGAAGAGCTCTTCCAAATCAGTGGCAACAAGTTCCAGTATATTTAAACCTCTGGTTAAGTGCACAATAACTGATAAAGTGTCTTTGTGTTAATAAATTCCAGGAAACATTGTGCCTGAAAGTTGGTGGCAGTGTATGTTTCCAAATTTATAGAGGAGAAGTTAAGGTCTCCCATGAATGGACAGTTTGGTTGTATGAAGACTTTCTCCAGTAAGTCCTTATAAGAGATGTGGGATTCTTGAGATATATATGCTCCCTATAGCTTGCTAAGATATGGTAAGGGACTCTAAGGTGATTTGCATGTGAATTAACTCTAAGATATTATCCTTTTTAACCAACCTTGAGATTACTTGTTGATAATGTTGATCGAGACACCTTCATCGTAAGTCCCCGTCTGTGTGGCTAATGGTCTAAATGTGTGGATGGCACTGTAGTCTTGCACTACTGGAGTGCATTCTGTGACTTTAAACTATGTCTTGGTAATGGCACATATGTCTATATTCTCCAGAGTGATGAGAGCTTGTATGGTGTAGAGTTTCTTGCCAAGGTTCCAAGCATTAAGCAGTAACAACTTTAGATTCCTTTGTGTTTCATTTGCTACATTGGTAGGTTTATAACTTTGCCATTTTCTAAAAAAGGCTCTAAGGGGTTGGATAAATTTTTAACTAAAACCCGTATGCCGGGGGGGGGGGGGGCACATGCAGGCAATCTATGGCAAAGCAATGTGGTCGGCTGACCATGTCCTCCCAGGCTGACAGATATTAAATCTCCCTGGACTGACACCAGAAACAAAGCCAGTTGTTAAAGTCAGTCATTTTTTTTTTGTTCCTACTGTGACCTCATCCTTGGTGAAGGTAGAATGCTGCTCAATGTAAGGCACATGCCAGTCTGAGACACATATTTAGAGCAATCCATACTGCTGCTCTTCATATAGTCAAGAGAGGTATATCTCATGTCATTTATGCCTACATGGACTATGATAGAATTATACTGGTACCTGTGGTTCAGTGACTTGAGTCCATGTGTATCTTGGCTCCAGACAAGCAACTGACCATAATCTTTTCCTTGTCCAGTCTGGTAAGCGTGGCATCTGTGTGTCATACAATGGTGTCCACTATGACAAGAGTCTTGGGTAAATTGTTTTCTTGCCTGTGCTGTATGATATTGCTTTTGGTGTATGGTTTAGAGATTGCTGAGGACAGGCACTATTGTTTGTAGGCTTAGGAGTTCTTTGATGTTTGGGAAGATTGCTTTTTAGTGCCTCAGCATAAGATGGTCTATATGTGTGGACAGTATTTGGAGAGTGTATGTGTGTGTGTGTTCTTGACAACCTTGTTTGTATGCAACATTTTTCTTCCAATGAAATTATGTATGAATATCTCAAATACTGTGCTGGTTTCTTTAAGGATTAAAAGGTTGACAGTGAACATGAGACAATTGCTACATTGTCTCAGAATGCCCATATCTACCAAGCTGGCTATGGAGACAAATTACATATCCATGTGTCCAGTCCTGTATTAGGGTGGACTGTAAGTGCTTGATAACTGGGTTTTACAGAGGTATTCCAGAATGGTCCCTAGGGTTAGGGAGCAGGGTTGATTAGTGCAAGGATATGTATTACTGCTATCTGACATGCAAGCTAGCTGCTCTGAGCTTGATGTTATGCAGTGCATCACTAAACTGCAGGTTACACTCCCAGTGCTGGTTTTTAAAGTTAATGTCTGTGTTTTAAAGTTAATGTCTGTGTTTTCCAATGCAGATAGACCAGGCCAACACCTACTGCCACTAGAATGAACATTCCAGTCCTCTTAATGTAAAAGAACAAAAGAGATTGCTGGAGAATCTGAACAACTTTATAAACTAGCTAAACAAGGTGATTTCAAGTCAATCAGACCAATGGCAAAACAGTTTCATCAAATTCAGTAATTTTATCCTTAAGTAATGCTAAATGCACAAATAAAACAATAAATCAGTAGTTGATTACTAAAATAGCTTCTGGAAGTATGATTTTTAAATATGAGTACTTAGCTTGTGCCTGAAAGGCACGTAATGCAAGAAA
Organism: Protopterus annectens; assembly: GCF_019279795.1. Classification (NCBI taxonomy): domain Eukaryota; kingdom Metazoa; phylum Chordata; order Ceratodontiformes; family Protopteridae; genus Protopterus; species Protopterus annectens. The sequence continues at coordinate 1,208,787,933 of NC_056746.1, read as the reverse complement.
ATCACTTCAGATGAGGAGTTTGTGAGTTCTGTGGGAATCAGCCAAGAGCCTCTCAAGCATGAAAAACTTATACAGGCACTTAAAACAAAGGAAATTGTGTAACATTTCTAAAGCAGGGCCAACATTGCTGGGATATAACAAGTATCAAGAAAAATACAAAGTAGCCACTTGCACAGTAACACTGCCAATAAAGCTTCTCAAAAGTGCAGTTCTCAGATATCAAGAAAAACAAAAGTGGAGACTGTAGCAAAAAGATTATACTAGCTACCCGGTACAGCTACTATCATATACTTACATGTCAGGCATAAACACATTTATTTAAAAAAACACTAGCACATTATATAAGCAAGATATTAATTATATCCACCTTGGCTGCTTAAAGAGCTACTATTACTTCACTCACATCAAATCTCTAACTGTTCTGCAATGTCAAGCTTGTAGTCTGGGCATCCACCCCTTCACTGCTTCACCCCTAACTATGGCACTGTTTTACAGAATTTATGTTTTAGAAATTCTGTTGATGCCCCTGTGAGGATACCAGATATTATTATCCATGCTAGCATGTCTGGCTGCAATTATGTAAATACTTATAAATAATTATAAATTACTCTGTGTTATATATGCAAGCATGACTAGCTATAATTTCATAAATAATTTTATGTTTTTTGCTTGTTTCTTTGATTTGTGTAAGATGTTTGAATCAAACAGTGTTCTTCTGGCTGACCACATGTACATGTTTTTTTAAAAAGCATTCTGAATGCAGGTTGTGCTAGTCAACTGACCTGAAGGTGATGTCATGGTGTGCCAGAGCCAAAAGGAATAGAATCTCCACAGCAGCTATTTTTGTTTACTTTTCAAAAGTCTGAAATGAGACAGTACAATTCTAATAGCAGCTTTCTGTGATTTTTAAAAGATTCTGCTATAAAAAGCCGATGCTGAGCCAGTTAAACTTCAGTTGTTATCAGTTGCTCATTGTAGTTCAGTTGCATCAGTTATTCAGTAGACAGTGGTTATTTTCCAGATCAGAATTTATCCACTCAGAGTTTTTTAAAGCTGTTCAGCAGAAATAATAGGATTTGCTATTCCAGTCACTGAGAACTGGGCAACAACCTGAGGAGTGGACAGATATTCTTATTTTGGCTGCAGGAGTAAGAGTATCATCTTGCCTTTCTGACTTAATGAGATTAGACAGGGACAGTTAATCTTTAGACAATTAGGAATCTACAGTCAGATAGAGCTTTTTTTCAGTCAGTGTGAACTCTATCCTTCAGTGTTATTTTCATAATTCCTGTGTGTGAAACTGTGGTTTATTGAAATCAGTTATCCAATGTATATATATGTTTTAAATCATTTTTATTCATTAAGTATTTTACATCCTTTTATTGTTGCTGGATATTGAAAAAGTACTTTTAATAACCTGAGAGTATTACTGCTTATTGTGACAACACCAGGGCCATTCTGAAAAGCCTTACTGCTTGGATTTACATACTATATATATATATATATATATATATATATATATATATATATATATATATATATAATTTTTTAATGCAATATAATTGAACACCCCTTTTAAAGGGCACCATGGCATTTTGACTGGTGGCAACCATTACTGTGTAATTTGGGAAAAAAGACCTTGCTCGTAAATCTGTGCCAGTCATTCCCAAGAGTGTTTAATGTGTGATTATCAAATATTTAAGCATGAGTGTGTCAAATACCTAGAACTGGGACATAGTGTTCTGCAGTGTTTAGTGTGAAGCATATAGTCCAGTCCCAAGTTTGGAGTCCCAGGTGTACTGTTAGGGGAAATTGTGTGTTCTATCCCTGCCTTCAGGGACGTCACCTTACCAGAGACTGGTGACAACAGAGGCTCCTTAGTAACTGCCCCAGATTTAAGTAGGGGGTCATCACAGTCCCTTTGATTTTGGATATTACATGATACAATTAATCCACTTTGATTGTGTAAGATATTTATTGTAGTTTTGAATTCACTGTTTTAGATGTGGCTAGTTTCATGATTTAGGATTTCCAGAAGAGTATAGAAAAATAGGTAAAATATCTTATCCAATGATCCAGTGAGTTGTATGCAGGAGAGGAATATTTAATTTGTTCTTAAAAGGAGAGTGCCAAAGTTATTAATAAGCAGAGATTGAATATAGGAATTTTATACAATTAATAACATATCTATAACAATGAGAATGATAATTTTAATTCCACTAGCAGTTTTTGTTCTGATGCATGTCAGCTTTCCAAAAGTAATTTTAGTACAGCCCAAACATCCAAAATGGTTTAATTGAAAACCACTTTCAGTTAATTTAAAGGGAAAGTTTATTTGTAGGTTAGCTTGCCCCTCTACACCACTGCATAGGGTGGGGACCCTCCAAACTCTAATTTTTATATACAAACTTCATTGTTATACAACCATAGAAAAAGGTCAAAGTTAGTTTTGCTAAATGCAGTTTTTCTCTGAAACAATTGTTAAGGTTTAGGACTCACTGAAGTTACATTTTTAGACTTTTTACATTCCCTTCTGGTGCTCATCTGCATTTTTGCAGTCTATTAAGTTTCATATTTCATTATCGATTTGTTTTTGAATGTGAGGTAAGATCTATGTCAGGTAAAATAGTTGCATCTTTAGTGAATTTATTGATAATTTGTGCTCACATTTTAAGGATGTTTTATGGCTCTTTTCATACTTTTCTCTCTCTCTGTATGTGTATATATGGTTCTACCTGACATAATCAAACACATCCCCATTCCACAAAACCACACACAACACAAGCACACCAAAAATCTTTACAAGCCCACACTCTAACCCCCCCTAACCCTAACTCACTTAACCCACCCCTATCGCCTTCCCCCCCTAACTCAACTAACCCCCACCCTATCGCCTCCCTAACCCTAACTCCCACTTAACACCCCACCACCACCTCGCGTCTTCCACTACACACACTCTTCTCACACACACGTCCTCACCTAACCACGTCCGTCACCCTTTATATATATATATATATATATATATATATATATATATATATATATATATATATATATATATATATCTTTATTCAGTTCCAGTTAATTTAGCTTTTGAAAGAGTAACACTAATTTAGATATTTAGATTTGGAATTCATGGGGCTTCTTGATGTGTTTTTGTATGAAAGGGAAGTAGCCGGCTGCATCTATTAATTATACCCCCCCACCAACACCTTGCACCCTTGTTAACTGCCCCTTCACCCTACACTCTCTATGCTTCTCAGGTTAGCTGACATTGCTGCTGTTGTTGTTTATATTATACTCCAGCATATTCCCATAATGGAGAACATCTTTTTTTTTCCTATTCAGATGTAATTCATGTTTGTATATCACAGATGCTCATAGATCACAGTCTCAAAGTGAGGAAACTAACTTGGCCACAGTTCACACAGATTGCTACTTGAACTCAAACTCAACTACACATTCAGGCAAGGTGAAGCAGTTTTAGGAAGAAAATGAAGTTGCCAGCAGTTGCTTGAACACACAGCTGTGTTTTATTAATGCATGTGCAATGGGGAGGGGAGAAGATTTTAGCTATTAAGTTTATGGGTCAACTAGGGGGATTTATGCTTAGGGTCAGAGAGTGGGAGGGAAGTGTTACTGATAGGGAGTGAGAATGGAGTTTTATAATTAGGTTCATAAATGGGAATTTAGGTTTAGAGATTGGGGGCAGGAGGTTTAGGATTAAGGAGACATTTAGAATTTAGGTATGGGAAGCAGGAGGGGAGTTTTGGGATTAGTGAACAATCAGGGAGTTTAAGCTTATGGAGTAGGGGGAGAGTTTAAGGTTATGTATTGAGGTCACAGGTTCATAGTAGGGATTGGGTTAGAGTTTTACTATTAGAGTCAAGATTTTGGCAGAACTAAGTAGTTGACTAGTTTGTAAGAAGGCTATGTAATTTATGAGGATCAGGCTAGTGGGAGGAGGGGTGCTTGCTCTCTCAAGCAAGTGGCAATGAGTGTCTGATACTCCAACATTTCTAGCCCCTTCCACTGTACTTTTTAAGACTGAAATTGCCATAGCTTTCCCTGTTGTAGCTATCAATCTTCATATGCCATTAACTAATTGTTGTAAAAGAATTAATGATTTATGAATACTTGAGTATAACAGAATTATTGAATATCAGACTGCTATCTGATTTAATGGAAGTTGGTATGATAAATGTAGTCAGCCAAAAATCTAGGATCATGACATTGATTGTGATATATGATATGGGCACTTTAAAAGGTAACTTGGAATATTTATCAGTTAAGACCAAAAAACAGTGTACTTTATTAATTTGACAATGAATGCATGTTTAACCAGGGTGCCTTCTACAGTTTTTGTATCTAGACAGGAATATTCTCATTATGCAGAGTATAAGTCTAAGAAAACAACAGTAGCAATTTCCTTATTAGATCATCCTAAGATGACATCTGTATCTTCTCTGTAACCCTAACCTTTGTTTTGAATGCATCCAGGTGACCTTCATGAACAATTACTGTAAACCATTTTTGTGACTTTCTTTAAATTATTAATTATAATCATTTTAAAAAGATATTCGCACAACATAACATTTTCTTTGCATTTTCCTACCTTTTAATAACAATCACCATAAAGCATTTTTATGATTTTTATTTACTTATTAATCATGGCCATTGTAGAAAGAAAGTTACCCCCAAATAAACCACTTTTTCTTTGCATTTTCTTACATTTTAATTAAACTGATATGAAAGACAGAACCTGTTGAGGAAAACCAAAACAACAAAAATAACAAACATTGTCAAAAATCAGACAAGACTTTTAATAAACACAAGCATTGTGTAATGGACATAAAAGAATATATAACCACAAAAAAAATTGTGTGATGCTGAAATTGCTAATCAAATCCAAGGAAAATATAAACATATGATAAAAGTGTTTTCAGTCTGAGACATTCAAAATAATGTTGCAGATTAAAATGACTAATATATTTATAAATAAGTATTTCCTATGAATGTCTGGTTGAATATTTTCATATTTTATGAAAATGATTATGCATCTTTGAAATTAATATTTTTATGACTACATAATGGATGGTGCAGTGGTGTAGTAGTTAGCACTGTCACCTCACAGCATGAGGTTCTCTAGTTCGATTCTCGGCTGAGGTGCCTTCTGTTTTGAGTCTGCATGTCCTCCCTACATTCGTGTGGGTTTCCACTGGGTGCTTTGGTTTCGTTCCACATTCCTAAGACATGCAGTAGGTTGATTGGACACTCTAAATTGGCATTGAGTATGTGCATGTGAGTGTGTGGTGAACCCTCTGAAGAGGGTTGGGCCTCGGGGTAGCAACCCAATCCCATAAAACCCATACCTGCTACAGAAACGATGAGTGCTGAAGGGTGGTCATTGCCAGATGTCCTGTATGTACAGGAGTGAATCCAGGATCCAAGAGGAGGATAACTACATTATGTTTGTAAATATCTGGTTGAAAATGTGACTGAGAACAATGCATAGACCAGGTCACCTACCCAGTTAGCAAATGTTAAAAATAAATAAACAAAAATCTAATGAAATGGAAAGATCAAATTGATGTAGAAATGTATTCAAGAAAATGTCATTGTTTGGGCACAAATTATATACAATTGGAAGGGGAAAGCTTACATAAAATAAATAAATAAATAAATAACTCTTTTCACAAGTTAAATTATCCTCTGTTCTAGATAATAGAACACTGAGGAACAAATATTCCTTGCTGTCAAAGTGGTACATTCTTCCATCCATCCAGCTATCTCTGACATATGGTTTGAAAGATTTCTAAAGAAGTCTGCATGCAAAGATGGAGTCATCTGTCTAAACCCAGGTAAGCTTCAGTAATAAAACTTCCAAGCATATAGTTGGGCAGATCCAAATCTAGGCTTATTTCTCTTCTCAGTCTTTCCCATTGTGAATAGCACCACATTATAAATGCTCTGCCGCTTGTCATTTAATCAGATGGCTAGCCATTGTAGTTTTACCCTCTTTAATGATGGGAAATCTGGAATATTACACTTTTTTGTATTTACTAAAATTCCTTTGGATAGTATTTAACTTTGCTAGTAAGTTTTTTTGTTGCCTCTCTAATAAAAGTGTGATTTTTATTTACAGAAACACATGGGACAATTGACCAGATATTCTCAAAATGTTGGAGCATGGGTATTTTTGTTCACGTAGAAAACAGACACCCATTTATTATATAAAAAAAGGCTTTAATGAACTCACAATCATTGAGAAAAATGACTTGTGTCTGACATTATTTAATATCTACACAACATCCTTAAAAAATAAAATGCTGGAAATAATAAAAATGTATGAAGCTGAGTTTTACAGCTCCTATTTGCTTAATAAATGGGTTGATTTTATTATTAAGAAAGTATACTTTACTTAAAATGAATTAGTTTATCATATTTTAGTTTATATTGGAAAGCATTCACATGGAAGTATTTACACAGTATCTTTATAGCTTTTTATGATATCAAATTCAGAAAATCTGATATCTCAATTTGTTGGAGATGTCATAAATCAATAAAAGCAGACTGGACTCCTATGTTTGTTTGCAGTCTGTGAAAAACATTTTGAGACCATGTCATTGAATTTTTCGGAGTTTATGCTCTGATAATTTTAACTTAGATAGACTTAAAATACTTGTAAATGTTTCAGTACCTACTGTAATAAACACTAAAAATTTCTTATGTACTCTGGATACATTGCTAAACTCTGGAATAGTATCCCCATACAAATAAAACTCTCTGAGAAACTCAATAGTTTAAAACTACTGCTTAAACAGTATCTTCACCAGTCCTGGTCCTGCACATGTTCATCACCAGGTTAAGATTCTTTTCTCACCATATGATAGTCATCAAATACTCTCAACCTCTCACTGAAATGACAAAACAATTTTTATACATAAATGCTACCTATACAATCTACTAAGTTGCACACGGGCTTTCTCTTTAGTAACATCTACCTCTGTAAAAATCTTAGAATGCATAAATATGACTACTGTTTGTCTATAAATGTGTTATATTTTACTATGTATCTAATCTTTGTGTAATTTTTGTATTCTGTCACTGGAGCTTTTCTCCCTGGGCCTCCTCTGAAAATGGACATATATCCAGTCGGATTATCCCGGTCAACAAATGTAAAATAAAATAAAATAAAATAAATAAATAAATAAATAAATAGAAATGTAAATAGAAATATAATTACTGTGTTTAAGTGGAACTTAGTATAATGCAATGTAAGCAAATGGAGCGTTTCTCCCTACCTTTGCTGAAAATGGGTATTACCCAGTCAGAGTTTCCCAGTAACCAAAGACAAATAAATAATTAAATAAATAAAATTCTATGTTCAGGTCTCTTTTAGTTGTTGCAAGGAAAGTAATTACTAAAAACGGGAAGTTGGATAATTAAAATCTGCAAATGGTTAGGTCAAATATGTTTTTTTGGATAATTTAAATTCTGTAATTGCAAAGTATACAGAAATGCATAATTTGTAGTTTATGTTAAGATTTTGCTTATTGGAAATTAATTTGCTCTTTATTGTCATATATTTTGATAATTTTCCTTTGTTAATTCTGTAAATATTGTATATATGTTAACACTTCAATAAAGTTATTTGTTTAAAAAAACAAATATACTTCACCATTTCTGCAGAATACACATCACATATTTCCCAAAGTTAAATCCATCCACAAACACAGTAGGCAAATGGAGTTTGAAGGAACTAAACCCTGTACCCTTAATTACAAGAAGCAGCTTGCTAACACCTAAGGGACTTAATCTACTTCACTAGATTGCTTGATTTTGTGTGGAGATAATTAAGTATTCATTCCATTTCAGATGGGTGCTAGGTATTTTCATTTTGCATTTCCTCTCTCACTTGATATAGCTGAGGGTCAAGTATCTGTTTGCATTTGTTGGACAACATAGGCTCACTGTTATAAAACATGCTTTTAGAAGTGCGAACCATATTATATATGTAACATTTGTTGACACTGTAAGTTCATTATTTGTAAGTAGTCCTTTAGAGGTGCTAACATGTTATGGTTGTACCTTTTAAATAGCACATCTCTCCAATTAAGATACTATACAGTAAAGTACACATTGACTTATACTATGTATGTTAATGGTAATGGTAACTTGAATCCTTGTTGCAAGAAAGCTCACAGATTCTAAAAGTGCATGTTTTATATATATATATATATATATATGTGTGTGTGTGTGTGTGTGTGTGTGTGTGTGTGTGTGTGTGTGTGTGTTCATTATTATAGCTTTAACAGCCCTCTTCTAAATGAAGTATATATTTTTACATTTCTCATCTCATTGTACAGTAAGGATATTAGTTCTGCTTAGAATATCAGGATAAGAACAAAATATATGTTTGGTTCAATTTCTCTTCAGAGTGATACTTTAAAGCTAGAGGCTGGCTTATGGAATATAATACTTCTTCCAATAAAAGTTGAAGTTAATGATTTTCCATCTTCTGCTGAGCCCTCATAAGAAAGTATATAGCTTTTTCCTGCCCTGAGGTCATTCCAACTGGTAAACTAATACATCTTTTCCTGTGTTCTGAGAAAAAATCATGAATAATGATTGCTGAATCTATGATTAATACAGCCTGATTAATAAATTATTAATTCATACTTATAAATTCATTCATCTTTATAATTATTGGTTCTTTTACCTATACAGCTAAAAACTTAACCATTCCTATCTGTGTTAAAAAGTACCCATTTTAAACAAGCAAATATTCTGCTTTACTTCCAGTGCTAATTCTTTAAAATATAGTAAATATCATGAAGTTGTGGTTTACCTTATCATCTATTTTCAGACTGATTGCAATAGGAAAATTGAGGCGGTGCAAGAACTGCCTCATCTTCATTGAAAATGGTTTGATTCTTCCTATAAACAAACATGAAAATTCTAAGTATCAACTAACCTTGGAGGTCAACCTCTCTTCAAAGACGGACTGTATCCAGCATGCTGTCATTTCTGACACTCACCACATACTGCCATGCCCAACATGTCCTGGACAAACAAATAAGCCTTATTCTGCTGATGTACTTAAAAAGTCCCTGCTTAAACCACAAACTCCCCTTAAATGAAGGTTTAATATACAGGATGTTCAGTGTGTCACATTAAATGACAAACAACATACAGACATACTACAAAAACACAACTACATAAAAGGTTACTCACTCAACTGATGGGCAAAAGCCCTTAATGCAGCAAAAGCAAGACCAAGACAGTACACCTATGACACAGGTGTATTGCACATGAGGCTGAGCAAAGACAGACTGATGGTTAGCTGCCTCTCAGTTGCCAGGATCCACAGTGTCACTAGCACACTCAAGTCCCTTCTCCCTAAGAACACATATGACATTGTCATTGTGCATGTAGAAGTGAATAACTTGTGACATATTTCTTTGGATCATATGAAGGACATGATGGAGCATTTGGTGTGAAGATAACATTGAGCTGTTTTCCACTATTGTGCCAGGAATTATGTCATTCTAAAGGGTTCCCAAAATGTTATATATAGATAGATATGGCTGCCTTGGAGGAGGTGATTGATCACCCTGGTTCCTTTGCTGGTTTGACCTGCATCTTTGACATCATGGCTTCTATATATTGGTCAGGACTTTTTCTTCCCCCATCTTTATGCAATGTCAGTCTGTTCAAATTACCTACATACTCAATCAAAATCAAAACTACATAAAGGTAGCGTAATTCAATTCTATAAGACTAAACCAGAACTTACAATCATTACAAGCAGCCCTAACTCTTGAAATATGGATGTTTGTGTAGCTACTGAAATATGGTTTCAGAACAGTAATATCACCCCTCAGTGTAAGGTTTTATTTCCATTCCTGTCACTCTTTCTACAAGACTCAACATGCAAAATTCCTAAGAAGCCATTTCACCTCGAGACTTTGAAGCCAGGATAACAACCGTAATCTCCTCCATATTCTTTCTACAGTAAGTTGAACTCTGTACCATATCCTAGCCAACTAACATATCCCATCCATGTCACCATTAGCCACGAAGCATATCTTTACAAACTGGTCACTCTTTTCTTGGGAGACATCAGCTATCCCTCTGTTAATTAGCAATCTACATAACGTCAAATGAATGCACACAGAAATTTTCTGACATTGTTATTGCCAGCTCCCTAGACTAACTGGATTAATTCCTGACTAGGAGTTCAAAAATATGGAACTGGCTTCTTACCAATACAGTCACTTTATGCTCAACACCTACAGCTACCATGTCAAATCTGACCACCATTTTGTAGCACTCACTATAAAACCTGACTTACCACAGAACCCTTCTGCAGTTAGAGACTGCTCTAATGCAAGCTTATTCCAGCTTGTAATGACCTGATGATATTTAATCACCCTCATCACCCTGATGATTCTATTTCACACAGTGCCACATTTACAGATTATTTCTATGCCCGTCTCAAAACATGCCTTCAGGACAGCTTTTCCCATAAGACGTAAAAACAATGCCAAATTCAGGAATAAACTTCTCTGGTAGAACCTGAGTATAAGCAAATTATAAAATAACAGGAAGAGACTCATAGCCCAGAAAAACAAACTGAATACTCCATCATCGAGAAATTAACTGAAAAAGATCAACTAAGATTTCAGAAACAAAATCAATTGCTGCTTCTACTAAGTGCAACCACAGATCCTTCTTTAACTGTGTCGGAAACCTTAGCAGTAATGTTTGGCAATGCTCAGTGCTAATACAGAACAGCAACACTTATTCAGCCCCTGAAGACATAGGCAATATATTAGTAGAGAAAGTCAGCTCAAACTTTATCTCCTATCTCCCCATAACTTTCCCCAGCTTATTAGTATACTCACACAAGTCTCTTTCATCACCTCAGAGCAAGTTCTGAATGCTATGTCCAAGGCCAACAAACACTAGCTCCAAGGGTTAAGATAAAGTGGTAGGCTACCTTCTAGTCAGCACCAGATACTGTCTGGTAAACTTGCTACTAAGCTTATTCAGCCTCAACCTCTCCACTGAATTCATGCCAGAGGAATGGAGAACTGCCATTGTCATTCTGTTCCACAATGATGGTCCATTACTGATCTAAGAAACTATAGACCTATAAGCTTTACCTGCCTTATCTGTAAAGCAATGCAACACATCAATATGGAACTTAATAACAAGGAGACATGTATTCTACAAGTCCTCGACTCAAGTCAGTTTGCATTTGTTAATGACAGATCATGCCTCATGAACCTAGTTGGCTTGTTTGACCCAGTGGTCTGAGTTCAGATCTCAGTGGAACCTCTTGTGCTTTTTTTGAACAAGTCATTGATGCAATAAACTCGGGCAAATTGGTTTGCACATCCTGCTTGGACCTGGCCAGGCCCTTTGATACCATCCCACATTCAGGCAATAATCAATAAACTAATCAAAGTAAATGTAAACCCATTTGTTACCTACTGGATTGCTTACCTGATAACAAACAAAACTCAGTCCTTTTGTATATGAGGAATGATGTGTTCTAAAAGGGTACTTACCAGCAGGATACCCCAGTGATTGGCCCTAGGATCACTTTTCTCTGGCATTTACTTCTTGAATATCAAGGCTAACATCAAGCACCTGTAGCTGACCATGTTTGCAGATGACTAAAAACTTGGAACTGTCATTAACTCCCCATTTAACTTCCAGATTCTTAAGAAGGGATTAATATACACCAATAAGTTGTGTTTGGACCATGGCCAAAAACTAAATGCCAATAAATAGACCATTGCATCCTTTGGCAAAAGTGGGAAGCCTTGCACCTGACACATACATGACACCCCTTGGAAAGTTAATTAAATCATTATGGAAATGGGCATTTTCATTGACAATGAGCTGTACTTTGGTCACCATGTTCCCACCAGGGATACTTCTGCTAGATCCAATGAAGTTATCATCTATATATAACCCTCCCTCATTATGCTCAAAATAGAGTATAATGGTCCCTTTAGAATGTACTTGTCAAGAATAGGATTCAGCTTGAGAAACCACAGCATCTCCTCTAAGTTATTAAAAGGGATGATTTATTTGAGCTAACCAAACCACATTAAAGCATGCAATCTCTCTCTCTCTCTCTCTCTCTCTATTTCCTGTTTAACACAGACTCATGAGAAATGCTGTTTCTAGTCTACAGAGCCTTGAAGGATCCAGTCCTATGCATCATTCTGTACATCTGTAAATCTAGTAACGCACTAAAGAGAGCTTAACTTCCATCAAAACCTAAAAAGGATCTGCAGGTGACATAGATATATACCAAAAACAATTCCTCTTGTATGGTTATAAAGCAAAGTACCTTCTCTAAGAATAACCTGGATAAATGTATAAACAGTTGTAAAAACACCCTCAGTCAGGCCCCTCAAGCCTTCCCTGATAATGGATCAAAATTAGATATAAATTAACCATGTCAGTGGGTACCTTCAGTTTAGGATACTGTGGTTAGGCTATTAATGGCCATCTGGATCATTGACCTTGTACAAATCTATGCACCTATAGCTCATTTCACATTTTCTACTATGATATGTGTTCTACGTTTATTTTATTTTATTTTATTTTACATTTCTTAACTGGGATAGTCTGACCAGACAGAGATCCATTTACAGGAAAGGCTTGGGGAGAAAAGCTTCACAGTTTAGTAACAATAATTAAAAGCTAAAGGACAAAACAAGCAAACATACAACCATATATCAGTGTAACACTAAAAATACAGTAGTACTGAAAAGTATATTTACAAATTATCTCGTGTTATTTGTCAAGTTAAACAGGCTACAGCTATTCAAGATTATGTAATCCTAAGAATTAAGTTAAGGAGAGAGGAGGAATCTAGGGGTAAATTATGTGATACATGGGCATATCCAGTTTTTAGTAAGATGAAGTTTGAGTAAGTGTTTGAAAGTCTGGGTGGAGACAGAAATTATAGAAGTAAGGAGATTATGGCAGGCTTTTGCTGTGGTGTGGGAAAATAGTGATTTTCCTGCTGTGTTATTGGCTCTAGTAATAGGAAGGAGAGACTTGTTAGTAGACTGAAGAGGGCAAGACGTAGAATAGTGAGATAGTAGGTGATTTAGGGCAGGAGTTTTTTCAGGGTAAGAGAGGTTGCCGAAGGCTGTGAGAAATTGTTGATAGCTAAGTAGTTGCAGAAGTTCTAGCCATTGCAAGTCCTTTAGACACTGACAATGATGGGTTCTGTAGGGAGAGTTGTTAGCAAACCTAGCAATGTTATTATAGCATGCCTCAAGTTTGGTAAGATCTCATTTTCTGGTTTGAGTTAGGATAGGTGCAGCATACATCAGAGTGGATAGAAAATGAGTTTGGACGAGGGTGATTCTTGCATTGTCTGTAAGGCATTTTATGTCTATAGAGAGTTCCCATTTTTTTGTGTGCCTTTTTTATAGTTTGGGCTATGTGGACATCAAAGTAAGGTTGTTATCTATTTCTACCCTGAGGAGTTTAGTATGGCTACTTGGAGTTATGACAGTGCCATTAATAGAGTTGATGGTGAAAGAGCTGGGGTGGGTTTGGATTTATTAGGAGAGAACGGAAGTAGTTTGGTCTTGTTTGAGTTGAGAAGAAGCTGGATATTTGGCATCCATTTTTCTGTGGAGATAAAGGATTCTTGGGTAAGCCTTTGTAAGGTGGTAAAGCATGGGGATGCACAGATAAGTGTAGAATCATCTGCATACTGTATGAGTGAGGTTTGCTGGGTAGCATTAGCAAGTTTGTTTGTAAAGATAGAGAAAAGAAGTGTACCCAGGATTGAGCCCTGTGGAACACCTATAGTTGTTGGAAGTTGGGGAGATAGAACTCCTTGCCATAGAACTGATTGTTGTCTATTGGATAGGTAGTTTGTAAACCAGTCTATAGTAGCAGGAGCAAAGGATAGGGCAGCTAGAGAATTTAAGAGTATTTGGTGTGAGACCATATCGAATGCTTTTGATAGGTCTAGATATATGGCGGAAACAAAGTTATTTTCATTTCTGTACTGGCTGACCTGATGTGTAAAACAGAGGAGAGCAATGCTTGTACTATGGTTAGGGCGAAAACCATACTGTATGAAGGAAAGAAGGTTATTAGTAGCAAGAAATTGCATGACTTGTGTGTGAATACATTTCTCAAGAAGTTTAGAAAGGGAAGACAGGAGTGCGATGGGGCAGGAGTTGGAGAAGTCATAGGAGTTACCACGTTTGTGGAGTGGAATAATATGAGAGACCTTTTTAGATAGTGACTGGATGGAGTCTATAAAGTGATGATTAAATTGGGATGCTATGTCAGTGTTGTTATTAGGGTGGGTAGGAGAGGGGGCGGTTGTTTTGCCAAGATTTAAGAGGGAGGTGATGGCTTGCCAAAGCTTTTGGGGGTGTTTTGAGTGTTTATTTTGTAGTCCTAGGAAATAGTTCTGCTTGTCCAGATTTGTTTGTTTTTCGGCTTGATTCCTGAGTAATTGATATAGTTGCCTATTTTGTGGGGACCTGTCTTTTTTCCATTGTTTCTAGGCTTTGCCTCCAGATTTTAGTAAGGCTCTAGTTTCCCTGGTAAGCCATGGAAAATAATTTGTTTTTGCCCTAATTTTCCTGATGGGTGCAATAGTATTAAGGACATTGATAAACATACAATTAAAGTAGTCAACTGTTTGGTCTAGTCCTAGGGAAAGAAGTTGTTTCCAGTTACATAGTTTAAGTATGGTGTTTAGATCCTGGGGATTTAAGTTGCGCTCATCTCTAACTTGTCTGTATGTTACGGGTTTTGGAATAGCGGCATGTTTCCTTAGGAGAAAGATGGGGTGGTGGTCGCTGAGGAAATCTGGAAGGCAGCCAGATGTTGGGTTTGGGGTAGTTTACTAGTATCCAGTGAAGAATAGATTGTTTATGGGATTTTTTTATCTGTGCTAGTGGATTCCTGGATAAGTTGCATAAATCCGAAAAGGTTAATGTGATTGGTGAGATTGTTGGAGTTACAGGTTGACCAGTTGATATTTAGATCACCTAGTATAATAGTCTCTTGTGGAAGGTTGTTTGAGATCCACTGGATGGTTTCCTCAATTATTGGGGAGTTGTTTCCTGGAGGAATATAACTGCAGATAATATTAATTCTCTTTGTGTTGTTTAAAGTTAGCATGGAGCCTAAGGTTTCTGCATTTTGGAATTTTGGCAGTGAGAGTTGTAGGGGTTGAAGGTTAAGTGTATTCTTAAAGAAAATTGCCACTCTACCTCCTTTCCTTCCTGTTCTGTCTAGTCTTAAGGTATTGTACCCTTGAGGCAGGATTTCCTCATTTAGTATACTGGGTTTCAGCCAGGTTTCAGTTATGGCAAGTATGTCGGGGGAGTGTTGGGATATAAATGAGTGTAGATTGGCAAGTTTGTTAGAGATGCTACAAATATTTATGTGAATGATTAGTAGGTCAGATCTGTGCCTATTGGAGGGTAGGGTAGTATATGGTCCTGGGTTAGGATGTATATCACCCAAAATGAGTAGCCTTATGCTGGATAGTATAATGTGTTTAATGGTGTGAGCTACTTCTATATAGGATTTATTTTGTAGTGATTTGGTGTATGCATTTAGTAGGCAAATCATGTATGGGTGTAGTATATAAGTATCTCTAAATAGTGAGGGTCAGATAGGGGAAATGTATGTGAGTTAAGGAGTATGGTATACTATGTGTAATATGGTAGGAGGTATTGTGAAGAGGTAAATTGGTTTGTGTTGATATAAGGTGAGCTAAGGTGGCTAGAGTTAGCAAGAGAAGTGATAGTGATGTTTGCATTGTAGTGCTGAAGCAGTGTTTGACTAATGACAGTTATGAGTGATAATTATAGGGCAGGGGAGGTTTGTTATAGTGAGAGTCTTTGGTAGGAGGGTGGAGGGTGTGGTTTGGGTAGGTGGGAATCTGTAGCTGATTGGTGTTGGGGATGGTCAGGTGATATGGGGTTAGAAATATATTTGGCTGTACTGGGGTGGGTGGGAATGGGGGTAGGGTAGAGGAGGGGAGTGAGGCTTAGCCAGACCTCAGTCACAGAGCCAGTCTGTGAGTTCTGTTAGGACTGAGTAGGCATGGAGCACAAAAGGATAGGAGTGCTAAAAAAAACAATTGTTTTACGCAAACAATATCTCTTGTCTGTAGCTATTTGAGTGTTACTTTGCAAGAAGTAGGAGAGGGGGCCTTAATGACTATTGCCAGTGCTGCTGATTCCCTAGTGGGACACTATATAATGTTATATACATAAAGACTAAAGAATTATTATTAGTTAACAACCTTATGTTCTTTGTCAGTACTACAGAAAGTAGACTGGTTTTAAATTCAGGTTCACAAATTGAGTAATCTCCTAGCATTACAAGTCTTCAAATAGGGGTGGGCAAAGCAGGGAGAGAGGAAAACAAGTGAAGAGTTCCTGGGAATGAAGAAAGGAGAAATATATAGCTGGATGTTAGAATATATCACAAAGCAAGGTCAGTCTACAGGCTACAATTAGTATAACACATTTATGCTTAGTAGCACAGTTAAGCTCTACATTGTTCAAGGAAGTGTAAGGTATGTTATACAAAACAAGCACATGTTCATTGGCGGCTTAATAGCTTACTGACGGATGAGGCAAATTCTCCTTACAAGCGTGTGGTAATTAGATCCCAGCTATAATACTATGTTAACACAAGAAAACAGTCTTCTGTTAGGTATTAGCCGATACTACAATATTTAAATAGTATGAGAATGCTTACAACCGACAGATGAGGCAAGTTCACCTTATAAACGTGTGGTTAATTAGGGCTTAGCGATAACACTTAATTAATACAAGAAAAAGTCTTCCTTTAGATATTAGCAGACAGTATAACAGATCTGAACAAATGGAGAATGCTTGCAACACATAACACTATGTTCGACTAGCTACACATTACTGTTATCGGCTATCAGATGCAGAAGAACCACAGTATACAATTCAGTTACAGTTCTCTGTCTTCTATGCCCTGAGATAATTCTGTCTTTTAACAAGGAGCAGCAGGGAATTCACTCTATGTAGTTACTTTTATATTCCATAAGCTGAATTATGCCGATACCATTTCATTCAATGGTAGTTTATGGTGTTTGCAAATTACTTTCTATATTCCATTAGCTCAATTATGCCAATAGCATTTCACTCAGTGGTAGTTTACAACATTCGCAAATTCAGTCTTCAGTATTTCAACTACATTAGCTTTGCCGTATAATACTGTGTACCAGATTGCTCAGTTGTTACTCATACCCATTGCCACAGCCCGACAGCTTAACTACCTTACATTAGCGGACTAGCTTGTCTAACATGGTCTACACATAATATAACATTCATAGAACAGTCTTAGCACCACCGCTGGGATCCGCAACCACTAGCACATAGTTTATAAGAAGTGTCATAAAAGCACTGATGTTTTATAAGATTAACCAATTTCTCATTTTTCTGCAAACTGGTACAGCAAGCTAAACTGTTCATCTCTGTTCACATGAATATAATAAACATAATCATTGTGAAATTAAATGTAACTGCTTCAGAAAAATTATGGGACCCACATATGATTGTTTTATCTTTAATCAGCTTTAAATAGCTTTACAGGGAATAGATGTGTAGTCATAATCCATTAAAAACAGTCTTCTGATGATGATAATCTCGATAAGTAAAAGAGTAAAAGATAATAAAGCAAAAAAAAAATCTACCACGCAAAACGTTTACTAATACATGTAAAATTCTATGATTATTACTTATTTCTGTAATGTTTATTAATAACAACCGCTGTAAGGTTGCACAGATGTAATTTAATGGGGCTTTTCTCCATGGGCCTCCACTGTAAATGGGTTTCTTGCCCAGTCATATATTCCCAGTAAACAAATAAATTTAAAAATTTAAATGCAAATGTAAAATAGACTCATGTTTATAGCTAATGTTATTTTAACAGCTGCATTGTCAGATCAAAATATTTGTTCAACGAACCATTGTTTGTTTACTTAAGAAAATTAGTCTAATCAAACAAACACCATGGTCTTATCTCTAACTCTCTCTCTCTCTCCTCTCTCTCTCTCTCTCTCTCTCTCTCTCTCTCTCCCTCTCTCTCTCTCTCTCTCTCTCTATATATATATATATGTATATATCTTTATATCTATATCTCTATCTATCTATCTATCTATCTATCTATCTATCTATCTATCTATGGAGCAAATAAAACAATATCAATGAAAGCATAGTTTTAGACACACACACACACACACACACACACACACACATATATATATATATATATATGTAATATATATATATATATATATATATATATATATATATATATATATATATATATATACTTCATTGAGCCATCTTACCGCAATATTGAATCTGAAAACATTGAGACCATAACATTTAATTCCCAGAACACTGAAAAACGAAAACATTGAATGTTGTAACATTGAGTGTGTTAAATACTAATGATGTAGAGTATAAATCTTGTAGTACTACTTTAATAAGTTATGCAGTGTACTAAACAAACACGGCAGAGGTAACATTTAATGTTGAAAGATGATTTTTGAGGTTTTTTGGTAAAAGTTTGTAAGAAACGGGTAAGGAAGTTTTTATTTCTGAGAAAATATTTCTAAGCTTGGAAGAAATGCTAGCAGTGGTAGTTAAAGTGGTGGGACAAGTGACTAGGAGGGGAAGTGTGTATGTTGGATGTGTGTAGGTGTTTTGTGCACAGAGTAGGTGCATGTGTGAAACTTATTGAGATAGTGGTACAGTGGGAATCAGGAAATGTAGCTGTTTTCCACTATAGTGTGATCTCGGAGTTGGTATAATAAATTTGTAGGTGTTGTAGGCGGACAGCCCCCTTGCAAAAATATAAAAAAAAGGCATGATCTGGAGTATGCAATCATGAATGTAATGTTTTATGTGATAGAAGGGAATAGTGTTGCAAAGACTCATCTGAAACAGTGTTATTGATGTTATGTACTTGCGATGTTTAGTATATCGATTTTAGGAATATTCAACTTTTTGACATCTAGATGTTATGGTCTTGATGTTTTGTACTTCAACATTGTTGTAAGTTTGTAAGTCAACTTAATGAAGTAGATCCATGTGTGTGTGTGTGTGTGTGTGTGTGTATGTGTGTGTGTGTGTGTGTGTATGTGGTGTGTGTATGTGTATATATAAATATATATATATATATATATATATATATATATATATATATATATAGATGTACGAGATTTCAGCATAATCTCATAACATCAAACCCCAAATGATCCAATTCAGATGTTCAATGTTCAAAAGATAAAAAAAAAAAAAAAAAATCAAACAAAAAAAAAAAAAGAAGAAAAAACATTGTTTACATGTGTGTTTGTGTGTGTGTGTGTGTGTGTGTGTGTGTATATATATATATATATATATATATATACACACACACACACACACACACACACACACACACACACACACACACACACACACACATATAGGATACAGACTTTACATTCAAAAGTTATTTCATCAAACTGTACAAAAGACAGTACAGCTGATTGAAAGTCAGCTTTTCCTGAGCAAAACTGCAGTACTGTGGGGAGTGGGAAATTTGCACTTCCCACACTTTGTTTACATCAATGTGTACCTTCCACTTTTATTGCATTTACTGTTGGGTTCCTTCTTATGAACAAATAAAAGACCACCACAAATTATATTTGCCCATTTCTCAGAATAACACTTTAATATTAGAAGTTTGTTTGGTAAACAACCTAAGGATAACTTCATTGAACATGTCTGTATAATTTCTACTTGCACTGATATTGTTAGCTGCTAAATGTTAAGTATAGCTGTACATCCTGTTCACCTTAACTTTTTGTATATTGTCTCAGTTGTAAATCCCAGCTTTGTCATTTATATCCCCAGTATATCTGCAAGACATAGACCTATCTTGAGATTATGTGCCATTGCTTCAAACTTGTTGCTTGCCAGATAAGTTGAAGTTCTTAAAAAGTTTAACTTCACCATATGTCTTTACAGGATAACAAGGTGTATTCTGTCAGCAAAGTTGTGCATTTATTTTCACTGGCCTCTTATTTCATTTTCATTTAATGATAAATATCATCTTTCTACACAGTAATGCTAATGTACAAAATGGGAATCTACAGAACAATAAATTCCAGCTAATAAAAGTTCTGTAATACAGTCCTACCAAACAGTTATATCATCAATAAAATTAAACAGAAAAGGTTTAGAATATATATGATTAATACATTTCCTCAGTTTTCCATTGGCTTCAAAAACTTTAATAACTAGGGACTTAACAACATTAATTCACTGTTTTATGTTTGGTGAAATATTGGCTCATGAAAAGTGAACACATTATCACTCAATGTCACATCTAAAACTAAATAAATAAAACCAGCTAGCTTTGATTTCAAAGTTAGATACATTGTCATTTCGACTAACTTTTATAGTTTAATTTCAGCCTATTTGGTATAATAGTACAAAGAAATTCAATGCCTTTTTAATGAAGATGCATTCATGACCACAAATGCAACTGTCAGCAAATGCTAACATAATAAGAGCAATAATTCCCCAGATTCTATCTGTGATGGTAAAAAAGCTGTTGTTCAAAATCAATAGCTCTGTACACCAGCCCCATTCAGTCATAGCTGGTTTATTTGTTGAATGTACCATGTCTTATAAATATTGAAATTGCCAAATACAGCTAATATAATGGAACATAGTACATAAAATATGTAGATTGTCAATGGGAAATATAAGTGATATTAATATAAAGTGATTGTAGATTTCTAATAGATTTTATCATACTTCTAAATCTCATAATATACTGAATAAATGTTAAAAAAATCCTTGTTCTAAATATTCCTTCACTTAACTAACAATTGTGACACAGTTGTCAAGTGCGGTATGTACACTGTCATAAACTGCAGTGTGCTTAGTGTTTGTGTATAATTTTCAGTAGATTATCAAGGCTAAACTCACATTCTGGGGGCTTGATCAAGATGGCTAACTGATAGCAGCAGCTGATGTAAGCTCTGTGATGGAAAACTTTTCTCTGACAGAAAAAGTAAAAAAATAAAATACTGTGATACTTGTTAGCTAGTTTTATTTACTAATAGTCAGATAAATTATTTATAGCTTGAAATTATTCAAAAGCTGTATTTTTTCTGTCAAAATTTCAACTGCTTGATTAAGGGAGAAAAGAGACTTCAACATGAGTAACTCAAGAAATGGTACTCTGGATTCTTCTGTTAAAAGTACATCCAGTCAATAGTATCCAGTATGCAGGATGTACAATTAAAAAATAGACAAACTGGATACCATACTAGAAAGTTTCAAAGAAGAGATCAGAAAGAGGATGGAACATTTTGAAATTCTTAGGAAACAACAAGGTGCACAAATCATCAGTAAGTCTTTAAATGATCATGAAGGAATAATAACTAAAGGCGAGTTTCAGACTGAATTTCTGTTAAAACAAAATAGCTGGCTCATGAAAAAAAAAACAGTGCTTTAGAAACTAGACTGAGAAAAAATAACATTAGAATATATACTTTACTTGAAAAGTATGAGGAAGACAATATAATAAACTTAAATACCTGGCTACATAAAACAATAAATCTACTTGAAAATGTATCTTTTGGAATTGAAAAAGCGCATACATTCCTAAGAACACCTCCTAAGAAGGAAAACTCACAACCACATTCAATTATAGTTAAGTTGATGTCTAGCTTAGAAAAAAAGATCAAATATTAGAATCAGCAAGGTCCAGCCCACCTATTAAAATAGATGAACATATAGTCAGATTTGACAATTATTTTTCCAGTAATGAGTAAAAGATAAACCTGTTTTCCACTGATCAAGGAATTTAATAAGAACAATAAACCATGTTGGTGTTTCCTGCAAAGGTCAATTTATCCATTTATGAAGAAACCAAAATATGTAACATGTTGGAGGAGGCATCCACTTTTGTTAACAGAAATAAAATCTTTAGTAAGACCGAGGGAATGGAGTAGAGCAGTATATTCTTGAAAAGAAAGAGTGAGCTGAATTCTTGGAAAGCTGTTTATAAAACTGAAAAGCCTAAAAACAAGTGACCCTTATTCTCTGATTTCAGGACTATTCTTTTCTGAAACAATAAATTTGCCATTTAAGTAAAAGGTTTGTACTAGACTTAAAGCTTCAAAATATATGTAAGTATGCATTTATATTTTAAACTAAAATATTTTATGATGTGGAATATAAAGGGCTAGTTTTACTGTTTTACTATATTTACAATGAAAGGCTTAATATATTTCATTTCAGTGAACACATAAGCATATTTCTAAATGTCTGGTAAATACTTCCTGTAAGAGAATGTTATTATATTATAAACAATAGAATTGGTAACTTTAAAGCTATATAAGTTAAGAATTGCATTTTATTTGTTCAGCTTTGCTTAGTATGTGCATTATGGTTACTTGAATGGCAAGTCTAAGTAATATGCTAATTAGAATTGTTAAAGGTGCTGGTGGTTTTGTTTTCTTTGTTCATGTGGCACACATTCCTTTTACATGTCATTTATTAAACAACTGACACTTAGAGAGAAAACTTGAGAACAAAAGAATATTCCTTTTCTTCAGAATGCTGGATTCTTCCTCCCTTTAGCTTTCCTGAAGAAAAGCTAGTCAAAGTTCATCACTAATGTCTGTGAAAGAAGAAAAGAACTTTCATTTTTTTCCTCAAGTATACATGTGAGGAGACAACTCAAATAACACTATAGTAATGTTTAATACTGAGTTGTTATAACATATCATTTGATTACATTTTATAAGTTAATAGCTTATGCAGTATTGATACTAACTTTAACTATACATAGTAACTGTACATATTAACTGAAAGAGGTAAAGTTAGATGTTTGTAACTGATTAAAGAAGCTTAAAAGAACTACGAAAAATGAGAAATTTACAGAGGAAATTAGTAACTACTGTGTGCTGTGAGATGTCATTTTCACATGCTGTAGTCTAATTCTGATGTCAGCATTTAAAGCTTAGATCAGAATAGCAGTTCACAATGGCTAAAACACACATTCAACTTAAATAAGCAGGAATACTTTCATATAGTCAAGATTGCTTGCAATGCTACAATTAATAAGAGTGAAAATCTTATGAATAATATACTTACATACAAGGATTAACAAAAGAGCAATGTCAGTATATTATGAAATATGTACACATACTATAATCTTTAATAGAAAGCTGATGGCTAAATAACTCTTTGATGGGAGATTTTAGAAATACAAGATGTATAGAATAAGGTAGACTACTAGTGGGAAAATAAGACAGAAAAAATATTTAAATAAACTGCTTTTAAGAAAGATGTTTATTATATATACCTGCATATGACAGAAATATGAAGGTATAGGATCTCATATAATTAACATAGAAAATCATATAAAAAATTTGCAAATAATCTGAAATTTGAAGCTTGGGCATGTGTACTTTGAAGCTTTTTATATGTTGCATGTTATTCGATTCACTAAGACTACCTGAAATAACTAATTTCATAAGTTTAAGCTGAAACGTGAGGGTTTTATTTCTCAAACAGTACATCCATTTTGATAGAGAGTAACATAGATTTTTCAATATGTTTGAATCTGGGAAGGGAGAATGAGATTTGAAGTGAACACTTTGTAACTTTTTAATACAGAATATTGAATACAGATTCCTGTCCCAGAGACTTCCTATACTCTGGAACAAACTACCTATCTATATTTAACAAAGCTCCTCATTAGTGCTCTTCAAGAAAAATCCTGATGATTGGATGGGAAATAGGAAATTCACCCCAGGGATCACCTTTTGGCTCTGCTCAACATGGGCACAAGAAAATAATTTTCTTGGGTGGCAAAAGCCAGGGTACCTTTTTGGCTAGGCTGATATAGGCCCTAGGGCCAATAGCCTAGTACCTAACTATGAACCTATGAACAATATAGACTGCAAATGTTTTGATGCCATAGAAATAGTAAGACATTCCCTTTGAGCCCAGTAATGTACATATTTTTATGAAGTGGTTTAATAAGCTACAGGATTTTTAAATAGTTTTATATTATGTTACAAGTGTTACAGAAACTCTATATATAAGCACTTGTATTTTAAAAACAAATTAAGACATTTTTGTCAGAGCTATAAAATGTGTGTGTGTCTTTTGACATAATAAATGTATATGCAAATTGATTTCTCTTTTGTATTATAATTTAGTAGGATAACATTACCTGTCACTTGTAAGTTTACAGATCTCTTCAGGTCCCACTCTGTTATGCTTAATTTATTTAGATGTCTACTTATAATAATGTTGAATGAACAAATAATTTAGGAATATTTATTGGGAAATTTATACTGCAATTATATAAATAGGTATATAATATACTATTTGTTGTATTATCTAATATTTGTGATTAATAGAAGAAGATCATTAAACTTTTATCTAGAAATGGAGGGAATAGATTTAAATGGCAAAATATATTACAAAATGAATAGTCTCTTGTTGTTTTGACCTATATATATAATATTATATTAATTATTTGTAAGTTGGTAGCTTTTGGATAGTTTTTTCATGAATGTTTAGGTGTTGGTAGGCAGAGCGATAGTATAGTAGTTTGACTACACAGTAGGTAAACTAGGAACTTTGGTATCCATGACAGATTGTGTTTTATTAGCAATATATACAGTTATAGTTGTAGACTTGTCTTTGTTTTTGTTATGTTTGAGTTTAAGTAGTTTAGTTTGTAGAAAGAAAAACTTCAAAAATATCTGGAATGTTACGATAGTGTCAGAGGAATACATTATATATATAATTAAATTAATATAGTGTATAAATGTGTCATATAATCTTTTAAATGAAATCTCTTTAAATACATAGTAGGGATAGTTTAATCTGTTATCTATTAATGTAATGGGAAAAATAATGGCAGCAAAAGGAAATCATTAACGAGATATCTAGAACTAGATAGAGGAGACATTATATTCTTAAAAGGAACCCACTTGATAGATAAAAATGTACGATATTTAAATAACTTAGGTTATGAGGAGTTATCATCTACTTCTATTAACAAAAGAGGAGAGGAGCTACAATACTTTGGAGAATATCCACTATAATGCCTAAAGTCATGGAATCTATTAATGATCCCAAAGGAATGTGCACCTCTATAATAATTACATGTAATGGCAAACTCTATACATTAGCTAATTTTTGCTGGATCCCTGGAATAGGTGCAAGAGTGTTTAAAGAACACTTAAACTTACTACCAAGTCATTGGAAGGGTAGTTTAATTTTAACAGGGGATTTTAACTGCATATCTTGCATAGAAGATAGAAATAAACAGAAGAAAGTTAAAATACTGGCATCAGCTAAAGCACTTAGGTGTATTAGTAATAATAATTTAGTTGATTTACAAAAGCAGAAGATAAGTCAATGTTCTTCAATCATTATTCGTATGTGCATGGGACACACACTAGAACTGATAGGATTTATACCTCTATCGATTTACTTAATAAAGTGAATTATTTTAAAACTATTCCTTGTCCTTTAGCTGACCATAATGCACTAAGGGTTAATATAGTAATGGCTATACAGAAATTTGAGATTTATAGAACCCCAGTATGTTTGATGAAATTAAAAGAGTTTAAGAGTTACCTTAAGGAGCAAACTGAGAATTTTTTAACTTTTAATGATAATGTTCAAGTTATTAGCCTCATACTATGGGATTCCTAAAAATGTTTATTAAAGATAGAATGGGAAGTTGGGCTAGTAATAAAATGAAAGAGTGGGGTAAAGAGTTGTTAGAAATACAAGATGGAATACACAAAGCAAGGCCTGAGTAAAGAAATTAGATATTCTTAAAGTCATTAAAAATAATGACAAAATATCAAAATGTTTTAACACATAAAGTGGAGATAGCTTTAGAAAAAATAAAATTGTACAGTTATGTGATGACTTCAAAAAAATCTGCGTAGATTAGCTAACAGATGTAAGATGTTAAGCAAAAAGGCACAAGCCAATAATATCCGAAATCCTCACACTAATGAGCTTACTTCAGATATAGAGGAAATGTTTAATATTTTTAAAAAATTCCATAAGGATCTACATAAAGATAAAAATAATAATCCTGATGATTACAAAATTGACAATTATTTAAAAAAAATGTTACTAATAAACTTAATAACTATGTGTGTGTATGTATCTTTAAGAAGCTATCCAAGGGCTTGCACAAGTGTATAAATATCGAGCACGTGCAAGCCTGAATGCCATTTTGTTGTAAGCTGTTGCAATATAAGCATCTATGTCTGTAAGCTTTGTCTGTTAATCAGTTTGTTTATATTTTATGTTGCTGCTATCCATCCTGATGTGTTTCTATGTATTAAAGCATCTAAATGATATACCTCACCTGCATGTCTTCTATGTTAGAGAGGGACGTGAGACATGGTGTCAGAAGCGGCATGTTTAAAGGGACATAATGTTAGAAGAAGAATGGCCAAAACTATTTGTTGCCTAAGTCTGAGAGGCACCCAGTTGGCATTGGAAAAATATAAAGGAGTGGATCATCCTTGCTGTATGCATAATTTGCAAAGTGTGTCAGAAATTAATTTCAAATGTTAAAATTTGCTCACACTATTTCTCATTCACAAAATATGAAATGAGGTGTGCAGAATGCTCTAAACAACATTTGAATAAACCAATATGTCTAATATTGATAAAAATATTCAAATTACTATGGAAGTTATTTGAAATAAAGTCTGACTTGCATAAAACAAATAAAATAAGAGGAAACAACTGCATTTTCACTAAGCATGTATTTTTTCTACTAATTAAAGATATCAGAGTTATCAGACATGTAAAAAGTATTTGTATGTTTGTGCAGTATCACAGTAAAGTTATTTCACAAAATACAGCCATTACAGAGCATATTTTATAAAATGTACAGTATTTTGAAGAGTTTATTGTGCATTTGAATGTTAACACAAGCTCACAACTGTTTGCTCATACATAATTACAAGGGGCATATTTTCATTGTGTTTGTGCATAGCTTGTGGGCATGGCTGATGGAATCTGAAAACCCAGTGCACTTGTATTTGACAATAACATTGCAGAAAACTGGAGAGTGTTTAAGCAAGAGTATGACATTATCATATAGTCTGCATTTTCTAATAAAGATAACTGTACAAAGGCATTTATTCCACTTAATTTAGCTGGGTCGGAAGCCATAGAAAGAGAATGTTGTGTATGCACCTGTGATCTATACAGGCCAGGGGGAAAACCATCATATTGTTGTACTGGCTGAGACAAGAGAGGATCCTGAGTGCTTAAAATGTAAATTTAGAGAAATGTGTAACCTCAAGACAAATTTTTAAATGGAAAGGCACTAATTTTATATAAGGGATTAAAAGCCTGGTGAAAATTTGCAGCATATATAACTGACTTGATAAACAAGGCTAAAACATGCAGATTTGGTGATTTAAGGGCTAAGTTGATAAAAGACAGACTTGTGTGTTGTATTAAAGATGATGCTGTGAGAAAGATCTTGCTTTGTGACAGTGATTTAACTTCGAATAAGGCCATTGAGATTTGCCAAATATAAGTGCTCACAGAGAAGCACACAAATATGTTTACAAATGAGAATAGCTCTAGAAGGCACAGTGACAAAGCTCATGTTCATAGTATGCAGCATGTGGTTAAAAGAAACAGGCCCAAGCACATGTCAGCAACTGTAGCCCCTGCAGGACTCACTGGTAAACCCCAGAGCTTTCCAGCAAATTTCTGAGTTAACACAGTCTCAGTGAAGCATAAGAGTGAGTCAGCAAACTCAAAGCATGGGCCACAGCCTAGTTTCATTGCCAGCTGTCATAACTGTGGTGGAAATCGTGAATCTAAAAGGAAGACATGTTCATATTTTGGCCAGCAGTGCCAGAAATTCAATAAGTGGAATCATTTCAAAAGGTTTTATAAATCAAAAGGCCCACATTCTTTCATTAAAAGGGAACATTTTAAAGAAAAGAGTTGATCAACAGGAAAGCTGCAATCCTATTCTTTATGTTGATGGTGTGTCAGTGCTTCATGAAACAGTCAATGAGGCAGATTTAAGGGCAAAGGATGAAATATTTTGTATTGTTTGGATAAATGGAAAACCCATAAAACTCAAAGTTGACACAGGTTCCAAATGCAATGTTATGTCTTAAGAAACTTTTGCTACAGTGTGTCCTGGCAAAAGCCATGATTTGGCAAGGTGTGTGAAGTTTGTTGCTTATGGTGGGGAAGAAATTCAAACTGAAGTTTCAGTAGTGCTTTCATGTTATTCTGCTGGGCAACATTATGACTTGTTATTTTATGTGATCAAAAGGCACATCTAGTCATTATTAGGGCTCAGAGACAGTTTGAAAATGGGACTGCTTTCATTTAATAAGGAAGTCCATTAAGTTAGCTTAAAAGACCACTACTCTAATTTCACCCAGTAAATTTTTTCTACCTATGCTGATCTTTTTGAAGACAAACTAGGGAAGCTTCGAGTTGTATACTCCATGAAATTAGATCCAGATGTCAGCCCAGTTGTCAGGACAGCTTGAAAAGTTCCAATAGCCATGCAGAACAGAGCCAAGCTATTTAAAATGGTGCGACAAGGTGTGATTTGTCAAGTTGCAGAACCAACTGAATAAGTATCTTCCATGCTGGTAGCTCATAAGAAAAGCTTAGATGACATCATAATATGTATTGATCCATTAGATTTGAACAAAGCACTAAAAAGACCTCATCAACCAATGCACACGGTCAAAGAAGTTGCATCTGTGATGCCAAATGCAACAGTTTTTTGCTGTCTTAGATGCAAAGAGTTCATTTTGGCAAATTCAGCTTGACAAGAAATCTTCATTGCTCACTACTTTTAGTTCTCCATCTTACAGGTACAGATTTTAGAGAATGTCATTTAGGATAAATTCTGCAAGGGAAGTCTTTCAACATGCAATGGTGCAACTTTTTTCTGGGTATTCTGCTATTATAGTAGATGACATACTAGTAGGAGGTAATGGTGAAACTGAGCATGACAGAAAGCTCAAGAATGTACTGGAAAGAGCTCTTCAAGTGAATCTTAAGCTCAATCCACAGAAATACAAATTCAGGCTACAAGAGGTTACTTATGTTAGCTATTTATTTACTAGTTCAGGTCTATGACCAGACCCTTCAAAGCAAACAGACATTTTTGAGATGCCAGCTCCATGCAATGTTCAAGCCATGCAAAGTTTTCTTGGCATGGTTAACCATCTAGGCAAGTTCATTCCAGACTTGAGCCAACTTTCAACACCACTTAGAGAGCTGACACATAAAGGTATATCCTGGTCTTGGTTAGAGCAACACCTAATAGCATTTGATATCCTGAAACAGAATTTCTAGTCCAACTCTCAGATATTATGATGTTCACAAGCCAGTTACTCTTTCATGTAATGTTTCGAAATTTAGTCTTGGTGCAGTCATTCTACAAGTTGGTCAACCTGTTGCCTATGCATTGAGAACTCTTACCCAAACTGAAATGCTGTATGCTCAGATCAAGAAAGAGCTTTTGGCAATTGTGTTTGTATGTTCGAAATTCTATGATTATGTTTATGGTAGACCTATCCAGATCAAAAAAGACCACTGACCTCTAGTCACTGTTAAGAAAGCCTATGCATTCAGCTCCAGCTACATTGCAACGTATGACATTGAGATTACAAAAGTATAATTTCACTCTCATCCCTAAGAAAGGAAAAACTTCTTTATTTTGCTGATACATTGTCCAGATCACACAAAACACCACTGAACCGCATGAGAGTGAGAACCTTGATTTTGAAGTCATGGAAGTGAGAAATGTTTCCTCCACATGTCTTGATGAGCTAAGAGATCACACAGACACAGATCCAGTTTTACAAAGGTTCAACCACTTTATCAATTAATGATGACTGTCAAAGCAATATAGTTTACCTCAATAATTGCAACCTTATTTTCCATACAGAAATAAGATTTTGTCTGACAAAGGTATCATTATGAAAGTTTCAAAAGTGATTGTTCCAAAGTACTTGCAACATGACTACATTACTATCTTTCATCATGGTCACCCAGGAACCAACTCTACCAAAAGAAGGAGAAGAGGTCTAGTATTTTGGCCTTCTATGTCACTAGACATCGCGAGAGTACTTTTATCTTGTTCTGTGTGTAATAGTACAAAGTCACATCAACAGAAAGAACCACTTCAGCTAAACCAGATTCCTGAAATACCTTGGTCGACAGTAGCCATTGATATTTTTGAGTGGAATGGTCAACATTATTTGATATTAGCAGACACTTACTTTAATTGGTTTAAGATTGACTTTCTTGCTAATTTAGCATCCAGTACTGTCATTACTAAGATTAAGCATTATTTTGCTTATGATTATCATTATGATAGTGAAGCTTTAACATTAGCTGTGTTACTTAGTAGTTTTCAGAATGCTAATAAAACTGACTGTTTGAGCCTTGTGACCCCCCCCCCCCCAGCTTGTGTAGTAATCTTAACTGTGCATTAGACAGCATACACTTAATTCAGGTCCTTTCTATTCTCTGCAATTAAAACTTAACCCTCAAGCAGCCTTGTCAGTGCTGTTTGCATTAGTTTTGTATCACTTGAGCCCCACCTGTTTATTTGCATCTCTATACATTCCCCTTCATTGCTAATATATCTCCCTACTCTAATATGTGGACAAACTGGCTACTAATAAACAAGTCAATGTAAAGACACACTCCCAACTTTAATAAACTTTGCTGTCTCGTCTATCCTTAAGTTTACAAGTTGAGTTTGTATTACTACTCACCTCCTCTTAGGCCTTCACTGATAGTTTCCCACTCCTTGCCTCTCTCATTTGGCTGGTTTCTTTGCATTGCATCTGGTTCACACCCTTTTTGCTACCCCCCACCCCCAATACTACGTCTATATTAGATTCCTGCTTTTTATGGAGCCATCTTTAAATTATTAGTCTGTCATCAGGACACAAGTGCTCATCAGCAGTTGAATTCTGCTCAATGGTAAGCTATCAGATACTTACCTGGTGATTTAAGCCCCACTCCATTCGCCCGTGCTACACACAGGCTCACTTCACACACCTCCCTGCCCCCTAATCCCACCTGCCCACTACATCTAGACTTATTCTAGGCACTAACCCCTCCCAATAACTAGCAGCCAGTCAGAACAATACTAGTAATCTATCTCCTCTGTCACCCACAGTACTCCACCCACTTCCAGTATAACTGCTCATCTGACACAGTCATGCTGCTACCTAATGTGCTTACACTCCTTACCTACACTCTGCTTGCAGACCTTACATCCTACCAGAACTCCATAATAGACAAACCCACCACTATCACTGCACTCTTACTCTTTCTTCTATCCATCACCCACCTACTAATTACACTTGTCATACCATCGCAATCTCTATCCCAATACACTCACCATGCTACCAGTCACCTGTTACATTCAAACAAAAAATATCCCTAACATATGGCAGGTTAATTACCATATTTATAAACTTATGTTTACTGCCCTATCTAAATTAGCCCTCAGTGGTGATATCCACCCTAACCCTGGTCCTACCATTACCAACTCCTCACCTAAAAATCAGCCTAACAGCTGCTCCTTCTCACAACTAACATCCAACAGAAAGCCATCTGACCTCCTGTTCATGTGTCTAAATATCAGAAGTATAACTAATAAAACCCATGACCTAAACACGAACATAGCCTTATACTATCCTGATATTCTCATCCCGACTGAAACCTGGCTCAAACCTCACATCAAAAGTAAGGAAATGCTCCCAACAGGTTATAACATTCTTCGAGTAGATAGACTATCTAAGAAAGGAGGTGGTGTGGCTATAATGTTTAAACACCACCTCAACATCCAGATCCTAAACACGTCAGCCCCCCACATTGGAAATGAAGAAATCCTATATGCCAACCTCAAACTAAACCCAAATAAAACAATCAACATCATAGGATGCTACTTACCACCTGGCCAAAACATTCCATCCCTGGAAAACCTCCTTAACTGGGCTAATTATTCCCTACCCCAGGAAACCATAATCCTAGCTGATTGTAATATCAACTGGCTGCATTGTAGTAACAATCATCCAGCCCAGCACCTAAACTTTCATGGTTTCTCCCAACTAATACAGTCATCTATCCAGATAAATAAAAACTCTAACAAATAAACTAGTCTCAACTGGATATTAGACAATAAAGGCCCTCACTCATACTTAGCTGGCTGTCTACCAGACAGCCTCAGTGACCACACTCCAACATTCCTTGTGCTAAACCCATTATCTATAGGCAAATCCAAAATAGGGTAAACTTTAACCCTCTCTCCTTCATCTCATCCCTTCAAAATGTGATTGAACACTACTAAAGTACCTCAATCTGGATGAAGCCATCAACTTCTTCAGTAGCACCTTCCTAAACATCCTAAACACACATGCCTCCATAAGAAATGCCAGTGTCAAAACAGAGTACTCCCCTTGGCTACAAAAAAGCACCAGGGCACTAATGAAAATCAGAGATAAGGCCTGGGAGTACTGGGACTTAACAAAACACACCTCCTCTAGACAGCCATTCCTAGAGTTGCGCAACAAGGTCAAAAAGCAAATAAAAGAGGATAAAACTCAATATTATCAGTCTGCCCTAAACTCCTCCCATCACAACCCTAAGCAGTTCTGATTTGCAATAAACTCCATTCTCCACCCAGGTAAAGTAGGCACCTCCCCACCTACCACTTCCCCTTCCTCCAGCAGCATTATTGACTCATTCAATAAACACTTTACTGAAACCATTTTGTCTTTGACTGAACAACACAACCCTCTACTCACCCTCCCTACATCAAAACCAAATACTCTGCCCACAGTCTTTTCTTTTTCATCAGTACCTACCTCCTATATATAAAAAAACTTCTATTGAAACTTAAGCTTACAAAACTTGCAGCTGACAATCTCCTCTCTGAATACCTAAAAATAGCAGAAGCTTATTCAGTCTCTATCTTAATTAATCAGTCCTTATCAGAAAGCTGTGTCCCCACACTGTAGAAAATATCACACATCATTCCCCTTCATAAATGTGGCTCCTCCACTGAACTTTCCAATTACCGCCCCATAGCTATCCTTTCTCCACTTTCCAGGATACTTGAGAACTGCATCCATTCTTAGGTTCATAAGTTCATAGGTAGATACTAGGCTATCTGCCCTAGGGCATTTATAAGCCTAGCCAGAGTGTATTTGGCTTCCGCCTCCCTATTAGATTAGCCTACTTTGCCTCTGTAAAGTAGGTCACAGAAGGTACCCTTTTAAGATTAGTTTACTGTGCCTCTGTCTAGCAGGGACACAGGAGAGATCCCAGGGGTGAATTTGCGATTTCCCATCCACGCGTCCAAATTTCGCTTGAAGAGGGTCAGCGAGGGGCTATGTCTAACATGAATTGGGATTCTATTCCAGAGTGAGGGGAGCCTCTGGGAATTGAATCTGTCCCTCCAGCATGTCCTATTTATTTTTGTGCTAAGGTTTAGGTTCCTGGAGCGTGTAGATCTAAGGGACTTGGATTTTTTGAGGTGGAGCATGTCCATTAATTCTGGGTTTGACATGGCTTTGTACATCAGGCATAGATTGCCTCTGAGTAGCTGGTAAGCAACTGAGTAGAGCTGCAGTTTCTTTACTCGAGCTGCATAGACATCTGTTTGTAGCCCATGGTCCTCTTGGTGAGGTACCTTTGGGGTCTCTCCAGTTGCTGGAGGTGTCAGGTAAGGTACATCCCAAAAGGGGCATTGTATTCAATTATGGGCCTGATGAGTGACGAGTAGAGGGCACAATGACCTCTCTTGATCTAGATGTGAACCCTTTCATGATAAGGTGGGCTATATAGAAGGTCTTTCTAACCACTTTGGCAACTTGATTATCAAAGGAGAGATTACTATCTACGTTGGTCCCCAAATCTCTAATTACTTCTTCCGTACTTAATGGATTACCACCTATGTGGTAATTTGTGGGCACCTTGTTTTTCCCAAAGGGGATGACTATGCACTTTTTAGCATTTAGCTTGAGGCTGTGGCTCTGCAACCAAGCATCCGTCTCTGTGAGACCCTTTTGAAGGATGCTTGTGTCAGCTGGAGATAAGTCGTAGACTACCTCTTAGCTAATAATCTCCTCTCCAGCACCCAGCATGACTTCAGGCCATACCACAGCACTACTACTGCCTTGCTCTCTTTCACTAATGCTATCCTTCATCATAAAAATAATGGCCTGTTCTCCTCTGCTATATTTCTGGATCTATCCAAGGCTTTTGACATGGTCTCACACAAACTACTAATCTCTGTTCTCACTAACCAATCCTTTTCCCAATCAGATACTGATTGGTTTCACAGCTCACTGTCTGCCAACAATCAGTTGTCTGGCATAATGACCTATCTCCTTGACTTCCTGTAACACTCAAT
Organism: Protopterus annectens; assembly: GCF_019279795.1. Taxonomy (NCBI): domain Eukaryota; kingdom Metazoa; phylum Chordata; order Ceratodontiformes; family Protopteridae; genus Protopterus; species Protopterus annectens. The sequence continues at coordinate 1,208,753,370 of NC_056746.1, read as the reverse complement.
GTTCCCCAAGGCTCCATCCTTGGTACCCTACTATTCTTACTCTTCACCAATGATCTATTCATAGCCACAAAGAATGCTTCTCTTGCACACTATACAGATGACTCCACCCTCATCTGCTCAACTCCAGCTATAGCTGAACTTCACAAGATCACACAGGAAGCCTTTTCATCTGTAAAAAACTGGCTATCTAATGCCCAGTTATTACTCAACCCGAGCAAGACTAAACAATCTCCTTATCTTCCAACCCACTAAATCTAGCCCAATTATCCCCCACTTTAATATTCTAGCCAAAGACAATACTGACATCTCCCCAATAGAACACACCAAACTACTTGGTGTTGAGACTGATAACAATCTCAGATTTGGCACTCACATTTCTCTTACCATAAAAAAGGTTCACAAAAAGCTAGGTGCTTGTACAGAACCAAACAATTCCTCACCAAGACAGCCAGAATTTCTGCAGCCAATTCTCACCTAATCTCCACTTTACTCTATGCCTCTCCTATGCTTACCTACCTTAGACAAACAGACCTAAACAAGCTCAAGGCTTGCTACAATAAAATTGCTAAGTTTGCCACTGGTGCATCTTATCACAGCCACCACTGTATCTCACTTAGAGAACTTAACTGGCTTGAACTCCCTCAACTTCTTCACCTGAATCAACTCTCTCTCACCCACAAGTTAGTAAACCATCCTTTTAAAGTCCCATCCTTTCAAAACCTTCTCCAGCCCTACAGCTCCACTAGACCACTACGGTCCAGCAGCAACAGTCTACTTCTAGTCACCAAACCCAAGATCTCAGCAGGATAAGTGCTATTCTTCTGCATCATATCCAGATTATGGAACAATCTCGCCCCTCTCTAACCACACTACCTTCATTCAATCCCTTCACGACTGCACTAAAAACTAACTTAAAAAGTCTCTGGTTATGCCCATGCACCAATCCTGACTAGTAACCCTCCTTTTACCTCCCCTTCCTCACTCCTTCCCTAACCACCCTGCCTCACAGCATCAGATCATTGCATTCCTTCCTCTGCAGGCTCTGACTCACCCTTTAACCTCTCCTTCCCTCCTCACTCAATCTCTCAAACCTGTTATAACATGTTTAACTACCTCACTTCTTCTCAACTCCAAATACATATCCAACTGACTTACACCTAGCTTCCTCTCACTACCACGTGTACTACTCACTCAGTCTCTTACTTCTCTATCTTCCCCTTCCATCACATTAGCCCTTCTAGCTTGTTTTACCTTCATGTGGAGTTTCTGCTTTATATCTGCTTGAGTTTAGTGCAATATTTGTATATACGATTTAGGTATATGAGTTTAGAACAGTATCCTTTTGAGCTTAGTACTATCTGTATATACACCCTGCCTTTATTCCTAGCCTCTAGCTATATTTTGGTATATCTGTTCATTACTATGTTTCATACTGTATGTATAGCTAATGTTTGCTGCAGTATGTATTATTTGCTATTGTATATATATTCAATTGTTCTTTATGTACTCTGCTGTTCATTTAATTGTTCTTTGGAGCATTTCTCCATGAGCATCCACTGAAAAAGGACCTGTGTCCAGTTGGAATTTATTTATTATTTGTTTATTTATTTTACATTTGTTGATGGGGATTGTCCGACTGAGCTGAAGATCCCTTTTTCAACGGCGGCCCGGGGAGACAAGCTCCAACATATTATGCAACTTTCATTATAAATTAGCATTAAACAGCAATGTTACAGGATTATTACAAGGCATTAAGTAGCAATACAATGCTATACAGTGTCAATAATCAGGAGTAAAGCATAACTATTTCAAGATGTATAAAAAGAAATATGTTATTAAGATGAGTATAGTTTTGGGGGTAAGCGGTTAAAAATACCCAGTTTTATCATGATGTAGTTGCATGAAGGCAAGACAGTAAACAAATGTAAATAAATACATAAATAATAAATAAATACATTTGCAGTCCATGGTAGTCCACACAAAGTTATTTCTGAGAATGGCACGCAGTTTACAAGCCAACAGTTCAAAAGATTTGTCGAAGAATGGCACTTACTCATGTCACAAGTAGCCCTGACTATCTGCAGTTGAATGGTTTGGCAGAATGTGCAGTTCAAAGTGCAAAACAGTTACTTGAGAAGTCAAAACGAGACAATAGTGATATTTTCCTGACTCTCTTAAATCTCAGAAACATTCCTTGTTATAAACATCTTGATTTACCTACCCAGAGACTTCTGTCGAGACAAACCAAAACCACATTACCAATCAGTAGTCAGTTGTTGATTCCATGTGTCAAGAACAAAATGTTAGTGAAAGCAAATCTGTTGAAGAAGCATTTAACCCAGAAGTCCTACTACAATAAGACAAGCAAACTGCTTAATCCATTACGAGAAGGATACGTGTTAAGGATGCAAATGTCCAAAGGTTATGATCAGTTTGGTGTCATGAAGAATATTTCCCCAGAGCTGAGATCATACATTGTGGAATCACAAGAAGCAGAGTTTAGGTGGAATTGGAAACATTTAAGACCAGTATCCAAGCCTGCACCACAGCACATATCCTGTGAGAAACACTCTTTATCTCAGAGTGACTTGTCCACTGTTCCAATTCCAGAGGAAGTTCCAGAGAATTTTCCTGTTCCTGTGACAAATCCAGAAGTTTTTGTTATGAGTTGTTCACCAAAGACTGTCCTGTTGCTAAATTCAGTTCAGATTGTTATGTTATGAGATCTGGTCATATATCCAGACCATGTAACAGATACACAGCAACTTGGACATGAACATTGTGTTTGGTTCTAATGTCTATAATAATGCATGTCTAACACTAATGTTGTTTTTACTAAGGGCAATCTTTTTAACAGTGAGGATGTAGATCAATGTGTATGTATGTATCTTTAAGATGCTATCCAAAGACTTGTACAAGTGTATAAAAACTGAGCACATGCAAGCCTGACTGCTATTTTGTAGTAAGCTGTTGAGATGTAAGCATGCATGTATGTAAGCCCTGTCTGTTAATCAGTTCATTTATATTTTATGATGCTGCTATCCATCCTGATATGTTTCTATGTATTAAAGCATCTAAATGAAATACCCCGTCTGGTTATCATCTAAGTTAGAGAGAGACAAGTGACAATGACCAACAGATATCTTTGTTGCATAAGCCTATTACCTTGATAGAAGTTAAAGACGCTTTAAAAAAGGTAAAATGGTAAGGCTACAGGTTTAGATGGTTTAAGTATGGAATTATATAGTCTACTTCTGTTAAATATTTTAGAATTACTGAGTGACATTTTTAGGATAATTCAGAGTGACAAAATAATTATTCCCTCGTGGAAATTTTCTGCAATCTCACCTATACTTAAACAAGGAAAAAATTAAGTTAGTCTCCTCATATACATCTATTTCATTTCTAATGTAGACTATAAGGTATTTACTTCCATTCTCATGACAAGATTAAGAGACACCGTAGATAAATGAATTAATAAAGATCAAAAAGGATTTATAGTCAATAGATTAAAACACAATAATATAAAATGGCAGTTACTATCCTAGATTTAGCAAAAGGAATGAACAAGATGTTTGGCCTAATTAGCTTAGATTTCAAGAACACTTTTGATCCTGTAAATTGAAACTACTTGTTTAAAATGTGTTTGCATTTCCAGAACAGTTTATCGGAATTTTAAAAAATCTGTATAGAGACTCCAAAGCATATGTTAAAATTGGATCTTACATTTCTCAAGAATTCACTTTAAACAAAGGGACAAAGCAAGGCTGTCACTTGCCTCCTTTACTATTTGCATTAGTTATCAAACCCTTAGCTGTCAGTATAACAACCAATGAAAAAAAACCTGATGGATTCCTAATTAATAGAGATTGTCAATCTAAAATGCAGCTTTTTGCAGATAATATTTTACTAACTATAGGAGATTTAAATTATTCAATTGAAGAAATATATGAAGAAATTGAAAAGTTTCAAAAATATTGCTGAAATTTAATAATAATAAAACTGAAATTTTAATTTTAAATCAGTTATTATATAGGAAGTTTAAACATAAATATAAATATAATTGGGAAGGAAAGGAATTAAAATACTTAGGAATACAAGTCAATCAATATGTGAGTATGATTATTAATAATAATTTTGAAAAAGTAATTGAAGAAGTGTTAATTCTTATTAAAAAATTGAATGATTTTTTTTTTTTTTTTTTACTTTTGAGGATTAGTTAGTACTTATTAAAATGATTATATAACCTAAGATTACATATTGAATTAATTAGTTTTGGTAACCTAACAAAAGCATTTAAAGAAAATGGAAAATATGTTAACTTCATTCTTGCATTAGTCAATGAAAAATCATCCAGGAGTAGATTATACTAAATTCTTATAAGTTTGTCAAAGATGATAAATTAGAAATATGTAATAATACTTTCATCTGATTAACAACATTTATGTAAGAAGGAATTCATTTCAGTCTTTAGATGCTGCATATATAAAATTAATTCTTAAAACAGTTAAGAAATGTTTTTAAAACTCCATTAATATCAAAATGGAAATGTTTGTGCATTCACATTGCACATACCTCTAGATTTAAGGAAACTCAAAACAATGTTAAAATTAATTTACTAAAAAGGAATAGATCAGTATTATGGTCTGATTGCTTTGAAAAAGGAAAAGCTTAAGTTCCCACAATATTTAATGAAAGTATATATGTTGGATGAATCTGATAACCAGTTAATTTTATCCATCAGTAAGATATTAAATGAATTTGTGGATAACATGAGTGAACAGGAACAGAACACAATTGCCCCATTATATGAATATATGAATGCTATCATCAGAGGTAGATTGACCTACAAAGGAAGCTTATTCAACCTATATAAGCTAATTATAAATAATAAAAATAATTTTGATGCAAAAGTCTAAAACTTTTTAGATAGTAGTGGAACGAGTGACTTAATAGATGGTAAGAATAAAACTTTGTTACATAAACCATTTAAGCAAACTTCTTTAAGTTTATACTGGAATGTTTTTGTCTGGAAATACATGCATAGAATGTTTGTTACTCCCTAAAAATCTCAAAGTTTAGTAAAATAACTTCTTCAGCTTGTTGAAGATACAGTAAAGATGTAAAAGCTGAATGGACACACATGTTTATAGATTGTGAAAAATGAAATGTATATTGGGAAAAGATGAGTACCTTTTTAAGGAGTTATGGTCTGATAATTGTTCTTTAACTAGTTCAGCAATATTAATGAATGTTCCATTTCTTGTATCTGTAAAAGCCAAACAGTAAAAAATGCTTTGAGCTCTCTCGACAGTCGCTAGAAAAGTTTTTACAAAAACTTGGAAATGGAACTCAGTTCCTGCATTCAAAGAATTTTTAAATTTTGCAGCAATACTGTATAAAACTGAACAAGAAGTTTATTTAGAATAAGCTCTATAAACCATTATAAGACTTTTAGTGGTTGGAACAACCTTGAAATGTTGCTATTGAAACGCCAATATTCTTAATGCATTAATTGTATAAGTTTACCTTAATGACTAAATGTATTTCTATCATTGTATAACAATATGTGAAGTTGAATTTTTACCTTTCTGTGTATATATTGCAAATATGCTAAAATTAATAAAAATGTTCTTAAAAAAAGAAAGAAATATCTCACATTATTCTAGAGCAGGAGCTCTACTTGCATAACCAATCAAAAGTTCATACCATATAATTTGATGGAGGCATAAAATAACTTTGTTGAGAAAATGGAATTTTATTATTAATGCCAATATGCTTAACAAGTAACAGTTTTAAATTCAAATCACTTGCAATTTAAAATATCTTCAAATGTAATTCACTCTTGTTGATAAAGTAAATAAAACTTTGCTTGATGCAGTCATCTTCAGTTAGAAAAGAGGATCAAAGATTAATAATCACAGAGCTTGCCATCTTTGTACTTAACAGCAACTAAAATGCTTGCTTTGCTGTGGTCAGTTCCCTTGCATATGCTATTTACTGCTCTGATATTTTTTTCTTGTTTGTAGAAATACTGGTCTGCCTTTTTTTCAGTGAACAAAGCCTGGAAGGCCTTTCTTAGCCAGATGAAGTTACATTCTCTTCTGTGTTTGGACTAAAACGTTGTTCCTTAGGAAAAGTCAGGGTTTGATTGGCTATATTAATATCTGACCTGCATTTGCTGCACATACCACAATGCTTGTAATTTTGGTAATATGTTTTAGTTAGGTCATACTAATGGAGCACTAAGGGACCACCTACAGGAATATGAATATGCCATAAATAAGAGTATTATACAAAAAATAAAACGACTAATTTAGGTTATGTATTTAGTATCTTTTTTCTTTGTTTATTTCAGCTTTGCTGAAGAAATTCAATAAAAAGAAATTACTTAAGTAAATGCAGGGTGGTTATATAGATTGGAAGATAGTCAGCGACCAGAACTGAATGAGAAATGTGCCATCATTGGTAGTATTCATACTCCCATAATTCATGTAGGACAATCAGTAAAGAGCACTTCTACACCTATATGAAAATTGGCTTAAGTGTAAACAAATGGAACTGGTTATGAAAAATCTGAGCCCTGTGTTGGAACACCCAGAGTTTTCTATTTGTACAGGTGTAAAATGGATTAAAACTGGTATATTTTTGTGAGTTGGAAAATGTGTATACTTAAAGTCATAATTTCTTTTTAATCCTAATCCTAACCCTGACCCTGCACATTACATTAACATTAAAGAAACTGCCCAGCATTACCACTACATGAGACTAAAGGACAAACAGCACACACAATGCCAGAAAGGCACAACTGTAAATCGATTCCATTACCTAACTGCAGAAGTGTAGATGGCTCAGCCAGTGCCCTGTGCCAGTATCATGAGTCAGTGGCCTACTCTTCAGCACTTCAAGTGAAGAACAAGAAAAAAAGCACTTCACCATAATTAGATGATTGCTACATTGTAAAGATCATTGTCTGGGCTTATATCTATGCTCCCCAAGTAAAAACAACAACAACAAAAAACTTTAATGTTACATGCCAATGGCTAAATTGTAGCCCTCAGCTTATTACAGCTAGATCCATGCTCCCGAGTTCTTCTATTGAAGAGCAAAACAAAATAATTAAAATAAACACTTTGGCTTATAACACTAAGATCCTCCCAGCTCTTCCATTGTACAGCAAAACAGAAAAAGAAAAAAAAATCAGTGTAATAAGCCAATGGCTTATTACAGATAGATGCCCCCCGACCAAGTTATTTCATTAAAGAGCAAAGAGACAAACACTTTAATGTAATAAGCTGATGTCTAAATTGTAGCCATTGGCCTATTACAGTTAGATTCAACCCCCACCTCATCCACTGAAGAGCAAGAAAAAGGCTATTCTTTCTACTAACATTTTTAAAAGCTGTTATTGCATTAAAAAGTGAGCTGGATTCACTGATCTCACACACCCCAACACTTTGCACCCAGGGCAGTTGCCTCTCTCAACCCACCCAAGCTACACTACTGCCTAGCTCCTAATCTAACCCTAACTTATGATCACTTGTACACTAGCTGTTTTAACAAGATCTTGTACATCTTCACAACCATCGCCTTTTTAGTAAAGAATGCATTTTATTGCAAACTATTACTTACCTACACTATATAAGGCTTGAATTCAGCAATATTAGATTCACACAAATGAGCATTTAGCCACTTGGTCTTTTGTTCTTTTTATGCCCACACAAACTTTTCTACTAAATGTGTATTCTACCTTTAAATTTACATGCATAGACATGTACACATATGCATGTACACACACACACACACACACACACACACACACACACACACACACACACACACACACACACACACAAAGAGAGTGAGACAAAGATACACACACACACACACACACACACACACACACATATATATATATATATATATATATATATATATAGAGAGAGAGAGAGAGAGACTACTTGAAACAAAAAACAGATGTGTTTGAGATTTAATTACTCAAAAAAATATAGAAAAATAAAAAACGTTTCAAACTGGTTGTTTATGCATACCAGTTGTGGAAATCCTGCTACAGTTGGGAAAGGGAAAATTTTCAATCCCTACTGTACTGTGATCTCACACCTGAGAAGGCTGTTTCATTTTTATACATCGACACATTTGTGAGTCTTCTCAATGCTCAAAAAAGTGGATGTTCAACCTGTTTCATGAAACCTATATATTATACTATATGATATTATATTATATTATGTAATATTCTTGTCTGAGCTATTAATTAGCACTGATGAAGACTAAATATTTAGTGAAAGTTGAGAAATGAAGACATACATTTTCTCACGTTCTGCTTACTGTATCTGCTGCTTTTTTATTTCAGTTTTACAGCATAGATTGGACTTGGTCATATAGCCACAGTTTTAGACCAATTCCCTAATAGTATCTAGGAGGACTGTACTGTAATCTGAACAGCCAGTATTACAGCACATATTTGTTCATTTGGGAGAGGGAACATGATGTGCAAGGTAAAAAGCACTAACACGAAAACATTAAAGTTGATATGTGCATAGGAGAGTCTGTAGAAACAGGAGAGTATGTTGGTAAGGGGAAGTAGTTTTAAGCCTGGTCACATATTTCAAACCAGGGTTGGATGATGATGTTTGGAAATAAAAAGCCCCAAGTGGTGGACTTGCAGTTATAATGTCAAGAAAAAACAGAACAAGAACATCCACTGACACATCCTCCTGTGGAAGGTGTTTCAGTTCTCTTCTGTTCCTGAGATGGAAATATGTGTTAATCTCTAAGTGTGAACCTTTCCTCAGGATAACAATGAGATGGAATCAAATTGTAAATACATGACTTTCTCAATAACTTTACTAGTAAATGCACGTATCCAGATGGTGCAGTAATTATTAGCATTTCAAGGATCAACAGTATATCTCTTAAAACAGAGTTAACAACTGACACATTTAAAATAGTTTGAAACATTCCCATGCCATGCTTTGATAATTCTTTAGAGCTAGTTCATGCAGACAGTTGATAACTATTTACAGTAGGGAGTGGTCCAATCCACATATAGTGGAATACATCCTTAAAAATCAGGGCTATGAGTTCACAGTAATCAGTAGCTGGAAACCAAACTATACACAAGAAGGATATTTGTGGCAAATCCAGCAAATATCCCCTGGGCTTGTCTTGGTAGGAAACAACAATCATAGGGGTACAGCTGTAGTTGCAATGAAACTGAGAAATCAGTTCCATTTTATAGCAAAATACAGCCTAGATAAACAGGGAAGCAGGATTACACAAAAATGATGACCGTTTAAAAGAGAAAGCATAGTCAGTTAGTTATGGCAGAGCTCTTTTTCCATATAAGAATGCTGTTTTTTATATGAGTGAATTGCTCATAAAAAGCATAATACTGAGAAAATCCTAAGCCTGATAGATGAAAGCTAATGGTAATGCAGGGCAGGTAAAAATGATAATGGCATAACAATAATTAACAAGTTCTACCCGTGCTAACACATGGACTGTTTAAACAAAGTAACAGCTGAAACTCAGAAGGTTACATCCTTCTTATATGAATTAGAGTCTAATAACCAGTTACATGTAAAGCAAGCACAGCAATTTTCAATTTAGTCTTAGTAATAATTTGTATTTTTGGAAACACTTAAAAAATGAGTGATAATCTTGTATACAGAAAAGGCAAAAGGTTTATAAAGGGATACAACAGCATGACAAAAGATGTGGGAACTGTCACCATACTGTACACTGTAAAAACAAGATGTAGACAGGGCTCCATAGAGCATTCTAATGTTACCAATTTGAAAGTAATGTATGGGCAGCAGGCACAAAGTCGAAGTAGTACACCAACAAACTTCAATGAAAGGAGGTAGATAAATAGTTACAATGGCTGTGTACACATAATCTTTTTCATCTGTAACTTCTGCTGCAACTCAGAGAAACAGATATTGAAGGTTCTGTTGGAGTGGAATATAATTATTTCTAAGTAATTACTTAAATCTGCTGTGATAAGGAAATAAAGTAGGGTGCTCAATGAATTCAGCTCAATGAGTGTAGTATGGCTAATATGGTAAATATTCATATAAGAACTATGTTAGCAGCACTTATTCAGTAGCTGGAAAATGGAACCATATTGCAACTAGTTCGACAACAGTTTGTTGAATCACAAATAGTTGTGTTGTACAAAAATCTGAAAATCAAATCAAAGAAGATGAGGAGATGTATCACTTTATTTATGCATTTATTTACTTATTTATTTATGTCTGCTGGTATGTTCTTATTTATTTTCTTTCTTTCTGCTCAGAGGCTAAAATGAGTACTAACTTACTTGTATACCTCCCATTATTGGGTAAAGACAACTAATTAAACTAATCAACACAGAAAATCAAATGTTCAAATGCTAAATGTATTCACAACACTTTTGTGATTTTTATTGCACTGGAAAATTGGCATCTGGGTAACCAAGTGAAAGTATAATGTCTAAAAGATTACTTTCCTTTTCCCATTATAATACAAGTAGTAATATAGCAATAACCCACGCCTGGGTGTGGGTAATGCTGGATTTACCCACGGTTGGTGTGGTTTGGTCCCAAGGGCGAAGCCCGAGGGACCAAACAAAGCCAACAGTGGGTAAATACAGCATTACCCACACCCAGAAGTGGTTATTATTATCTATGACATTATTTAAGAAAAGAAACTATTACTTTTATTAAATAATGGCATAGTATAATGCCTGTTTACTGCCCTTCCGCAGATGTCTGGCATCTGCGGCAGTTCTGATGTACTGCGCGCCTCGCAGTACATCAGAGTTGTGAAAAGCAACGGAGAAAGCAAGATCTCCGTTGCTTTTTACTGTTTAGCTATGTTAAATGGGTTTAACATAGCGAGACAGCTTTAAAATAAGCAACGGAGATGTCCGTTGCTTATTTTAAACTGTCTCGCTATGTTAAACCCATTTAACATAAGGAACAGTAAAAGCAACGGAGATCTTGCTTTCTCCGTTGCTTTTTTTTTTAAACCTGTCTCGCTATGTTAAATGGGTTTAGCATAGCGAGACAGCTTTAAAATAAGCAATGGAGATCTCCGTTGCTTATTTTAAAGCTGTCTCGCCATGTTAAACCCATTTAACATAGCGAGACAGTGTTTTAAAAGTAGAGTTATACTAATGGAAAAAAGTCCGGGCGACTGGACCTTTTTCCATTAGTATAACTCGATTTACAATGTGCACGCTGGCCAATCAGCGTGCACGTTTTGGGGGGGGGGTCATGGTATAATATATTTTAATTTATATTAGTTTGTTCATTTGCAAATATCAAAGGATATTGAGGAGGCAGTATCTATACACAATTGAATCATATGAGATTGTTTATCTTTAAGCATGTAATACCTGTTATTACGTGTGGTATGGCACTCAGTTTGAAACTAACAGGTGAAAATGAAAATTTAAAATAGAATGGCATAATATGGTCTGTGATTCAGGATGTGTACAGCATCCTGGATAGATTGTAAACTGCAAAATATGAACATTAAGTGCAGTATGTGTGGTGTATTGAAAGCACTTTATAAGTTACAGACCCATTAGTTTTACTAGTCTTGCATGAAAAGTCATGGATAGAATTGCTATGAAATTATCAATAATGACATAGGAAACCTTCAGTCACTGAGCCAATGTAGTTTGATCTCATCAAGGGCAGGTTATCCCTTCTCAGCCTGGTAGACTTCTTTGAGAAGGTCACCAGAGCAACTTATGAGGGAAAAATAATTCACAATGCCTACATTCACCTAGACAAGACATTTGACACATCACACTTGGGCATTGTTAACAAACTCAAGAGGTTAGGTGTAAACCCTTATGTCACCTAGTGAATAAACAGCTCATAGACTGTACCAGGAAGTTCAAATCAGGGATTCACAGGCAGAGTCCCTCAGGGATTGGTTATGGGACAATTCCATTTTGGCATCTACTTCTCTGACGTCAAGACCAATGTCAAGGGTCACTGTCTGACCAAATTTGCAGATGATTGGGCATTAGTAGAAGAAATAGAATCCCTTACTTACAGAAAAGTTCTCCAAGAAGAGCTGACATAGACCAACTGATGTCAGAGCAATAGACTAAAACTAAATACCAAGAAATGCATAATAGCATTCTTTGGGAAGTCAGCCACCACTGGTAATTATCATATTGATAACACACACCTAAAAGTTGACCCAGTTATCAGGGACTTGGGGAAATACATAAATAGCAATCTATTCTTTGACCACCTCATGTCTGTGGTAGTGACAGAATCATTCTATGATGTGCAATTTATAAAGGTATGGCATCTAAGTCCAAGGAGCATAAGCATCACTGGCCCCTCCCCACCTCTCGCCTCATCAAGAAAAGAGCAGAAAAAAAATAAATAAATACAAGGACTTCTGTAAAACTTGTTGAATGCTTCCTATGGTACCCAATACACAAGCACCCCCTGCTCTTTAAGTGTAGAGTAAACAAAATAATGGCTGCTCCTTCTACTTGTACACCTACCAGGTGGCCAGGTGCATGGTACGCCACCCATCAACCCAACCATTCAGGTCCAGTTTCTGTGTCCTGCCACCAACCCTTCTTCCACACATTGTATTGAAAAAACAACACTTCTTCTGTTAAACTGTAGCAAACTGATTGTTATAAATGTAGCAAATAGGCAAATAGTTGCTACAGTTTATATCCTATCTACACAGACTGCTGCACCACTCATGTTTTTGTTTATGACAACAAAAAAAATTATCTTTTAAAATGCAGCAAACTGTTTGCTACAAAAGTAGCAAGCAGTTACTGCAGTTTATAGCATGCACAGAGCACTTTAGCACTCAGGTTTTAGTTACAATGTAGCAAGCAGTTGCTACAGTTTAGACCAAATGTGGAGAGCTACATCACTCAGGATTGACCACAAATGCAATATCAGCTTTTAAAAGCTGGTATTGCACTAACAAGCCCAGGGACTGGACTGATGGATGATCAAATGTGCTTTCTAACACATTGCAAAAGGGGAATTTACCCCTATTGCCCCACCCTAGCTACTCTACTGCCAAGGGGGTCATTGTTTCACTGTATTCAGCACTCATCAGACCTATGATTAACTAAAATGCCCCCTTTGGTATATATCTAATCAGGCACATCCAGCAACTGGAATGTCCACAGATGTTCCACATTAAAAGAATACAAGGCATAAATAACATGTCATATGCAGACCTTCTCAAAGCCCTACCCCTATATTCTGTCTCCTATAAGCTGTTTAGGGGAGATTTATCTCTGGCATACAAGGCATTTCTGATGGACCTGCTGCATATCTACAAAACAGGCAGCACCAGAATTAGCCATTATAGAGACTTAAACCTTGCATGTGATAAAAATAGGACCTGCTGAAGAGAGATTTATGTATCTCAGAGACTACCCCTTATGTAAAACTCTTCCCATCCATGTAAAACAGAGTTCCTCCTAAACCAATTCAAGTGTAACTTTGACAACTGGTTGGGGAGCCAGAAATTCACCCCTGGTTTGCCACCTATATCTCTAATGCACACAGACAACCTGTAATGGCTCATTTCAGAGGTGACTACTTGCAAATGTTTCATCTCGCAAGCTCCTGCTTACACCACCAAGGGTACTAGAACTTGTCAGAAATTTGAGAAGCATGACTATGCTTACAAGAGGCCCCTATGGTCATTAGCCTAGGATTCATCTATGAACCTATTAACCTATGAAATGATAACTACAGTTCAGAGGATTAAGTTATTGTCTTAGAAGGCAAATTGTTGGATGAAGTTATGGGTGGATTTGTTAAGTAAAAGCTTATATTGTGGTAACTATTTATCTTTTTCTGGGTTCTGAATAACACTTTTCAACTCAACTTTCCTTAGACACTTGAGTACTCCTATTAATAATACTAGGCTAGGATGTTTTTCTTTTCCTATTTTATTTAATTTTCTTAGAATGTCAAAAAAAAAAACAGAGAAGGAATACCTTAGGAAATACAAGAATAATGACTCATAAAGCAAGTTTATATGCAAAGGATTTATGTAATCAATTCAGAGAATTATGTGTTGGCATTATTAAAGATAAAATGCTAATTATTTATCTTGCTTTGCCACAAATGTATTTATTTATTTATATTTATTATTTATACAATTTGTTAACTCAAGTAGAGCACTGATTCCATTGGATCAATTTCAGTCTCAGCCCTGAATAGAGAAGATGTTAGTCCTTCTTTATAATTTCATCATCTAATGAAAAAAAAAAAAAAAAAAAAACAAAAAGAGATATGAGTATACCTCTTACTAAAATTAATAATATCTGGAAACATTTTTAAATTAGACCACTTTGAGTGAAACATAGTGGTTGATCTCATAGAAAGAAACTTAAAAGGATCTCAAAACACAGAAAAATGCCTTAGCTTATCAGCAGTGCCCCCAGTAGTGGCTGCATTTCATTAAAACTACTGTCTGTATTCCCAGATGCAGCTCTACACAACTACTGGAACCAATGTTACCATCAAAGGCCTATGAAACATTATGAAGTGAGAGTTCTGAAGTTTTCACTTATGAAACAAGGTCACTTTTATACATCTGTAGAACTTGTAGCACTACAAATACCTGCTCCAGGGAAATAAAATTGCTTTGTCATGATGCATGCCAACAGTATCCACTGCTGTTCTATGTTATTAATAATAGCAACACAACAATCGCAGCAACCTATTAAGACAATAACCAACCAGCTCAAGGTATGACCACTTAAGTTTAATGGTAAACACTTTCAACCGGAATCCCAGCCTTCATCAGACAAGGTACACAGGCCATATCCACTCTTTATATAAAATCAATAATACAATTAACTAATTAATCAATTATCAAACATTGGTCCACCTTTAATACAATTTAATTTTAAATAAGCAGCTTCCCCCAACCAACGTTTTAATAAAATTGATACATCAATTTCACATTAACAACCAACTTTATCTATAACCAACTTTATCTATTAAAAACTTTCATCTTTAAAATACTTGAAATAGAAATAGCTTTGTTTAAACCCGGTAACATGGAGGCATTAAGTAAGATACGTTTGCTACCAATATTCTCTGTTTTCTAGGAGAATTTTCCAAGGATCTCCCCTAGAACTCACCTTAATTTGCTCTAAAACAACAAAGCCAAAAGAATGGTTATTAAATTGTTCAATGTGTCTAAATAAGCCATTAGTATTTTTACCTTTAATAATGTCATAATTGTCTTCATATACACGCTGCTTTAACTTACATTCTGTTTTGCCTATATCATAGGCAGAACAGTCCAAGCATTTTGCAGCATATACCACCCCTTTGGTGGCACAACTGTAATGACCAAAAATGTTGATTTATTTATCCCTTAACCAAATTTTTTCACATTCAGAGATGTTGGTGCATTGATTTCACGTACCACACTTCCTCATCCTACCTTTTTGTTTGGTCTTATTAGAAGTAAGGGTGTCACGCCAATCCTTCAAATTCCTATCCCTTCTGTATACTACTTTAGGGCAAGAGCCTAATATACTACTCACCTCCCTATCACCCAAAATAAATGACCAGTTTTTATTTAAAACCTGCAAAAGAGCTTGACTGTCGTTAGTAAAAGTAATAACAAAGGCTGTATTTCCAATTATACTGTTGTTTACTGACCTTCCTGTATTAAGATTAGTTGGAATACAAGTATTGCCAACCCCTACCTCCCTCAGATTCATACCCATTTCTGAACTCATTGCCAGAAGAGGGGAGGGTGAAAAAACAGATTTTCTTTTCCTAACCACTTCGGAAATTACAGACTCCACCAGGGTCCTAGGGTAGTCCCTATTAAGAAACATCTGCCCTATAAACTGACATTCTTCAACAAATTCATTCATCTGTGTAACCATCCTTGCGGCTCACACCATTTGACTTTTTACTACTCCCTTCTTCACATGAAATGGATGGTTACTAGAAAAATGCAAAACATTGTTGGAATATGTCTTTTTTTTATATATAGTGGATTTTAAGCGCCCCTTTTGTATGTCCTTGGTCAGTAGGACGTCTAAATATGCTATACTCATTTCACCCATTTGAAATGAAAAATCCAAACATTCAGTGGACTCATTAAGATAATCAATAAACCTAGGTATAAGGTCCTTTGGACCATCCCATACAAAGAATAAATCATCTAAAAACAGGGTATACATTTTTATATAAGCCATAAAAGATGAATTAAATAAAAACTTAATTTCCCACATGCCCATAACAGCATTGGCATAAAAAGACCCCAATGCAGACCCCATTGTTAACTCTTTCATCTGTTTAAAATAATGGCCATCGTAAAAAATAAAATTATTAAACAAAACTAGTTCTAATAAACGAGAAAGTACATTAATCTTGTCCTGACCAATAGGTATAATATCTGTAAAAAAATCTGTAAACCACTCCACACCAACTTCATACAGGATACAGGTATAAAGATCTTTAATATCAACAGTTAAAAATACAAAATACAAAACTTATTGATATTATTAATCCCCCCCAAAGTCTGTTACACTTGGAAAAATGTCCCATGAATCATGACACAGGTAGATAAGGGTAGGTAGTTTAATTTTTTAACTGCCAATCAACATACTTTGCTATAAAATAAGTCTTAGACTGTCCAGCATCCACTATAGGGTGCAGAGGTGGGTCATTTAAATCCTTACGGATTTTGGGTATTCCGAATATTGTAGCCACTTTTGGAAACTCAATATACATAAACCCAAAATCCTCTACTGTAATTTGACCCTGAGCTAGCAAGTCACACAAAAATTAGTCAATATTCTTATATAAGATATTTATCTTAATTGATGTTTCAACATATGTGTCATCATACAACTGCAACATATGCTTGTTGTAGTCTACTTGGTTCATAACCACCAATCCTCCTCCCTTATCAGGCTGCATAAATCTCAAGTTACCCCGATTTTTTAACCCATCCATTAATAACCTTTGGTCAGATGTAAGGTTAAATATATGCTGAATACACAGATGGTTCATTAAATGTCTAAAGTCCGGCTTACAAATTTGTTTGAATACCTTTAAGTAGGATGTAATATGGGGTTAAAATTACTTGGCAGGCTAAGTCGATTATCCCCCATTGCAGTAGTCCCTTGAAAGAACAAGGCCAAATTTAGCCTCCTCATGTACAGTTTTAAGTCAGTTATTAAATCTGTAGTTGAAGCCCGCCTAGTAGGAACAAATGCTAGTCCTTTAGTAAATACCTTGGCATGAGCTGTTAAGTTTGTGGCAGCTATAATTATAAATACTAAGGTCACCAGTAACATTCTGAATAAGTTGGTAAGGCTTAGTATCATTGCCAACACCTACCAGTTCTGGTGATGATTCCCCTGGGAATAAGATGCTGTCCTCTGCTTCCTCACTGAAAAGGCCCCATAATCCATATAGTCCCAGTTGGGTGGTTCCCCCTCTTGTTCCGAGTCCTCTAGGAATGATGCACACTGTCCTGCTCCAAAGGGAGCTCCTGTTGGTTTCTGTGCATGGGATCCCTTACACTCGACACATTGTTCTCACCATTACTGATAAGTCACCATGATCATCTCTTTGTTGGCTTCCAGACGGTTTAGGATATGCCTTCCCATTCACATAAACCACCTGGACCCTCTCCAACTTCCAGTTCTTTCATTCAATGACTGCCTTACTCATACTGTCAATTTCAGAAACTATTTTTAAATATTGGTGTCTAAATGAGTTAAAAGCCAAATCTTCTTTGATACTCACATCCAGAGATTTAATTTGCTGATTCAAAGGCTCGATATGGCCAAAGTTAGGTTTCACTAGCACCTCCAGGAGCTCACAGCCTTGCCAGTCATACATTTCTAAAAGCTTGCAATACAAAGGGCTATTTTCTATTAACCAAGTTGGTAACTTCCAAAACTGTAGGCTTTTAGGGACCTGCCTATGTTTAGTACACTCTCTAAAATAAAAGTTCTCATGGTTTAACTTGTGATATTGCCATACCAAATCATGAAGAGAATCAAGGTAAGATTCAATAGTGGGCGTGTCCCTACCAGTATGAAGTCCCAGAGGGATCCTTGGAAAATTCTAGAAAACAGAGAATATTGGTGGCAAATGTATCTTAATGCTTCCATGTTACCGGGCTTAAATGAAGCTATTTCTGTTTCAAGTATTTTAAAGATGAAAGTTTTTATTAGATGAAGTTGATTGTTAATGTGAAATTGATGTACTGATTTATTAAAAAGTTGGTTGGGGGAAGCTGTTGGTTTAAAATTAAATTGTATTAAAGGTGGACCAATTTTTGATAATTGATTAATTAGTTAATTGTATTATTGGTGTTATATAAAGAGTGGATATTGCCTGTGTACTTTGATGAAGGCTGGGTTTCTGGTCGAAAGCACTTACAATTAAACTTAAGTGGTCACACCTTGAGCTGGTCGTTTTTAGTCTTAATAGTTTGCTACTGTTGTTATGTTACTAGTATGGCTGCCAGGAGCTTACAAGATGACCTATCATTTATTTCAAGGACTGAATTTGAAGTGTTACAACAGTCAGTACATAATTTGTCTCATTTGATGCAACAGCTAACTCACAATTGTCAACTTGACAACAGAGGCTCGAGCCAACAGGGTACTTTTCAAGGTGATGTGTTCCAGGAGAATATTCCACCTGGACAAGGTCATTTTAATGACCAGAGGGTTGGGTCAGGGTCTCAAAATGTGGATTCTAATGTTGGGGCTATTATGGACCTGGAACAGTGGCTCAATCAAGTGGAGAAACCATCTGGGAATACCAGCAGGGACACGCCCACTATTGAATCTTCCCTTGATCCTTTTCATGATTTGGTATGGCAATATCGGAATTAACCAAGTTCCACACAAAAAGAACTGCATGTACAGCAGGTGCACAGACCAAAACCAAGACACTCCAACACAAAACGTCCAGCACCAAAAAGATGCAATAATAGAATTTTATTGTGGCAACTCCAGCAAATGGTGTATGAATACACCATAACTGGTTTTGGCAATAATATGCCTTCATCAGTAGAAAAGGTCGACAAAAGGTAATGACAGACTGAAAATCCAGAACAGAAGCTTGTAAAAACAAAAATAGATTTACATAGCAGGGGCCTCCGCCACTGACATTAAAACATCACATGTATGGCAGGTAAACGGACCAAAGCCAAGACACTCCAACACAAAACGTGCTCGACGTTTTGTGTTGGAGTGCCTTGGTTTTGGTCCGTGCACCTGCCATACATGTGGTTCTTTTTATGTGGAACTTGGTTTACTGTTGGTTCTGCTGCTGGACTGAGGGGGTGATGATTTAATGTCAGTGGCAGAGGCTCCTGCTATGTGAATCTATATTGTTTTTTACAAGCTTCTCTTCTGGATTTTCAGTCTGTCATTGCCTTTTGCCACTTGGATTATATTACCTTTTGGGATGTTTAGGTAGTGACAAATGTCAACCTTTTCTACCGAGGAAGGCATATTATTGCCGAAACCAGATATGGTGTATCAATGCACCATTTGCTGGAGCTGCCACAATAAAATTCTATTTTTTCACCTTTTTGGTGCTGGACATTTTGTGTTGGAGTATCCTGGTTTTGATCCATGCACTTTCCGTAAATGCAGTTCTATTTCTGTGGAACTTGGTTTACTGTTGGTTCCGCTGTTGGCCTGAGGGGGTGATGTTTTAATGTCATTGACGGAGGCTCCTGCTATGTGAATCTATTTTTGTTTTTTACAAGCTTCTGTTCTGGATTTCAGTCTGTCATTACCTTCTGTGGCTTGGCTTATACTACTTTTTGGAATTTTTAGGTAGCAACAAATGTTAACCTTTTCTACTGAGGAAGACATATTATTGCTGAAACCGGTTATGGTGTATCCATACACCATTTGCTGGAGCTACTTCAATAAAATTCTATTATGTCACCTTTTTGTTGCTGGACATTTTGTGTTGGAATAACAGAAGTTAAACCATGAGAACATTTATTTTAGAGTGTATTAAATGTAGGCAGGTCCTAAAGGCCTAAGCTTTTGGAAGTTTCCAACTAGGTTAACAGAAAATAGTCCTTTGTATTGCGAGTTTTTAGAAATGTATGACTGGTAAGGCTGTGAGCTTCTGGAGGTACTAGTGAAACATAACATTGGCAGTATGGACCTTTTGAATCAGCAAATTAAATCCTTAGACGTGAGTATCAAACAATATTTGGCATTTAACTCATTTAGACATCAATATTTAAAAATATTTTCTGAAACTGACAATATGAGTAAGGCAATCATTGAAAAAAAGAATCAGAAGTTGGAGAGAGACTGGGTCGATTACGTGAATAGGAAGGTGTATCCTAAACCACCTAGAAGCCAACAATGAGATGATCATGGTGACCTATCAGTGGCTGGTGAGAATGTGTCAGATGGAAGGGATCCCAGGCACAGAAACCAACTGGAGCCCCCTTTGGAGCAGGGCAGTGTGCGTTTTTCTGAGAGGATTCGGAACCACAGGGGGAACCCCTCCAACCGGGAATATATGGTGTATGGGGCCTTTCCAGTGAGGAAACAGAGGACAGACTCTTATTCCTGGGGGAATCATTGCCAGAACTGTTAGGTGTTGGCAATGAGACTAAGCCTTACAAACTGATTCGGAATGTTACTGGTGACTTTAGTATTTATAATTATAGTTGTCACGAACTTAACTTGGCTCACGCTGGGATATTTAGTAAATGACTGGCATTTGTTCCCACCAGGAGGACTACAACTACAGATTTAATAACTGACTTAAAACTGTACATGAGGAGGCTAAATTTGGCCTTGTTCTTTCAAGGGAATACTGATATGGGGGATAATTGACTTAGACTGCCAAGTAGTTTTAACTCCATATTACATCCTACTTTAAAAGTGTTCAAACAAATCTGTGAGCTGGACTTTAGACATTTACTGAACGGTCCACATATTCAACATATATTTAACCTTATACCTGACCAAGGGTTATTAATGGATGAGTTAAAAAATAGGGTGACTTGAGATTTATACAGCCTGGTAAGGGCAGAGGATTGGTGGTTATGAACCAAGTAGACTATAACCAGTGTATGTTGCAGTTGTTGTATAATGACACATGTGGAAGCAACAGTTAACAAGATAAATATCTCATATAAGAAAATGGACTATTTTTTGTATGACATGCTAGCTCAGTGTCAAATTACATTGAAGGACTTTGTGTTTATCTATATTGAGTTTCCAAAAGTGGCTACAATATTCAGAATACCCAAAATCCACAAGGATTTAAATTATCCACCTCTGCACCCTATAGTGGATATTGGACAGTCTATGACTTATTTTAAAGCAAAGTATGTTGACTGGCCTTTAAAAGGTAAATTAGTTACCCTTGACTACCTGTGTCAAGATTCATGGGACTTTCTTTCCAAGTGTAACAGACTTGGGGGATGAGATTAAGAAGATGAATAATTTTGTATTTTTAACTGTTGTTGTTAAAGATCTTTATACCTGTATACCACATTAATTTGGTGTGGAATGGTTTACAGATTTTTTTTATGGATATTCTACCTATTGGTCAAGACAAGATTAATGTGCTTCCTCATTTATTAGAACTAGCTTTGTTTAATAATTTTTTTTTTTATGATGGCCATCATTTTAAACAAACAAACTTTAAATTCAAAAACAAACTAAAAGCAAAATCAAGACAGCTTGCTGCAAAATCCAAACCAATTTAATGTTTGCACTTTCACACAAGCCCGATGTTTGAACTTCTTCAGACAAAAAAACAGACCCAAGATTCAATACTTATACACAATTATTAATTAAACCATTAACCTATTAAATAATGTTAACTATTTAAGGAACCATTACATTATTATGTGAATACATTACAAAAACCTTTATATTCAATAGCAACTATTTTAAAATCCTAATTTATCTAAAACTCTTTTTTCAAAAATAATCTATATTCATATAGTATGATATTATTAATCCTTATAAAACTACAAAAATGATATGCATTTTCTATAATATAAAAAGCATTTAAACCCAACCATTTAGGATTCAATCCTAGTTCCACACTATTTGTAAACTATATTACATACTTTGAAATGTCTTCACCTATCCAAGGTTTTCAATATGAGAATATATTTAATCGAGCTATATTCATTAATACCTGGAAACATATATGCATTATTCTTAATTTGCCATATTAGCTCTTTCTCTTCCAGTTTTAACTGCCAAGGTCCTCCTCTGATGTCTTCATTCACACAATCAACAATAGTATACTTGAATTTGTGAAGTGGATATTCTAAAATGTGTCTTGCCAATGCATTGGTAGTGGTCCCCTTACTGATATGGTACTGGTGTTCATAAATCCTTTGTTTAAATGCTCTTTCTGTTTTGCCTATATAGTAACTTGGCCACAGCAGGCATAGGGCTGCATATACTACACCAGCTGTGTCACAACTAAATTTAACATTAATATAATATATTTTTTCTTTTATGGTGAACCTACTACCTGTCTTAATCTGGGGGCAATGCTGACACCTCCCACATTTGCTCATAGACCAGTTGGTTCCAGTTTTAAATGTTTTCTTTTCTAGTAAGGTCTTGAGATTAATGCCTTTCCTATACACAACATGAGGTCTATCCCCCACTTTTTTTCTAATATTAGAATCTTGTAATAAAAATGCCCAATTCTTATTCAAAATGCTTCTTATTTCATTGGCATCTATAGAAAAGGTAGTTATATAACACATTTTAACCTCTTGCTGTAAAGAAATGTGATTATTCTGCATAGTGGGTTCATCCATTTGTTCTAAATAGTCTTTATGTAAAATGGGTTTAAAATGACCATTATTCCTTTTTACTGTTACTTCTTCAAATACTTGTTCAAAAAGAGACTGAGGCTAACCTCTTTTATTGAACATATTTCTCAAATGAGTACATTCTAGCAAGAAATCCTCACCCAATTCGTCCATCCTGGCTGCTCTAACCAGTTGGCCTTTTACCACAGCTCTTTTTTGGTGGTATGGATGGTTGCTACTAAAATGCAAAAATGCATTAGAATAAGTGGGTTTCCTAAAAATTGTCTCCTTATATCTTTTATAAAGTCTGTCTTTGGATATTTGCACATCCAAGAAATTAATAGAATCATAATCAAACTGGAAAGTAAACTTCAGGAATTGTGTTAATTCTGAAATTGCTGCAATAAAAGCAATCACTGTATCTTTTGTTCCTCTCCACTTAAGGAACATGTTGTCCTGGTACCTAGTGTACCAGACTACATTGTCTTTAAAAACTGTATTATTGAAAAGATAATGGGCAGGATTCACGAAGCCTCTGTGTAAGAGTTATAACTCTTACACGGAGGCTGCAGTTAATACGAGTGATGTCAGCACGCTTTGCATATTCATGAGAGCATGCTGAATCACACCTAAGGCTAACACGATCCATGTAAGACAGTAGGGGGCGTGTCCGTAGGCCGAGCCCTGTAAGCAGACACGCCCCCAGAAAAGTAAAAGTGCCCAAAGTAAACACCCATGACAGAGTCCACGGAAATGTGAATAAACACAGCAGAACACATGCCCCCACAGACTATGAACAGAAAATATATAAATAAACATGTTATATATTTTTTTTAAATTGTAAAGATGTTTAACCCTGAGTGCGCTCGTTTGCGCGGGCGTGCCCGTAGCGCAGGTACAGTTAGCAGTCAGTGGGAAAGCATGTAAAAACTAAATATGCAAAGTAAGCCAAGAAGCAATAGTGTAGCGGTAGATATGTTAGCTGAAGAGCAGGCATTCATGGTTCGAGCCCCCACAACACCAATTTTTATTTTTAGCAAAATAAGCAAGAAACAAGTCCCTGACAAATATGTACACATAAAATCACATTTTATGTAAAACGTAATGAAATAGCTCATTTATATTGAAGAAATGTGAGGTAACAAAAGAATAAAAAATGCCAGATGTGCCCATAGCTGAGCTACAGTTTAACAGGGTGAGTGCATCTGCTCGTACGTGAGCAGTGGTTTAACTGGTGCAAAATGAGTGCCCGTAGCTGAGCAGTGGTTTAACACGCTGAATCTAAGTGCCCCTAGCTGAGCTGAGCGTAATATGCATGCCGATAGCCAAATGAGGCTTAAACCAGCGTACCCCGTTTGCGCGAAGCTGCGCACCGCGCAAACAAGCTAACCGACGGGCAACGTTGAGCAAGCCGTATCAAAACTGCCTTTACACAGACACACCCCTCAGCATGTCTAGACAGTCATGAAAAATAAAAAGTAGTGGCCAGGTTCGAACCCAGGATACTATACACCATAGTCAAGGTACCAAACCACTAAGCCATGACAGCAGTACCTATACATGCAATAATAGCTGATATATAGGAATGAATACAAACTGGAGCATGACAATGCAGGTTTACTGAAGTTGATACAATTCCAAAATGGTCAATCACAGATATGTGTGGGAAAAACGGACTATATAAGCCCCATAAGCAGGAATACACAGCAGAAACGATTGTAGAACTGAACTGCAGGCAGAAATACAGGAGTAGGAGATGGTAGTTGCTTTCGAGCACAGAGGTGGGGTGTTGAGGAGTCCAGGTACATGGTCTGGCTTCTAGTCCACAATCATGAGGCCCAACTCATGCAGGGCCAGGTCCTCTGGGGAGCATACAGAGCTGAGGCGTGGGACCGGTTGGCTCATGATCTCACCAGTGCCACAGGGATTCTAAGGACTGGTGAGCAGGTCCGTCACCACCATGCGGACCTGAAGAGACGCAAGCAGGACCAACTGAACCTTTGGATCCAGGAGGCCCGGCAAATGCCCAACGCCCCACTACTGGGTAAGTTACATTTAATTATGTATATAAGAAATGAAACTAGCTGATATTATGGAGATGTGTATTCCAATATTACTTCATTTATATTACAGCTGCAGGTGTCCGTTCTGCAAAACGCAGAGCCTATGGCAATAGGCTGGTACGGTTCTGCCACCAGGCAGGTCAGTAATCCACTACCAGTAACTGTAAAGAAATATAAAATTATGACAGTCAGCAAAAGAGTGCAGTGTAGTCACTAAGGACTAAAATGTGCAAGTAACAGTGTGAAAGTGTCTGCAAGTATTGCTTGATTACAAAAGTGTGTTTCAGCCTGTAAGCCCAACAGAAAAATGAAAATGTCTGACATAAATTCTGAAATAAAAATGCCCCACCTGTAAGACAATAGTACACAACCTGCAGCAGGCTGAAAAGTATAGCTGCAGAAGATGATGAAATCACATGTGTGAAATATATCCCCGTTGAAATACTGAAACATGACAGAAGTGAGACTGCTGGAAAGGATTGTGATAACTACAGGTAAAACATGTCAATAAAGTCCAGAAGTAAGTACCATCCTGAATAGTAAAATGCAAACAAGTGAGAGAGTGTGAGAAAGTGTCATGAATCCAGCAATACAGTAGTAATAACCCCTCAATAAAGTATACTGCAGTCAAGACAGAATGAAATGCACGTGAGAATCCACACCAAACAGTAAAATCTGTTCAAAGTGTTGCTGCATCTGGAATGTGTATCCCAAAATCTGGATATGTTGCTCTCAGTCTGCAATATGCAGATAGTATGATTGTCTGATATACCAAACATCCACCCTTGTCTACAGCTATATAAAGCAAATGCAGCAGGATGATGTAGCTGAACAAAGCTAGATACGAAATATGTATGAAGAACAATAAAATGTATATTGATGTTGCAGTAACAATCCTATCACCAAGTTGAAATAGTTATCATATAGGAAACTGTAGTTAGAACAGTAGTGTGTATATATCTGTAGCTATTAGAACTGTACAGCATATGTATTGGTATTTGAAGGTGTTAATATTATTTTCTTCACCCCACCCTATAACCAAATATAACCCATTCCACGTGAAAATGGTATGTGCAATCACAATTAACACCCCGGGACGTTTGTCCTGTTGGGGCATATATATATATGCATGTCCGTTGATGCATCTGCCCTGTTCATACATACAAACCTGATGGCCTGTTGCCATCAATTAATCCTGCATGTTGTTGGACTGTGTATTGCTGTTCAAATTATGCATGTGTTATGCACGCTGTTCAATGGTGTGAATATCTGGGTGTTTGGTTAATGGGAATACTAATGCATGCTGTTACAACTAATTGTGAATGGTATTATAGGTCACTAACCCAAACTGTCATGACATAATGCAAAACATAGGACGACAGGGAAGGCGGGTTCCAGCGGACCCACCTCTCCCACCTCAGCTGGCGAGTGCACCTGGCACTACTGCCGAGTCTGGACCCTCCTCCGGTGGCCCTGTGCCACCTGCGGGTGGAAGCGCTGCAGGGGATGGGGCTCGCCCCCCCCCCTCTGCAAGTGTGGCTGGAGGAGAACCACCACTCACCCTCCGTAGCGTCCAGACTGTGGTGCGTAGGGAGATTTGGGACTCTGTTCTTGAGCCCCTACACCAGCTTGAGGCATGGGTGGCACAACTTACGGGCATGCCTGTTGCCCGGCCTACACAGCCCCCAGCACAGCTCCATCCTGGGCAGTGAAGAAACAGTGGCAACTGTCTATGGGTGGGGATATCAGTTCCACTGTTGCCATCTGTGGGCTCATGGGCTCTGGATATCCAAACCTCCGTCCCCATCAATTGTGTAACCCCCCCACATGTGTCATACACCGCCCTTGTATGCGTCTTGTTTGTATTGTCTGTTTACCTATCCAACCTACCTCCCCAGCTGTACCGACTTCCTTCACCTGACATACCACTCTCACCTGAAAAAAAAAAAAGGGCACTCTGTACCCACAAAAAAATTATGCCCCATACATAGCTGCCCATTCCACACATATGTCTACCAGACATAGAAACTATCAATTACAATTGGCTGTACAACAAGTATTACTGCTGTCCTTACACCTCTCTCAGGGGTGGAAGGTATCAAATGCCACAACAAATTACAAACATATGCACAGCTGTTGCTGATGAAGGAATGGGCAGCTATGGGCCTTACCTATATCCCTCCTGCAAAACCCAAGCTTGTTTCCCTACTGTCTTTGTGACCCCTTTTTCACCACTTTCCTGTCTCCCCATTTTCATTTCTTTCAAAGAAAATAGCGCTGGTGTGCGCAAGAGTAACCACGTTTAAGCGGTTGTAAGCGGGTCTGCGCTTGTGTGCGCGGAGCTAAACGCCAGTGCCCATGCGTGAGCTCCGCGCAAACCAGCGCTAACCAGGTTACAACTGCTTAAAAGTGCCTTAGTCACTTTGATTGACAGGTCTTGTAGTAAGTTCAGAAGCAAAATAAAATCCCACTGGCAGTCCCGAGCCCAGGACCTTGGAAACAGTAGTCTGCATGACTTACCACTAAGGCATGACTCTTATACAAGAACATTGTGCTAAAATAAATATATCATGTAATAGTAGGAATGAATGCAAAGGGAATATAGATGTGTAGTACACAAAGCATGTCATTTAGAATTACTGTCAAAACTAGTGGATTTCCATAATAGTAGTGTGTGAACAGAAACAGCCATGATAGTTGGTAGCTAGTAGGTAATAATGTCACTATAGCACCTTGCAAGCCACACACATACTCACAGCAGGATAATCACTGCCCATATCCCACAACCTCTTACAGGAACACATCCAGACCAATTAATAAAATATGTGGAGCAAAGGCCCAAAACCAGGGACACATTACAAATAATGTTACAACAAATGCAGACAGTTCAGAGAGTAACAGGGTCTGCATTTTGTGGGATGTTTGGAAGGGTATGAAGTCTGAAACTTGAATGTTTGTCACTATATTCTGACTTGAGCCCAGAGTGATTTGCCAGAAAAAGCTGTGCATGAGATATTGACCAAAGTATGAGGCAGAAATGTGGACAACCTGCAAATATTTGTACACATGAGAGGTCTGACACCACCATATTTGAATAGTTAAGAGCCTAGACATAGCAACAGTGAATGACTTACAGGGATGCCCCACAGACTCCATGTGAAATGTACAAACAGTAGGCAGAAAGGTGTAACAACACATGCAATGGTAACTATGGAGTCCCGAAAGTATTCACCACTTGCATGGCAGAATAAGTGTAGCAATACATATGTTCATGCTAATTCACAGTCACAACTGCAGCATACCAGACAATTTAATGGGTGTACCCCACTGATATGTACCATTCCATGAGGCAGATAACAGATGAACCTGAAAGTCTCTGGGGCCTGCTCAGCAGCATACTCAAATACCCTAATATATGTCAAGGCCCAAACCATGGCCAGACCACACTGCATGCTGTAACACCCTAGCAGATATAGCAAGCATTCCAAGGTGTGAATGCACATGGAAAATAGGAAAGCTACAGCAGCACACTACAGTCAGGACATCTAGCAGGCATACAAGTAGCGACTGTAAAGGGCAAATATTGAAGCCTTAGCAACAAAGTGCAAGCAAAAGTGAAAGGAAAGCACACACACACACATTAACAGTAGTTGTAGGTGTCAGTGTACATACACAGTTAGTACAGGAAACTGGAGAAATGAATGGAGGAATGTTAATCTACAACACAGCTGGAAATATGAGAGAGATACCAACCTTTAAACTCACAGAACATTGTCCATAGCATAACAGCATGGTCCCTGCCTATCTCACATACCTTTTTATAGCACTGTTCTGAAATCACAGTGAGAACTGCAATCAGTACACAACTGGCTGCATGCAATTAGCAAATGCTGGCTAACAATTGGTGCAGAGGCCATCACATGGGCATATCCAGATACCTACAAAAGTATGCTGTACTCCCAGTCCACACATGCAATACTTTCATTGCACCCTGTGGAGGACGTGAGAGACAGACAGACAGAGAGAGACAGAGACAGAGAAAATTGAAATCAAGCAGACACAAACAAATTGTTCAGCAACAGCCACCTGAAAGCTGACAACTGGGAAGTGGAGCAGCAGGACAGAAAACCAGACGGCAACACAAGCAGCTGTGACAAACACAGGTAATGTAAAGTAATGCTATAAAGGTCTACATACTGTGAACCCTCCATATGTGTCATTGGTCTGTATCCATATGTATATGAAGATGTGTAAAGGACAGAGGACATACAGCAACTATCAGTGAAGGCTGTACATACATTTGTATGTGAGAGCATCTATGTGCACATATCAATGTAGGTTGACTGTAGGTTGTAGTGCAATGTACAAAGTAGGTTTCACAGTTATGTATGTTTAGCAGTATGTTAGTGTGTGTATACAGTATGGTAGACAAACATGTTGATATACCTGTCTATCATATGGATACGTGTGTATGTCAACATATGTATGTATGTATATATATATATATATATATATATATATATATATATATATATATATATATATATGATATGCATATATGTATACATACATAGAGAGAGATGTAGGAATACATAGACAGATGTAGATAGATAGAATATGTACAAACATATATATGTAATGCACACATACAGATATAGATATATGTAGATACATATACATAGACAGAATGATCTGACTATCTAGAGGTATGACTGTATATGACGACCTCAACACACGCTGTCCCACCTCCTCTGTCACTCTCACCCCCTCTGTGCCCCCCCTCCACATCGATAGCAATATATGTACATCAATATATATATATGTGTATATGTATACATATATATATATATATATATATATATATATATATATATATACATATAGATATATCTATATACATATATATATATATATATATATATATATAGAGAGAGAGAGAGAGATGTATATAAATTCTGAGTGAGGCACATGTGTACAGATGTATTGCAACAGGTGCCTGGTGACAAAGGCATGAAGTGAACACCAGTGTCAAAACTGGAGTACCATACCATATTTCAAATCACCTACACCAGTAACCACCAGATATGTGATTGACTGCCCACCACTGCATGTGTCTGGGGTGAACAGGGTCATAAATGTGTACAATAGTGGCCCCAATTATACTCACAGTGGCACACTATTCCTGGAATACCTGCACATGGTATGTGTCAGCAGACATGGTGTGTCAGCTATGGACATGTAGGTCGGTGTACCCCTCCACACCACATAATGGATGCCATGGTATGGACCTCACATGACAGCTACAGATATGGAGAATGACACAGTGACATGTACAACACTGTGACAATGCACTCAAACACATTACCAATGGACAGTGACTGACAACACCACAGAGTACAGATATACTACCCACATAGAGGTTACCACTCCCGGATTTACATACATAAGTCACACCCATGACAGATGTCCAACAACCATAGTAACACCTCACACCATCCACAACCTAAATGATTGCTGTGTGTCATCCATGCCACTGCAATAGAGAGCACATGTGGAGGTAAAAGTTCCTACCCACAGATAAGACATACCCTGCAATAAACCACACAGTGTTAAGAAGCAAGACTCCCCATGAGTACATGTCACACATACCTCTGCTGAATGTTAGTCAGATAGGTAATATGCCATATGAGTCACCCTGTGTAACTGTGTGACAGCAGCAGGTACCATCACACCACATGTGTCACAATGGTCAGGGTAGCAGAACAGTATGCTTCTGTAGTCCCAGGGGCAATAGCATATTGTATAGTATTGTATTGTAATGTAATGTATTGTGTTGTATTGCATTGGTATGTTGAGGTGCCTCCTTCGTGGAGAGGAACGACTGCTGATGTGCGCCAGTGTACAGGTACATATCCTGTAGTCAGGCTAGTGTTACATAGCACTTCTATATGTGTGTTTAGCTCCTGTCAGAGTTTATGTAGCATGCAACTGGGGATACCATCAGGTCCCATTCATGTTGTGTATTCTGCTTTCCTGAGGGCGGCTCTCACCTGGACATCTGTGATGACAGGGAGGTTACAGTCAGCTGGGATAACTATGTCTTATTTTGGGGGAGAGGGCGGGGTGACACCTGCACTGAACCTGTCTGCCACAATGTTGTCAATATCTGTGGTGTCAGTGAAATATTTGTTGTTGTGTACTAACTATGGGCATAGAGGATGTATTCTGACCAGGTTGCTAACATAACTGAAGAAGGCCTTCTGGTTATCTGTAGTGTCCCTCTTGATTTCCCTCTCAAAGTTGCCCATGGATGTTTGTATGATGGAAAATAGATCCTTACTAGTGCTGCTCAGACATGCCCTCCCTTTATGGAATTATGCTCTGTCTTGCAGTAGCTACCATCTTCTGTAATACAATCTGTCTATGGCTGGGGTCCACCAGACAGGATGCTGTCCCTTTGTGGAGAGTGTCTTGGTCATATATGGGATTGCATGATCTATGCATTCTCAGAGATGTCTGTAGAAAGCAATTGTGTAGGGGTCAGCATTGTGGGTTGTATCTGCCACTGGCACAGTGGGCTGAAAGGATACCATGTCACTGTTACAAAGTGTAAAGTTTGCACCTGTAATGTTATTCACTTAGTCATTTGTGCTGGTGGTGGAGGTGGGATATGTATATCCAGGGCAATTAGTGTGTGGTCAGCTCACAGCAGTTGATGATGTAGGCCATACAGTACCTAGTTACAAACCCCCAGAGTGAGGAGGTGCTCTTGACCTGAATCAGTGTTCTGACTGCTGGGGTTTGGTAGTATGTCGTATGGAGTGTGCCAGGTACTGTTGCTCAGTTGCTGGCTGAGCACTGATACCTGGCCATTTACATGTGTATCCACCAATAGACAAATAGATGCTATATATGTGAGATATGTTGTATCATAACAGTCGAGTAGCATGTGTAGTATGTGTGCCAAATTCTGCTGACATATATTGCTGATATCAGGTTATTTTCTTTTTCAGGTACATGGCTCACCCGCGGAATCCCACTTACTCCACAGCTGGGGATGAGGAGATACACCAGAGCCTGGTGCGGGATTATGAAATACTCTTTTCCTGCACCAGCCAGAATCAGCAGGAGAGGGCTGCACTGTGGCAAGACCTGGTCCATTGGGTAAATGACATAGGCACGCATAATAGGACATATGAGCAGGTACGACATCACTGCAGTGATTTAATCAGAAATGTCCGTCAGCGTGCATCGGATATCCACAGGCAACAGGTCGCCACAGGTGGTGGGGTGGCTACACATCCCCCACTCACCAGACTGGAGGGACTACTCATGAGTGTAGTGGCTCCAGTCCGCCAGCAACAACAACAGCAGCAGACATGCATTATGATGGAGGCTGGAGCCATGCAGCAGCAAGACAGTGAACGTGCAGGTAATATGCCATATGTATAGTTGACTGTTGTGTACACTGGTAGTTAATGCATGTGTGAGGTGTGTCCTTGGTTTGTAGCTGTCACCATAGTATTTAATGTGCAAGTGTGATATCCTCAATATTAGCAGCTGACCTGTGAAAGGCGACTGTTGTACTACTGACCTGTATCATACTCAGTAACAATGGCACAGTTGTGCCCACTGACATTAGTTTCTTCACGTCTGCAGGTCCCTCCAGTGTAACAGCAATGCAGCCTATCCATGCTGGTGAGTGTGTATTAACAATTCCTGTAATAGTCTTGATAGTAATAGTAATATTCGGCTCACTTAGTAGTGCTGTTTGTATGCATGTAGGTGTGTCTGTGTCTGTCTGTTGATATCACGCATATTGAGTACTGTACAATTGTGTGAAACTGTGTGCATGTGTGCATGTGTGCATGTGTGCACCTGTGCATGTGTGCATGTGTGCACCTGTGCATGTGCACATGTGTGCATTTGCGCATGTGTGCATGCATGCATGTGTGCACCTGTGCATGTGCGCACCTGTGCATGTGCGCATGTGGGCATGTGGGCATGTGTGCATGTGTGCATCTGTGCATGTGCACATGTGCGCATGTGTGCATGTGCGCATGTGTGCATGTGTGGATGTGTGCACCTGTGCATGTGTACATGTGCGCATGTGTGCACCTGTGCATGTGTGCATGTGTGCATGTGCACATGTGTGCATGTGTGCATGTGTGCATGTGTGCATGTGTGCATGCGTGCATCTGTGCATGGGTGCATGTGTGCATGTGCACATGTGTGCATGTGTGCATCACTGGTAATGTGTAGACATTGTAAACTGTGTTTCCTGTTTCCCTCCCACAGGTTCTGGTGCTGCTCTGGTGTCATGTAGCAGGGAACCTGAATCAGGTGCCATGAGTACTGATAATGATGACATCTGTGTAATGGCACAGGAAGGTATGCCAGGGTCCGCCATTGGTCAGCCGATTGACAGTACACAGCTGTCGACCCCATCAATGCGCACAGTTATCCTGCCAATACACCCTTTGCCACCAATGTCCCTAGGTGATGGACAGCATACAGTGGGCATTGACCAGGGTAATGTGGTATCTGTGGCACATGCCTCCCCACACAGCAGCCATGGGCATGGCCCAAGATGGTACCACACAGACAGATGTCCAGGGGTTCTCGTGGGAGCATCCGTGGGCGTACTGCCCCTGTCAGACGTGCCCACAGAGGACTTACAACCTCAGCTATGTTTCTGGCTGTCATGCAGGCACAGTCACGTATGGAACGGTACAACAGACAGGGTCTGAGGGAGCTGACAGCATGTCACACAGCCATGACTGACAGTATGCGTGACATTGCGGCTGCCATCCGTGATTTCACCGATGTCATAGACAGATGTTGTGGGGACATATTACACCAGTTCCACAACTACATGTCCATGAGCCAGGGTGATGGGCGGTTGAGGCATCGACGTGGCCGTATGCCAGCAACAGCAGCAGCTGGCAGTCGTCGCAGATGACAACAGGGCCGCCCCCATAGTGCCAGCAGCAGCCCCAGCAATGCTGGGTCTGTGCTGTCATCAGATCACCCCAGGAGACCACGTGCACGTGGCTCTGGCCAGGCCCGACAGGGATCTGTGTCCAGTCAATGAACACCTGCTTCTGATGACAGTACCCAGTCTGGGTTGGTACCGGATACGGTCCGTAGCACCCCTGCAAGGCACAGGTACCGTGTCCATGGCCAGAGACACTGATCTGTATGACCTGGCAGGTACAGTCTGTGGCTGTCCACAAACACCAGTATATGGCAGCCATGAGGTGGAACTGTGTGCATCCATACACACATGCGAATTCACAACACCTAGGGCTACCGCATACATGCACACACTGCATCAACATTGCCCCAACTTCTACTGCTGTCCCTCACCAACACACATACACATACATGTCAATCGGTGGTATCGGTGGCTGACTCAGGCATACCAAGTTCACACCCTGTGCATATGATGAAACTGTGCCACCTCCTGCAATCTGTAACAACTGTGCAGGTACAGGTTAACATGTTGCTGATGCACAGGGTGACCACATAGATGTGTAGTAATAGTATCATGTTGTTAACAGTACTGTGTGCTGAATTAATTGTGGTTATATCACAGCATGCCTGATGCATTAAGGGTGTGATTGTCATGTACTGTTGTCTACACCCATGGTAAGTACCATAGTGTGTCATCTGCACATGTTGGCATACTGGTGGTAATGATGTCAACAGAAGGCTACATACATAGGTAGCACAGGGGATAAGGTAATGAATGTAGTAATACGCAATGTTGGACATGTAAACTGCAAGTGGCATGTTGCCCACACTGGACTCTGCAATGCGGATGTTTGAGGATGTTGATATGTGTGCAGTACTACATGACTGGTACAGGACACACAGGAGCACCCTAGCACTGCAAGCTCACATCTCATACCATGCTAGACAGCCCCAACACACAAAACTAACTGTCACAGGAGGGAGAGTCCCCATATATGTCAGGGGTACCAATGTTGTGGCAGGCCAGGTAGCATACATCCTACTAAGTATGGAACCACTGAGTGAAGGCTCAGTGTCTGTTATTTGACATGTGTATTACTGCAGGTATGAGCACATGGGTTTCCATCCAGTTATTGTACATCCTGACAGTACATGGTCTGTACACTTGTGTGCGCTGGGACTGGACCCTAGCCATCTGACCCGTGTATTGCCATGTACATGTGCATAGTGCCTATATATTTGCAGTGTTACCTACTGGAAGTGGTACAGCTTGTTTGTTGTACAATGGACTACATGCAGCCCTGTTTACTGTAGCTTTGTTTGCATGCATGTTTGCTTGCAATTACCCTGGAGTACTGATCACACCTGCAATGCATAGTTATAGAGCTTCTGTGGACTCCTAGTGCCATCTGCATAGATTACTATATGTATGTCCATGTCTCACTTGACAGAATGTCACTGTTTGTCCTGTTCACATGTATATTGCCTGTGATACAGTGCATATGACTTACCTGGCATGTGTCCACGTGAGCAGTCATATATGCTACTGCTAACTAATCACAGGCACTACACCTTCACATATTCATCTTCTGTTGAACCACCTGCTTCGCTAGGGACGGCCTGCACCTGTCACCCCTGGGCTTTCAGATATTGGCAAAGGCTCTTGCTACCCCCATAGTGCCTATGTTAGGCAAGGCTCAAATGACAAACCCACCTTCATAGGTATCACAAGGGATAAGAAACTAAGAGTAATGCTACCCAACGCCAGAATTCTAAACCTCAAGATGCATGCACCCGAAACTCTCCTTGGCATGGAGAACATCGATATCTGTGCAGTAACAGATGCCTGGTTCAGGGCTACTGAGAGCACACCAGCACTACCAGGTTTAATCTCATACCATGCTTTTCAGCCCCAAAACTTGGAACGAACCACAAATGGAGGGGGAGTATTGATATTCATCAAAGATACCCACACCTCCAGGTTGGTGGCAAAGCACCAAGCATCAGAGACTATCCATGTGCAACTAACAATGGGTGAAACTGCCTTCCAGGTTATAGCCTGCTACAGACCACCCTCCCAAACCCAAGAACTGCACTCGGCCATCCTGTGAACAGTGGAAATATGAAGGTCTCTCCAAACACCATTATATTGGGCGACGTCAACTACCCAAACATGGACTGGGAGCATGACTCTAGCTCCAACACCCTAGGCCAAAGATTCCTAGAATATATGAGCTCAAATGCTATGGAACAACTTGTTACCACTCACACAAGAAGGGGAAACATACTGGACCTGATCATCACCAACATGGGGACTCTATGCTCCAGACCAGAAGTGTATCTCTCACTGGTAAGATCGGACCATAAACTAACCTCACTGGATATTCACATCCCGACCCCACCCCCTGCCCAGAACACCACAGTGAACAACTTCTCTAAAGCAAATTCACACTCCTCAAAACTGAGGTGGAAACCTTCAAAGCCCCCGGGCCTGTGGAAACTACAGACCAGACCGCAGATTCCTCTATAAAAGCATTCTGTGGATGCCTTCAGGAATGCATGGATCATGTGATCCCGAATAAAACGAAGACCCAATCCTCGAAAGGCAGACGTCCTGTCTGGTGGACCCCAGCCATAAACAAACTACACAATAGAAGGAGGAAGCTACCAAATGATACAGCAAATTCACAAATAGGGAAGGCATCACTGATCAGTATTAGCAAATAACTACAGGCACTCATAAGATTGTCTAAGACCAGCTTCGACAGAAATTGCACAGGACACTAAGGATAATCACAAGGCTTTCTTTAGTTATGTTAGGAACCTGGGTGGTAATTCCCAGATATGCTCAGAGGTAGTCCAAAATGTCAATAGAAACACCAAACCCACAGACATTGCCAACATTCTAGCTGACAGGTTCAGTGCAAACTTCTCACCCCCCTCCACACTGAAAGGGCAAATATGTATCCCAGCAGAGTGCTGCCCCCCTGACATCTCGGATGCTCAGGTAAGAGCCGCCCTCTCCAAAGCAATACACACTGCATAAATGGGACGAGACAGTGTCCCGGGCTGTGTCCTACATGACCACCAAGACGTGCTACTACCAAACATAAACCTACTGTTCAATCCCAGCCTTACTACAGGATATGTGTCCAAAGTGTGGCGTACAGCAACAGTGGTCCCTCTACAGAAAGGTGGTGCCTCAATGGATCCTGGACACTATCACCCCATAAGCCACACTAGCTTGGTCTGCAGAGCTATGGAAATGATCATCATGGACCACATAGATATAGATATTGTGGACTACAGACACTGGTTCATACCCAGTTTGGCTTTGTTAAGGGCAGATCCTGCCTCTCAAACCTGGTTGATTTCTTTGAAACAGTCACCAAGGCCATTGACGAGGGGAAGGTGGTTCACACAGCCTACCTGGACCTCGCAAAAGCCTTCAAAACAATACCCCACTCGGGCATTCTAGAGAAGCTCACCAGCTTAAATATAAGCCCCTATGTCACTAGATGGATTGCACACTGGCTCAAGGACAGAACCCACATGGTTAGAATTGCTGGAGCCATGCCAGACTCCAAGCCAGTTATGAGTTGTGTCCCACAAGGCTCAGTCCTGGGACCTCTCTTGTTTGGTATATATTTATTGGAGGTACAGGCCAACACGGAAGGACTGTGGCTGACCAAATATGCAGATGACTGCAAACTGGCCACCATAATGGACTCTCCAGCCGACACAAGCATCTTCCAAAGGGGCATCATAGAAACAGACAACTTGTGCCAGAGCCATGGCATCCAGCTGAATGCAAAAGTGTGTATAGTCATCCCCTTTGGCAAAAACAAAGTGCCCACAAAGTACCACATAGGTGGTGTTCCATTATGTACAGAAGAAGTAATTAGGGACCTGGGGACCCAAGTTGATAGCAATCTCTCATTTGACAACCACGTGGTCAAAGTGGTTAGAAAGACATTGTATATAGCCCACACCATCATGAAGGGATTCACATCTACATCAGGGGAGGACATCATGCCTCTTTACTCATCCCTCATCTGGCCCATAATTGAGTACAATCCCCCTGTCGGGATGTACCTTACCATACACCTGCAGCAACTGGAAAGACCCCACAAGTACCTCACCAAGAGGATCAAAGGGCTCAAACAGATGCCATATGCTGACCGGTTAAATAAACCCCAGCTCTACTCAGTGGCATACCGCCTGTTCAGAGGCGATCTGTGTCTAATGTATAACACCATGTCGAACCCGGAATTAATGGGCATGCTGCACCTGAGAATATCCAAATCCCATTGGGATACATGCTTGAGAGACCTGAGCCTCAGCACTGAAGTAAATAGGACATGCTGGAGGGACAGATTCATAACCCAGAGGCTCACTTCACTCTGGAATAAAATCCCAGTCCAGGTTAGGAAGAGTCCCTTATTGACTCTCTTCAAGAGGAATCTTGATGAGTGGATGGGACATTGTAGGTTTACCCCGGATATCACTTCTGTGTCACAGTTAGACAGAGGCACAGTATACTAACCTCGGAAAAGGGCATGGCAAGATATATTTACATTGGATGGCGACAGCCAAACACATTCTGGCTAGGTTCTTAAATGCCCTAGGGCAGATTGCCTAGTATGATGCTATGAACCTATGAACCTATGTACCTTGTTCCCCATTAGCCCTATGTGCTGTTAATCCCCATTGCAATCACAATACTATGATAGCATGTTCAAAGGTCAGTTGTCAGTCACCTCTATGCTACAGTTGTTGACTATGTGGATCATGTGGCAATGTCACAGCTGCCACATGTACACAGTCAACCCTCTCCCCTACACATGGACATACAACACATGTATGAGATGGAACCACATAGCCAAACTGGGGACTAAGCACTCTGAACCCACTACTGGCATAACCTGTCAGGTGGCATGCAATACTACAGTGACTACAATACCAGTCTGATGTAGACCTACACTGACAGCAATACAAGCACGTGAACACACTGGGCCATTTGTGGAGCCTTAGAATAGCATCCTGCCTGAGCGGCACATACCTCTGCATCTGGCACACAGGCATACGTTATGCCTGAACACATCACACATAACACATAGCACACAAATCCTGTGTGCCAGTCACAGCCTGTACAGCTAGACAACACACCTGCCACAGTTGAGTTAACTACCTTTATTGTCCGGTACAGTATGGTCATGCTCACCAGGCTGGACAAGGTGAAGGTCACAGTGATATGCCTGTGGGGCACTATGGTCCACCACATAATACAAGCATACAGGTCGGTCAGAGGCATGGACACATATGACTCAGTCATTGTCCATGCCACATCCCTTCTGCTGTACTTTTAGGGTGCTGACATCATCAGTGTTTAGAAAGGGGAATGTGCATCCTGTAGTCTGTTCTCCTAGTTGCCAAAAGGGACATTTCCCTCACACACTACCCCCCCTCAGCCAAACACACACACTTGCCATTTGCAGTATTCAATCCCCTACCTAACTATGTTACGACACTCGAGACGGACGCATTAGCGGAGCGCGCTATTCGCATTACAGTGAGGTTTCCCTTCTCTTGCTGTACTTATAGGGTGCTGGCATCATCAATGTTTAGAAAGGGGAATGTGCATCTTGTAGTCTGTTCTCCTAGTTGCCAAAAGGGACATTTCCCTCACACACGCTAACCCCTCTCAACCAAAAACACACACTTGCAGGATTCAAACCCCTATCTGACTATGTTATGACACTCGAGACAGACGCATTAGCAGAGCATGCTATTTGCATTATTGGGAGGGTTCTTTTCTCTTGCTGTACTTATAGGGTGCTGACATCATCAGTGTTTAGAAAGGGGAATGTGCATCCTGTAGTCTGTTCTCCTAGTTGCCAAAAGGGACATTTCCCTCACACACACTAACCCCCCTCAGCCGAAAACACACACTTGCCATTTGCAGGATTCAAACCCCTATCTGACTATGTTGTACCACTCAAGATGGATGCATTAGCAGAGCGTGTTATTTGCATTATTGGGAGGTTTCCTTTCTCTTGCTGTACTTTTAGGGTGCTGACATCATCAGTGTTTAGAAAGGGGAATGTGCATCCTATAGTCTGTTCTCCTAGTTGCCAAAAGGGACATTTCCCTCACACACACTAACCCCCCTCAGCCAAACACGCACACTTGCCATTTGCAGGATTCAAACCCCTATCTAACTATGTTATGACACTCGAGACTAACGCGTTAGCGGAGCGTGCTATTCGCATTACTGGGAGGCTTCTTTTCTCTTGCTTTACTTATAGGGTGCTGACATCATCAGTGTTTAGAAAGGGGAATGTGCATCCTGTAGTCTGTTCTCCTAGTTGCCAAAAGGGACATTTCTCTCACACACACTAACCCCCTCAGCCAAACACACACACATGCAGGATTCAAACCCCTATTTAACTATGTTATGACACTCGAGACGGATGCATTAGCGAAGCGTGCTATTCACGTTACTGGGAGGTTTCTCTTCTCTTGCTGTACTTATAGGGTGCTGACATCATCAGTGTGTAGAAAGGGGAATGTGCATCCTGTAGTCTGTTCTCCTAGTTGCCAAAAGGGACATTTCCCTCACACACAATAACCCCCCTCAGCCAAACACACACACTTGCAGAATTCAAACCCCTACCTAATTATGCTATGACACTCAAGATGGATGCATTAGCAGAGCATGCGATTTGCATTACTGGAAGGTTTCCCTTCTCTTGTTGTACTTATAGGGTGCTGACATCATCAGTGTTTAGAAAGGGGAATGTGCATCCTGTAGTCTGTTCTACTAGTTGCCAAATGGGACATTTTCCTCACACACAATTGCAAGCACACTAACCCCCCTCAGCCGAACACACACACTTGTCATTTGCAGAATTCAAACCCCCTACCTAACTATGTTAAGACACTTGAGACAGACGCATTAGCAGACTGTGCTATTTGCTTTACTGGGAAGTTTCCCTTCTCCTGCTGTACTTATAGAGTGCTGACATCATCAGTGTTTAGAAAGGAGAATGTGCATCCTGTAGTCTGTTCTCCTAGTTGCCAAAAGGGACATTTCCCTCACCCACAGTAACCCCCTCAGCCAAACACACACACTTGCCATTTGCAGGATTCAAACCCCTTCTTAACTATGTTATGACACTTAAGACGGACGCATTAGCAGAGCGCGCTATTTGCATTACTGGGAAGTTTCCCTTCTCCTGCTATACTTATAGAGTGCTGACATCATCTGTGTTTAGAAAGGGGAATGTGCATCCTGTAGTGTGTTTTCCCAGTTGCCAAAAGGGACATTTTTCTCCCACAGACTTACACACACCAACCCCACTCACACACACAGCATTTGCAGGATTCAAACCCCTATCTAACTATGTTATGACACTTGAAATGGACGCATTAGCGGAGCACGCTATTCGCATTACTGAGAAGCTTCTTTTCTCCTGCTTATGACACTTGAGACGGATGCATTAGCGGAGCGCGCTATTCGCATTACTGGGAGGTTTCTTTTCTCCTGCTGTACTTATAGGGTGCTGACATCATCGGTGTTTAGAAAGGGGAATGTGCATCCTGTGGGGAGGCAGATGCCAAGCACACTCTGGCTAAGCTGTCATTCCCTAGGGCAAACAGCCTAGTGTTGACCTCTACACCCATATGTTTAATTGTCAAATGCACATTATTTGTTGCTGATAGACTGGTTGCACGTCTTTATTGCCATAGCATTCCCTGTTTGTATGAACAACTTGTGCATTTGTGGAAGATGTTTGCATATGGGAGGGATCCACTATATCACGTATGTCTCTGTAGTCATTTAACTGTGTGCACTGGGCAGACTGCTGTAATGTGGTTGGTTCCTGGAATAACATGTAAAAATACAAGATATGTGTGGCCAACTGCTAAACTGAGATTTGGCCTAAGTGTGTGAGCATGACCAGTTCAGCCTTCCCATGGCATGTTGTCTGACATATGTCTCATTTATAAAAGTGTGTGAGCATGCCCAGTGTGAGCATTCCATATGTTGAACTCTGCAGCCCACCACATTTGTGGATGAGTGTGAACTTCAACAAATATCTCCCGTTTATGGTTGTGTGTTGTGTGTCATGTTGTGTAGTTACTGTACAACTGCTTTGTGTGTGAACACAACAGGATTATACTGTGCCTGCAGGGTTTGCATGGGATACTTTGCATACAGTTGTCAACATCCTTTCACACTGACCTAACACTGTAGTACTGTATAGTGTACTGGTTCAGTACTTTGACTGTGGTGGACAGTATCCTGGGCTTTAGTGCTATCACTGCTTTACATTTTGATAGTGAGCACAACAGCCTGGTTAGGAGCCAGTTGTGTACATCTGACCATGTTGCATTATGTTCAGATATGAACTACTTAAACCAGGCTTGTCCAACATTGGTAGTGTATTCCACAACATAGGTGTACATTTGCAAACACTAGCGATGTGCCCTAGTGTGTTTGTCCTTCGACACACATTGTAAGTGGAGTTTGACATGACATATGTCATGGTTAGTATACTGTGCCTCTGTCTACCTGTGACATGACAGTGATACCCAGGATAAAGCTACCATCTCCCATCCACTCATCAAGATTCCTATTGAGGAAAATGGATAAGTGACTCTATGGGTAGCCTGTACTGGGAGTTTACTCATGGGTGGGGGTGGCTTCTGTGTTATGGATCATGCAGTACAGCTTGTCCTATGTAAGTCAGTGCTGAGGTTCAGGTCTCTCATGTGCATAG
Source organism: Protopterus annectens (assembly GCF_019279795.1). Taxonomy (NCBI): domain Eukaryota; kingdom Metazoa; phylum Chordata; order Ceratodontiformes; family Protopteridae; genus Protopterus; species Protopterus annectens. Next base: position 1,208,710,697 of record NC_056746.1, on the reverse strand, counting down.
CTCACTGCCATTCAGATTGTACAAGGTGCAGCATGTTTATTGATACCAGCAACACAGGCAACACATGGCATCTGTGCAAGCTCTTTGATACTCCTGGTGAGGTACTGTTGGGGACTTTATGGTTGATGGAGGTGTCTGCTGAGGTACATCCCACAGGGGCTATTGTAGTCAATTGTAACGCTGATGAAGGATGACTGCAGAGCCACAATGACCTCCCCTTATCTAGATCTGACAACCTTCATGATTAGGTGGGTATATGGTATGTTTCTGGAAACACTACAGCACATGTTTGTCCAATGCAGGATATCTATCACCTTGTGTCCCCAGGTCTCTCATTACATGTTAAGTACGTAATGGGTTAACACCTATGTGGTAATTGGTGGGCACTTACTGTATATCCACAGGGGTTGACTATACACTTTTCTGCAATTAGCTTGCTGACATGGCTATGGCACCAGTTGTCTGTTTCTATGTGGCCCTTTTGTGGGATGCTTGTGTCAGCTGGTGGATCATATATGGTGAGCAGTTTGTAGTCCTCTGAAAACATGTTCAGACACAGTCCTTCCATGCTGGCCTGTACCTATGGGACATATATACCAGACGAAGGAGATCCCAGGACTAAGCCTTGTGGGATGCCAGTTATATCTGGTTTGTAGTCTAACATGGCTGCAGCATGTCTGACCATGTCTGTTCTCTCCTTGGTCTGGTTTGCAACCCCTTTACTGACATAGGGGTTTATATTTAAGCTGGTGAGCTTATCTATAATGAACACATAGGGTATTGTATAGAAGCCTTTGCAAGGTCCAGCTACGCTGTGTGGACCACATTGCCCTCATCAATGACCTTAATGACCGTTTTAATTGAGTCAAACATATTTAGGGGCAGGATCTGCACTTAAGAAAGCCACACTGGGTAGGGTCCGGTGTCAGTAGGTCCCCAATATCTTTATATCTGCAGTACATGCTGATCCTTTCCATAGCTGTGCAGACTGAGCTTCTCAGGATTCTGGGGTGGTAGTTTTCAGTATCCATTCAGGCAACACCTTTGTTGAGAAGGACCACTGTTGTTGTACACTGCTCTTTGGGTACATATCCTGTGGTAAGGCTGACATTGAGCAGTAGTGTGATTTGGCATTCCATTTGTCTTGGAGTCCATGTTGGACTCAGCCCAGGACACCATTGCTGTGTGTTTTGCTTTGTAGATGCTGGCTGTTACCTCAGCATCTGCAATGTCAGGGGGCCAGCAGTCTGCTGGGATAGATATTTTGCATTCTGGGGGGGGGGGTTGCACTGCACCTGTCAGGATGTATGTTGGCAATATGTGTGTGTGTGTGTGTTTGGTATGTTGTTTTTGATATTTGTGTGATTCAGAGCATATCTGTGAATTCCCAACATGGTTCCTACCATCAGTTGTGAAAGCCTTGGGATTATCCTTAGTGTCCTGTACAATTTGTATCTTCATAGGTTCATAGGTTCATAGGTTCATACTAGGCTATCCACCCAAGGGTATTTGTTAGCCTAGCCAGAGTGTGTGTGGCTTTTGCCACCCCTTGCTATGTGAATATTATGGCCATTTATGATTTGCTTTGCTGTGCCTCTGTCTGGACATGACACAGTGAAGACCCCCGGTGTAACTCTACAATCATCCATCCACTTGGCAAGATTCCTGTTAAAGAGTGTTAGTGAGGGGCTCTGCCTAACACGGAGTGGGATTCTGGTCCAGGTTGTGGGGAGCCTCTGGATTATGTATCTGTCCCTCCAGCACATCCTATTTCATTATTTGGTGAGGTTGACATCTCTCACTCTCACAGCTCCGATGGCTTTGAGTTTTCTGGGGTGGAGCATGTCCATTACTGCTGTGTTGGGCATGGCCTTGTACAACAGGCATGCAATGCCTCTGTGTAGGCAGTATGTGACTGCATTCAGCTGGGGTGTCTACAGCCAGGCAGCATATGACATATATTTGAGACCCTTTATCCTCTTGGTGAGGTACCTTTGAGGTCTTTCTAACTGCTGCAGGTGTCAGGTAAGGTACATCCCATATGAGGCATTGTACTAGATTATGGGTGTGATAAGAGAACAGTATAGGGGCACAATAACCTCTTTTGATGTAGATGTGAATCCTTTCATGATACGGTGTCCAATGTAGACAGTCTTCCTAGCCACATTGGCAATGTGAGTGTCACATAACAGGTTACTGTCCACTTGTGTCCCTAGGTCCCTGATTACTCCTTCCATACATAATGGTTTACCACCTATGTGGTAATTTGTGGTACCTTGTTTGGTATTTGGTGGGACATTCGTACTGTCCAGTGTCTTCAGGATGGCTGGGTGTGGTTCCTGTGTGTGGGAGTGTGGTCTGTAGCATGCTACAGACTGTACAGCAGTCTTGCCTACAGTTAGTTGCACATGGGTGGACTCCAATGCCTTGTGCATTGTCAGTTACATGGACGTATGGGTGTCTGTGCTGAATATGGATACTCACCCTCCTTTTATATTTTGTTCCAGGTTTTGGGGCCATGACACATGATATGTGGTATAACCTGGTAGTGCTGGTGTGCTGTCAGGAGGCTTGCAGCAGGTTTCTGTCACTGCACAGACATCGATGTTCTGCATACTGGGGATGGCCTCGGGAGCATGCATATTGGGGTTTACATATCTAGCATTGGTCAGCATTTCCCTTATGTTTCTTTCCACTTATGTTTTCTGGGGTGGTGGGTTAGTCTTTTCAGCCTTGCCTACAAAAGGCTCTATGGAGGTGGCAAAGGCCTTATCCAATATCCAGACGCCCGGGGTAACAGGTGCAAGCCATCCCAGGAACAGCTGCGTGGCTTGTCAAGCATGACATCCCAAGCAGACCGACATTGGATCCCCTTGGAATGACACCAGTAAGTGTGCCACTTGCTATGACTGATCATTCCGTGTTTGTACTGTGGCATTATTCTTGGTAATGGTAGGATGCTGAAAATGGTGAGTGTCATACTGGCCTGGACTACATAATCAGAGAGCTCATCTATGTCTCTTTTCATGTAGTCTAGGGAGGTATGTCTCAGGTCATTCACACCAGCATGGACTATGACTGCATCATATTTCTACTTGCTTTGGGGTGACCTGCATACTTGTGTTATGTGGCGTATTGTGGCAGCCTACAGGCAGCTTACTGTACCCTTTCCCTTGTTCAGTCTGGTGTGCGGGACAGCAGTGTGTCTCGCTATGGAGTCACCTATTACAACTGTATCAGGCATGTTGTTTCTCCTTCTGGCCTGTGACTGTTTGGCACACCAGCTTTGTGTACTATGTGTTGCATGTGCTATGTTTGGAGGTTATTTGATTGGGTGTCTGCTTTAGAGGCCTCTGTTGGTGTGCTGTGTTTGTAATTTGTGCCTCCGGGAATGTTTTTCTGTGTTTATGTCTTTGGTTTGCAGTTGTGATAGGTCTATGTGGGACTGTGTTTGTGGTGTGTGTGTGGTTACTTTCTCCTCCTGACTAGTTTTGGGAGTACTGAGTTGAGGGAGCTCAGCCTCCAGTTTGGATAGATGGTTGCATCTCTCACATATATTTGTATTTCTTGGGGGGAGTTGGGGGTTGTCTGTGTACTTGGCACAGGTGTAACATTGCCTCAGGATTCACAGATTCAGCTTGTTGTGGCTGGCCTTAGTGGATTGTATGTGTGGACATATTTTATTGCCATACTACTGATCAGTGATTACTTCATTGTTTATGTTTGCTCTATCATGTAGTAGCTTCCTCATTCTCTTGCATGGTTTGGTTATGGCTGGTGTCCACCATGCCAGATGCCTGCGTGTATGGCATTGTGTCTTGTTTTAATTTAGGATTGCATAATCCAAGCATTCCTGGCAGTGTTCATGGAATGGCTGTATTACAGGTTCTGAGGTGTGGCCCATATTTTGCACCTGCACAGGACCTTTAATGGATTCCACATCAGTTTGGAGGAGTGCAAATATTGCTTTACACATGTTTTCCACTGTGGTTTTCTGGCCAGGGACTGTGGTCAGGATTTGTATATCCAGTGTGATTACTCTATGGTCTGGTTTTACCAGTGAGCAATACACTTCTCGTCTTGCCATCCAGTACCCATGTTGCTGATTATCACATCCAGTATGCTTACCCCTCTTGTGGGAGTGGTGAGTTGTTCCTGGGCATTTTGGTTTATGGATTCTATGAACTTTTGTCCTACAGTGTTGGAGCTAGTATAATGCTCCCAGTCTATGTTTGGCTATTTTCAGTCACCCAATATAATGTGGTTTGGAGGACTTCATATATTCATGTATTCCAGCATAGGCCAGGTGCAGTTCCTGGTGTTGGGACAGTAGTCTGTAGCAGGCTATAAACTGGGGGGCAGTTTTAGCCACTGTTACTTGACCATGGCTAGTCCATGCTGCTTCTTGTTGTGGTACCAACATGGGGGTGTGGTTATCCTTGACAATTATTGCTAGTCACCCTCCTTTTGTAGCTTGTTCCATGTTTTGAGGCTGTACAGCACAGTATGAGGTGTAATCTGGTAGTGTTAGGGTGCTGTTGTGAGCCTTGACTCAGTTTTCTGTTACAGCACAGATATCAACATTCTCCATATTGGGTGAGTTTAGACTACATGCATCTTGCTGTTTCGACTTATCCCTTATCTTATTCTTATCCCTTCTGATACCTATGGAGGTAGGTTTGTGTTTTGAGCCTTACCTATTCAGGGCACGCTGTGGGTAACAACAGCCTTTGCCAGTATCCATACGGCCTGCACTGATAGGTGCACGCCAGTCCTAGCAGGTGGGGCATCATGTCATGCTCAGCATGTCATCCCAGGCTGGCACACATTGGATCCCCTTTGACTAACTGCGATACTTCAGCCAATTATTGCACTTGATCATCTCATTGTCATATTGTGGCATGATGCTTGGTGAGGGTAGGATGTTAGACATGGTCCTCAGGTGTGCATATAGTACATGGTGTTACATTACTTAACACAAGGCATTCATGCCTCAGGTGGTGCTGCAGGGCTGCCTCTGTCGGATGCACATATTACACTCCCTGTACATGTTTGTGAGCAGGTCATGTCATTTTAGGCATCCTTGTTATTATTTGAGTGAGTCAGAGGGGGTATCATTCCCAGGGTTCCTACTGAGCCAGTGTATGTGCTATGCATTGCCTCTTTGCCAAGGCCAGGGCATACTGGGCACGCCTCCTTCGGCCTACTGGGGCAGGCTCAGGTTGTTCCTCCTCCGAGTCACGCTCTGCCTGTGATGGCCTTGGCAATGGTGGGGGGTTGTTTGGCCAATCCCTATGCTGGTCCTGCTGCAGCTGTTTTTGCAAGATCATATTATGTAGCATAGCACATACCATGACAATTTGGGTACATGTAGTTGGTGTGTACTGCAAGGCTCAACCAGATGTGTGCAGACACCGGAACCGTGACTTGAGCAGCCCAAACACACGCTCTATTACATTACGTGTTTGTGCGTGTGCCTCATTATGGCATTCCTGTTCAGGTGTGTGTGCGTTTCTGATGGGTGTCATCAACCATGGCTCCAGTGCATAACCTGCATCCCCCACTAGGTGTCCGTGCGTGATGTCCCCATTGACAAATGTCTGGTACAGCTGCATCAAATGCCAGATGTGGGAATCATGGTAGCTCCCAGGCAGCCAGCACACAGATTCATTATTATGCCCTGGGAATCACACACGACCTGGCAGTTGATGGAGCGGAAGCCCTTGCAGTTGATGTATGCCCTACCCCGCTCACTGGCTGGTGCTTTGATGCATATGTGCGTGCAGTCTATTGCACCCACTACCTGAGGGTATTCCGCTATTTGCTGGAAGAGACGCATATTGCTGGCCAATACCTCACGGGCATTGGGGAAATATACATGATCACCGACACGTGCTGACATGGCATCCAGGAACTGGTGCATTACCCTGAAGGCTGATGCCTGTGATATCCCCATCATATCACCAGTTGGTCTCTGGAAGGTACCTGTTGCTAGTATTCTTAGGCCAACACATACCTTGGTTTCCACTGGAATGGGTTCCCCTCTGTTGGTTCTGTGTGTGAGGCATGGCCTGCACAGCTCCACTATTTGCTGCAGGAGGTCTCTGTCCACTCTATAGCACTCTACTATCTCCAGCTCATGTAACCCATGGTAGGTGACCCTGAGCCTGTACACTCTTCTCCGTCTCCTCACTGTGGGTTATCTGGCACCATCTGCATTGTCACCACCCTCAGCAAGTCGCCTATGTCTCATTATGACAGCTATGGCAGCCCCTAACATTTCTGCTCTGAGTTCAGCTTTTTCAGTTTTCACTTCTAATAGCTTACTCCTGTCTTGCAGTGTCTCTTGAGAGAAACATCTTGCACTGCTGTTTGCAGATTTTTAAGTGTTGGGCTGAGCTACTATTCTGCCTGTGTAATTGCCTGCTTCTAATTGTTTTCACCTGCTAGCTCCAGCAGTATTCCCTGATAGCTTCCTACTAATTCTGTTGCTTCCTTTTTCCTTTCTGTTTCCTCAGGCGGGAGCAGCGTGTATACCAGCAAAAACACGCTCACAGTGGCTTACACGTGCACACACATGCTTACACAGCTCAGACTCGTCTTATTCGGGTTAAAACGCACGCACACCAACTCAAGCAGTGTTACAGCTCTGCCAACAGGCTTCTACATGCTAAGTCTGCCCTACACGCGCGCACAGCCGCGCAAACAGTGTTAAACATCTCCCAACATGCTCCCGCATGCTTAGTCTGCCTTACACGTGCACACACTGTCTTACTCGCGCTTCATGGTGCGCACACGTGCGCATGCACGCCCAGCAAGAAACTTTGGTGTAGGCAACAGTGTACACCTTCCATTTCTTGACTTTCTCATGCTTATCTAGTGGCACACCTCTTTCCATGATATCTCTCTGACATCTGTCATGTAACTCTGACCTCCAATGAACTGCATTTCTTTCTACCATTCCCCCCTGTGATGTCACCTATCTCCTACTCTGTTCCTCCCCCTTCTGTAACTCTTACACTACTCAGAATGTGCTCATTTCCTATGTGACAGTGGAATTCAGTATCCTAACACTCATTTGCATCAGATTGCCTACTAATGCTTAGTTACATCTCTTAGACTCAGCTTCCCCCCTTAGCAACCACTACACGGTGGCCATGTTGTTTTTGGTCTGCTGGTCCCTGCATTGAAATTCCATGTATTGCATAAAACCCACATTTTTGGGTTTATAACCTTCATTTTTATGTTTTATACAGCACAGCCCGTTTGCGCGGGGCTGCGCTGGGTTTAAACATCGGCGAGCGCCGAAAAAAATATATATATTTTTAATATATTTGCATCAGGTTACCTTGCCAATGGCCACATATTTGGCCATTGACATGCTGCCTGACACATATGCACCCTTTATTTGGAGCTGACATGGCTCCATTGCGGTTTTTGCAGAAACGTACTCAGTTGTCAACTGAGTAGATTTCTGCAGCTAAAACGGCTCTTACACGGGCTGTTCTGGGCTTCCTGGATTGCTAATCATCCTCATTTGCATGCTATTCAGCTGCAAGTGAGGTGATTAGCTTATCCACGCCCACTCCGTGTAAGAGACATTTTAGCTTGTCTCTTACATGGACTTTGGGCTGTTCCTGGATCGCGAAGGCTGCATGGAGTCTTACACTACTCTTAGACTCCGTGCAAGCCTTCGTGAATCCGGCCCAATGTCTTTCCCAAGAGGCAATAACACAGTCTATGAAGGTGCCTCCACAGGGGGACCCCATCGCTACGCCTGTTTTTTGTAAATAAAGTTGTAAAATTATTTGACAAGACTAAATCCAGTAGTGTCTCAAACAAGTTAATCTCACCATGTTCCATGCCATGTATAGTAAGCAATTCTCTAACCCATTCTATACCACTTTCTCGAGAAATGACAGTATAGAGATCTATTATGTCTACTGTCAAAAAGCTGAATTTGTCACTAAACTCTAGGCCATTAATATTTTCCAAAAAGCTCCACAAATCTCTACAAATTTGAGATTCGTTGTTAATAATGGGCTTTAATTTACTATCTATCAATTTTGCACACATGTATGTTATGGATCTCCTTCCATCTACAATTGGTCTAAAAGGTGGATTACTCAAGCTTTTATGTATTTTGGGAGAGCCAAACAAACAGGTGTTAATGGTGCTGGCATAGATAAATAATAATAAACATCAGTATCAATACTATTTTCAAGAAATAAGTCATTTAACACATCCTTCACTTTCTTGTAAGCTATATTAGCTTCATTCAGACTAACCTTAGCATACCTATCACTCTGTAACATAGTAGCCATTCTATTCGTGTAATCATCCTCATCCATGAAAACAAGCCCGCCACCTTTTTCGGGATTCATTTTTCTTTCTTTACATGCTTTCAACAGTTCAATAAATCCAAATTCGTCAATAGACATGTTAGAACTATTGTTATGTATATGTCTCTTATCTGGAGTTGCTCTTATGTCCCTCACATATACGCTCAAAAACGGAAAGAGTTTCCTGTGTGGGCAGATTAAAAATGCTAGTAATTCTCAAGGCATTGTAACTATTAGTGTTATTACCCAATAATACTGCTAAGTTAATCTTCCAAACAAACAGTTTCAAATCTGTAACAGTTTTGGCCAAATTGACCCTTCGGTCAGGAATAAATGTCAGCCCTTTTGCAAGCGCATCAACTATATCTCTGGTAACACGGACAGAAGAGAAATTATATACTTTAAAATCACCTGTTGAGCTGGTAATAACTTCAAAAATGCTATTATTTACCTCCTCCTCCAATTCTGATTCTGATTTTTCCATTTATGACCCCCGCTATCTCAGCTGGTTGAGCTTTTAACTCCAGCCTGCCAATTCATTGTTATGCTGGCCTCTAGTGTGGCTGGCAACCAGGAAATCAGCCAGAGGTATCAGAAAACTGTTCCTGGTGGTACCTCTGGCGTGTTATTTTCTCAACAAAACGGTGATAGCAGCGCGGACACCAGTGGCAATGAACTATCTGGTTTTCCTAATATTTTGTTCTCCAATCAGGAGAACACATGTGAAAAAGAAAAGGGGACTTTAGGAATCCAAACAGGTGATGGCACCAATATAAGGAAAGGTGACTCTGTTACTTACAATAATGTTTTTGATTATAAAGCTCTTTTAGCGAAGAACTTTTCACTAAATTCTAAAAAGTCCTTCAATAGTACGGAAACAATCACCTGTACTTATAGACACAATTGTGACTTTATGTTTTATTCTTTGGATAAATTCAAATGCCTTGAATGTGATTTAGTGCATCTAAAGGAATGTATAAAAAGGAACATAGTTCATAAAGGTTTACGGGTTACTAAATTTCCTAATGGGGTGAAGGAAGGTTCTGAATTTCATACCAACCTTATAAATATTTTTGACAGTTGTGGTTTGGATATAGTAAGAGCAATAATTGCAGAGAATGAGAGGGAGAAAAACCTACTGTTAAAGGAATTGGAGTCAATCAACCAGTGTATTATTAATGATCGTATGTTCACTGTTGAATCGAAAAAAGCCTTGTATCATAGTATATTCATTCAAATTGACAAAAATTGTATGAACAACATGAAAAGGAAGGAGGGGAAATTAGAGAGGGACATTAGGGAATACAAGGAGTCTGTAGCATACCCTAAGCCTAGGCTTTATACTGGTTATATGGAAACACGAAAGGGTGTTAGAAACTACAGGTCTAATTTTGACCAACATGGCCATGAGGAAGAACTGATTGATGAACATCACGAATCCCATATGGAAATCCCTTTAGAACAACCCACCTTTGGAGATCCAACAGGATAAGGAATCAGAATCAGAACCCTGTTTATTACAATCAACGTCATTACAGAGGGAATGTCAGGAGGTAAACAAGGAAAAGGGGAAAGTAAATAACAGGGAAGGTAATAATAAAAATATCATACAATGAAACAATATTTTTGAGTACAACAACTAGAAGATATTCAACTATAGTAGTTTGGATATCAATCATGAACACTTCAATTTATTTTCTAAAGGCTTTAAATGTATTCCAGCTAGGAAGGTCAATATTCCTAGAGCAATTGTAGACTTAAAACTTTTTCTTGGGAAAAAGAATTTAGTGTTATGGTTTGGTTATGATATTCAGGTCAGGAATTCAACTACACAGTTAAAGAAAAAAAGTACATTTAACCCCCCCCCCCCCTTCATCCTCAACTCAAAAATCTAGAAAACATCTTAGAAAGAGAAATCAGGAAGGACGTTAATTTGCATAGAGTATACCCCAACCTTACCAAAGAAGAGAGGTTTCTCTTGGATAGTTTGAAAAACAATAGAGTGGTGAGAATAATGCAGCCTGACAAAGGGGGACGTACAGTACCGATGGATGCTATTATTTATGAATCTAAAATGAAGGAAATGTTGAATGATAACACCAAATATTCCAAGGCCTCTATCAATGAGATAAATATAGCTAATTCTAAAATTAATCTTTTGCTCAATTACTTATTATAGGAAGGCTCTATCAACATCGATAGATAGGATTTTCTGTCCATCAAAAACCCCAGGGTACCTTCAGTTTTTTGGGATTCCAAAGGTCCACAAGGATCTTTTGGACCCCCCATTATGACTTATAGTATCCTTAGAGGGTTTGGTTACTACACCTATGGCTAAATATGTGGATGTCAAGTTAAAGGACCTATCTAATGGGGGTCCATCAGTTCTGAGAGATTCTTGGGACTTGTTGAGGCAGGTAAAACCCAATCTTTTTCATAAGGGCATTCTCTTTGTAACCTTAGACATTGTTGATTTATTTGGTTCCATTCCACATGATATAGGGCTTTTATGGCTAGAGGAATGTATGACCAATAATAATGGTTTCATTCAACATGATTTTCGTAATTGTTTATTATTAATGGAAATAGTTCTTCACAATAATTTTATGTTTTATGAGGGTGAGTTTTTTCAACAGAGAAAAGGGGTTGCCATGGGGGCAAAATGTGCTTGCAAACATTATTCTGACATGGTGGGAAACAAAATTTGCATTTAATAGTGAATTTGCTAATTGCTGGTGTTTACACAAGCATTTTTTGGATGACATTTGCATATTTTGGACAGATAGTATGGATAGATTTTTAGAATTTTTGTCCTACTTAAAAGGAACTACTAACTTCTTGGATTTCACTTATGATGTTAATAAACATGAATTAGTATATCTGGATATTTCACTTTTAAAGTCTAGGAATGAATTTTCCTCCAAGGTACATAGGAAAAATACTTTCTCTAATTCCTATCTCCATTTTAGCAGTGGTCATCCATTTTTTTAAAAGAAAAATTTATTAAAAGTCCAATTGGTTAGGATTAGTCAGATGACGTCACAGGACAGAGATTTTAAAACAGAATGTGACTTTGTATGTGATATGTTTAAAGAAAGGGGTTATCCGGATAAACTAATTCATGATATCACTGTAGATGTGGTGGAAGGAAGAAAGGAAAGGTTTGCCCCTATTTTGGGGAAAGATGAACCTACAGGGTTAGATACAGAGAGCAATCTTACGATCAACTGGGAAGAAGCCTATGTAATGGATTATACCAGTGACTCTGGTGTCATTAGGCAAGTTATAACTAGGGAATGGGATAGGTTCAGAGAGTTTTCAGATTTGGATATTGCACATAAAGAACCTTTAAAATTCATATACAGAAAGGATATGAACATAAAGAATTTATTTGAGTTTGGGAAGAGCTCCGATCAAATAGGTAGATCAGGGAAAACGGGTACTTTTAATTGTGGGAGCTGTTCCCATTGCCCATACATACACAATAAATCTTGTATAGAAGTACCAAGTAGAAACAGGACAATTACGAGTACCTGTTATTCCAAGTGGAATACGAACGGAATTGCTTACCTAGTAACCTGCCAGATATGTAATTCATTTTATGTAGGGAAGACGGAAAGGAAATTAAAATTGAGGATCTATAACATTATTATGAAATTAAAAAACAAAATGTTAATAATGCTTTATTCCATCATAAACAAACATGTGAACAGGCTTCTTTTACATTCTTTGTCCTAGAATCTGTACCCAAGGAAATCAGAGGGGGTATGTGGGAAGCCAAATTAGAATATTGAGAACTATTCTGGCAGATTTTATTGGATGCTACAAAAATCCCAGGCTTGAATGACGTTATCCATTCTTCCAGTGCTCAATTTAAGGCCTGCAAAACTGTAATTTACCACCAGAGGGCAGCCTTATACATACAAATTTATTGAAATGAGGAACGTTCATAATGGATGCTTTAATATTTTTTTATAAACACATTGTTTTAAACATTTTTAATCTTCCAATGTAGATGTTTTAACTATCTATGGTTATTTATTGGGACCCAACTTAGATGTATAACAGTGGTTCACTTACTAATTTGTTTTACAATACAAAAGTATAGGTTTTTTGCTATGAGCTCTACAAACAATTGATGTATTATACAGGGATTAATCTTATTGGATAATGGTATAATAGTCAGTTAGTTTCAGAGGTAACAGGTGTATATAAAGCTTTGAATTTTTAACAGAGGGTATTTGCATCTGCGGAAGGTATACGAAAACGTATCAAGAAGTGTCAGCATTTATGCAACTTGTTTCTTTTGTTTTTATCACTTGTTTAGTGAAAGTAAAACTATTTGGCTTCATTTGGACTCAGGCCCTTATTTGGCACTCCAGTGAACCTTTGCATTGGTTTTGGTGTGGTTCCAGTTCACTTTCCATCCTGTATTGTTTTTTGATCAAAGGACCACCTAGGTTTATTGATTATCTTAATGGGTCCACTGAATTTTTGGATTTTTCATTTCAAATGAATGAAATGAGTATGGCATATTTAGACATCCTACTGACCAAGGACATACAAAGGTGGTGCTTAAAATCCACTATATATATATATATATATATATATATATATATATATATATATATATATAGATATAGAAAAAAGACATAGTCCAACAAATTTTAGCATCTTTTAGTATCCATCCATTTCATGTGAAGATGGGGGTAGTAATGAAAACTTTTAATAGAAGTGGTTGGTTGTTAATATGAAATTGATGCATTCATTTTTATTAAAAAGTTGATTGGGTAAGCTGTTGATTTAAAATTAAATTGTATTAAAGGTGGACCAATTTTTGATAATTGATTAATTAGGTAATTGTATTACTGGAAGGGTGGATTTGACCTGTGTACTTTGTCTGATGAAGGCTGGGTTTCCGGTCGAAAGTGCTTACCATTAAACTTAAGTGGTCATACCTTGAACTGGTCATTTTTTGTATTATTAATAAAAGCATTACATATGGATATTTGAAGCTAAGATGCAACTTTAATTTCACACAATATGGCAGTGAATTCAGAATGCAGTCATCACAGCAGCTTCATCTTTTTCACAACTCCATGCAAGACTTATTTTTTCATTGCAGGCATTGCACAATCTTGAAAAGGTACAATAACTTACACACACACATACCTGCATTTAAAGCTGCATATACTGCTACCATCACTTTCTCACCACCCCCCATGGAGAAAGAAAAGTCCTACTGAAAAACTGGTACTATAGCTGAAATGTTTAATGCACATATTTAACATTTCTGAATGCAATACAGGCACTTTAGATACAAATTTAAAATGTTGTGTACATTTTAACAGGTGCTTTTCACATGACTAGTATTAGAGGTAGTTAATCAATTTTCAATAGACAGAAAGACCATGTAAACTATTTCTTATGTTAAAAAAATAATCAATCACCCATTTGCCCATGGATAAAGGTAGATTCACAATCATTTTTGGGTATGCATACTTCATGGCCTCATCTGGCCCTCTGCACTGGACAATAACCTCTCGGGGATATATGGTTAACCAAATGATTAAAACTTTCTGAGTCTTTTCCAATGTGTCTCAGTAGACCAATCAGAGCAGCATTTGGAGTAGCTACATCTGGGTTTTTACCAATCAGTGTGCCTTCATCAAAGAGATCTGGTTTAAGTAGGGCCTTTGACAGAATTATAATACTTTGGATGGTTAATAACCTCATTATCCTTGGTAAAAAAAAATGGTTAAGGCTCTCTGATATCTGATTTTTACAATGACACTCCTCATGAATGGATGGCATGTCTCCAGTTGCATCTTATTTTGCTACATTTATCCTTTAACACCATGTATGACCATGGTTAATCCATTAGTACTACAGCAAATAAAATTTAGTTGATGTCTGTCTTAAAAAAAATCTTGTAAGACTCTTTCGCCTTCCAATCATTTCTCATAACAGATTAAACTCTTTGCTTTAAGTTTGGATTCCTACATATGTTAATTAGCTGTATGTACCTAGGAGCTTTTCTCCCCGGGCCTCTACTGAAAATGGACATGTATCCAGTTAGACTAGCCCGGTAAACAAATGTAAAACAAATGTAAAATAAATAAAATAAATAAATATATGTGTCCTGATCTGTTTTTCAGTCATCTGTGTGCAGGACTTGCCACACTTTGAGGAGCAGCGTGGTGAGATAAGAGGTTTGTGAGAATCAGGATGAATAAGAATATTTTTATAAGTCTTGACTTCTCTTCCTACATGTCCACTAAACTGCTAATAGTGAGGAATTGATTTACCATGTATGGAGATAGTCCTCCAAAATTGCTTGAATTCTGTAGCTATATACTAATTTTCATTAACTGTAATTTGTTTGATAGGAATATCTGGTAAATACGTTCTTAAATTCAGCAATAATATTTTGGCTAGTCATGTTTGGAACATTTAGAATTTGCATATCTTTGGAGTAACACTCCACTAAAACAAGGTAGCTCTTTGCTACAAACTCTCACAAGTCAGCAATTACTTTTTCCAGCAACTTGTGGTAAATGACTGTACAGTAATGGTTCTCTCCTCTAAGATAGTTTATACAGTATGAGCCTTTCATGTAGACACAAGCTTAGGATGATCCATGTTGATATTGGGCCACCATACAGACATATGCATTCTTTTGTGACAGTTAGGCCTTAGAGTCCTTCATGTGTTTGTTGCAGCAGTTCGGCCAGCTGTGAAGAATGTACAGCAGTTCTATCTTGGTACTTTAGCTAACCAGTGTGCTCAGACAATTGTGATCTGATGGTATAGTATTTGTATGTCAGATGCTTCGTCTGTATCCCACAGCTAGGCCTTTCATCCCTTAATTATTTAATTATATTTGTAACTATTTGTCATGTTTCATAGTTTGTTTTAGTTTGCCATATCTTTTGTTGCAGTTACTGGTTGGTTTGCCATAATGTTCTGCATATACTGTAGACAGCAATACAGTAGAGAGTCGATTATCTGAATGTCGATTATCAGAACAGTCAACTATCAGAACCAGTCATCCAAAGCTTACAGGTGGGAAAAATCATAAAGTCTGAAAATGTAAACATCATATGTATTTGCCTGAGCATGTTTTTTGAGCTTGCACGCAGCTTGTGTGTGAAAAATATTCTTTATTGTCTATTGGAATCGCTGAATGGTTGAAAAGTGAATTCCTGCATGCAGAAAAACACAAAATTTTAGAAGTTTTTTACCCAGTTCAATTATATGTTTGATTATCTGAGCAATGTGATTATCCAAACTACCCTAGCTCCCAATTACTTTGGATAATCAACTCTCTACTGTATCTTTTTTGGTATCAGATTACATCTGGTCAGGCATTGGGCTCCTTGGCAACATATCAGACAGTCTTAATTGCATCTGAGACATATAGGTCATTCTTGCATTGAAATTTCTCATTCTCATAAAGAATCTCTTGCATTTGTTTGATATGTTGTCCAAATCATAGGAGTTAATTAGTGGAACTAATGGTTTATGGTCAGTCTGGAATTGGAATTTCTCTGTCTTGAGAACTTTGCATATGCGAACAAACTTCCATGACACTTATTTATACTTGAGAATATCTTTGTTTTGCACCAGTTAGAATTCTGGAAATAAGCAGTAGTTCTTAAGATGTGTCTATTCATCCGGTGTAAAAGCAGCACTTACACTACCGCTCCTAGTAATGACATGCGTGTATGTTGGTTTGGTGATATCAGAATAAGCAAATACTAGAGTAAACATTGTATTTCACAAACACAAAATAAAAACTCAGTCTCCAAACAATAGTAAAACACAAAGAAATTATACTTAAAACCACTGTTAAACCAGAAGATAAGCCTTAAAGCAACTCTTTAATGTTAATATAACTTTATTTCACGCTTTCATCAATAGCAATAGACTTCTTCAGAAATAAATTACACAAAAAATACATAAGCTTAAATGCTTGAAATAAAATCATGTTAACCAATCACAATAAACATACAATTAAAAACACATCCAATGTTAATTGCCCCTTTATTTAACCCTTTAACTTCTAAACCCCTATAGCCAACCTATGGTCCTTCAGAAAACATTTAATATTTATGGTGTCTTTTAAACCTATTGGTTTGTCTGCCTCTAATCTTACTTGCCATTCAATTTCTCTTTGTTCCACCTAATTTTTATGATTTCCTTCCCTTAAATCTTAAGGTATGTGTTCTACTACTGCAAAGAGAAACTTCTTATAATTATTGCACCTGACGGTATGTTTATATAGGGCGTTATTTTCATTCTTTGTATTAATGTCATAAAGATGTTCTTTTATCCTAGTGCCCAACTTTCTAGTGCTCATTCCTGTTTAGTAACTAGGACAGCTTAAACACAAAGCTATGTGTACAATCCCTTTAGTCTGGCAAGTATATCTTTCAGGTATTTCAATAGTGTACTGTAAATGTTCTAACAGCATGCAGGACTCTTCATATATAAACCTACAAGAAGCACAACTATTGCGCTACAAATTGCCTTTGTTTTTGCTGGTATGTGAGGCCTCCACTTTAGTGTGGTCATGCTGTAATATTTGTTTACATTGTCTAAATTGCCTGAGGTGTATATTATATCTAAAGCCTTGTCCAGATCAAGTTAAGCTGTGTGCACAGTCTTGCCTTCATCCAATGCTTTGCTGACCCTCTCAGAAAAGCTCACTAGCTTTAATAAGCATGACCTTCATTTAACAAAGCTGACCTGTGATGGACCCAGCATTTGTAGGTTACCTATGTCCTCATTAGTCATGTAGATGATGATTCTTTTGATGGCCTTACATATGAGGCTGGTCAGACCTATGGGCTTTTACTCAGAGCAGTGATTGGACCTCCTTTGTGCAGGGGAATGATGTAGGCTCGAGTTGTAAAGTGATTCAAGTACACCAAAGAGGTCATGTTTTCTGCTATTTATTAAGCATCCTAAGATGTTATCGGTGCTCATTAATGAGTTGTTTTTGGCCTTGGAAAGTGCATTGATAACCTGTTCCATAGTAATGGTTGGGTGATTGTGATATGTGGTATTTTCTTTGGACTATCGGGTGGAGGAGTGGAGGGAGAAATTTGAGCTGAACCTATCAGCCAAAAGATTGGCGATGGCCTCTGGTTTAGAGTGGGTGATTCTACTTACAAGAAGTGCTGCGCAATGTTGTATATTTCCCCTGAGGTATGAACATAACTATAGAAAGCTTTTTAGCTGTCCTTTGCCTGAGAAGCTATTTTTTCTTCAATTTTAGCCTTTGGAGCATTAATTAACCCTCTTGGCTGCTTGTTTAGATTGGTCAGGGGGCTTTAAGTATGTACATCTTTGCTCCTCTTACGCTTGGCCATAATTTTTTTTTCTTTTGTTGCATAACCAATTGGTGTTGTGATTCCACCAGGGTCTTTTGAGTTTGTCTTATTCTTAATACAAGCAGGCACAGCTCAACTTTATACAGCTATCAAAATATCTGTGCAGAGATTTTGTAAATAGCTCAGCATATGCTATGGTGTTTACTGGGTTTGATGGGGCTTAGAATTTAGCCAAGATGTCACTTAGTAGAGAGCAATTGGCCTTGGAATAGTACCTAAAGTTTTTTGGTTCTGCTGGATCCCCAGATTTAATTTTTATTTTGAGCAATATTGCCTTATGGCCAGATCTGATGACCAAATACATTACAATGGGTGAGGAACATCAGCCTCTATGTTTGTGAGTACAAGATCAAGGATGTTTGCACTCTTGGTAGGAGAATGGACCAACTGTTACACGATGATGGTATTAACAAAGTTTAGGAATCGATGGTCTTGTGCATTAGACGTGGTGTAGAATTCCCAACATATAGAGGGGAAATTGGGATTTCCATGAATATTGTATTGGGTTAAATGGTGAAGGACTCCAAATACATTTAAGTGGGTAATATGGGTTTCCTGGAACATGAAGCAGGACCTATAGGTGGCAAGGATATGGAACAAGATCCTGTTTACGGTGAGTTGTACGTGTATGAGTTCCAGTGATTCATGCACTTTAACTAGTCTGTATGTGAGATTGGTCTCAATACAGACTGAGACTCCTCCACCTTTAGTTCCTTTTTGTACATTAGCTGGTCTAAAGGTGTGAAAGGCATTATACGCTTGTATTGTTGGGGTACTGTCCATGACTTTAAACCATGTCTCTGTTACTACATAGATGTCTGTGTTCTCCAGGAAGACAAAGGCTTGTAGTAAGTAGAGTCTCTTGTTAAGACTTCTAGCATTGAGCAGTACTACCTTCAGATATTACTTCATAGGTTCAGTTAAGTCAGGAGGTTTATCAGTTTGGCATTGCCTAAAAAAGGCACTGTGAGGGTGGAAGAGGTCTGCCAATAGCTGAAAGCCTAGAGTGGACAAGTGCAGACTATCCCTGGAAAAGCAGTGTGGTCTGTCAGCCATGTCCTCACAGGCTGTAAAACATTGTACCCCTCTTGGATTGACACCAGAAGCTAAGCCAATTGTTAAAATCAATCATTTTCTGATGTTTATGTGGTAACATCTTTATAGAAGGCAATATACTGCTCAGTGCTAGACCCATACCTACCTGAGACAGATAATCAATGAGGTCAATCATATCTCACTTTATATAGCCAGGGGAGGTATGTCTCAGATGAGTAACACCCACAGGGACTATGACAGAGTCATACAGGTACCTTTGTTTGAATGACCTGAGTGCCTGTGTGACTTGAAGGAGCCTTGCTCAGGAAAGGCAGCTAACTGTGACTTTCTACTTACTCTGTTTGGTGAGGGGGCATCATTGTTCCTCACTACAGAATCACCAATGACCAGGAAATTTGGCTGTGCACTGGTTTATCTTGAGGGTTTAGCAGTAGATGCAATAGATTCAGTGCTACTATGTGTAGCTGTGGGTGTGTTTTAACAGAGTATTTATGTGATGGCTGAGGACCAGTTTTTGAGTGTGCTGTGCAGGAGGTCTTAGTGTAAGTGTCTCAGCATAGGTAGTTTTATGCATAGGACCTTTACCGTGTGCAGTAGGTATGGTGTATATGTCACAGACAACCTCTATAAGACTAGTTTTGGTTGCATGAGAGAGTTTTACCTCCAGTGTTAAAGTGTATTATACCTCTCACATTCTTTATCTGTTTTATTAACAATAAGTGGGTTGTCAGTGTATACAAAGCAATTGCTATAATGCCTCAAAATACCCATATCAACCAGACTGGCCACAGAGAGAGTTAGGGAGTGCATACCCATGCCTACTATCTACTGGGGAAGAGTAAGGGAAAGTTAAATATCGAATAGGTCAATAAGACAAGAACATTGATGAGCAACACTGAGCTATGCACAAACTAGATGCTCTAGTAGTTAAAAAATCTGTTTAGACAGTAAGGGTATTTTAAGGGAAACTTGCACTGGGAGAGATCAGCATCTACACAGATTATAAGGGAAAATTACGGTGTGAGATATCGTTGGCAACTATATGGATCACTGATAGGTGCTATTGCAAGGAGAGCAGCAGTTCTAATTACATACTGTAAAAAAGTTCATAAAGTGCTAATATTCAAAACAGAAAACACTCTTCTCAAATAGCAGGGTCAAAAATGTTATCTAACATCCCAGGTACAGAGATTCAAATTGAACAAGCTAGCCTTCTAACAAAAAAACAGCACAAACCAATAATGGTAAGTGGCAAACAAAATTATAAAACCACTGAATACGCAAGAGAAACAAATAAAACCAACACCATAGCATAGCAAAACTTTAATCTCCACTTTGGTCTAAAATGGAGTTCATCAGAAAAAAGAATACCAATACTACCCTTAATGTATGCAAACTCTAAACCAATCAGCATTCCTAATTAATTAACATTCATTACAGTGCTCATTAAAATCAATTATTTTAATAAACATCCTTAAAACTTTAATATACATCTTAAATATTATAAAATCTTTAATCTCCTGTCTTTTAAAAAAACATTTAATATTAATGGTGCCATTTATTCCTGGAAAACTACCTGCACCAAGCTTTAATTGTTAAAACGTTTCTTTTTGCTCCAGCTTTTTCTTAAATTCTCCCCTCTTTTATACATAGGAATCTGTTCTACTATTGTAAACATGAAATTTTTAAACTTATAATATTCCACAAAATCTATGTACAATGCATTTTTGTCATTTGTATTTTTACAGCATATAGATGCTCCTTAATTCTAACTTTTAAATACCTTGTAGTCATACCCACATAACATACATATCATCCTGTGCATGTACTGAAGTAAACAACCTCTTTTGACTTACAATTAAAAACACTAAGAATCTGAACAATATATCCAATGTTTTGCCACTCTAATATTAACTTACATATTAAGCAATTTCCACACTTGTACATGACTTTGGTTTTCAATGACAAGTATCCCATGGTTGTTATTTCATAGAATCATGTTGTAAACTACTTTTAAAATGATATGAATTCTTAAAAACAAACTTGGGACAAGTACCAACACATTTTACCAGATCTAAATTTCCTTGTAGTATATTCCAGTTATTCTTAATAATAGCACAAATATCCTAACTGTCAACCATCATATCAATAGTGCACACTACTGTGTTTTATCAAAGGCTTCTTTTCCACCAGATTTCTGAAAAGATTTTAGTAAAACTGGGGGAAAACAAGCTTTCCTTTTCTTCCTAATTTCATCAGCCATTTTTTCAAGCATGTCAGTATTATAACCCCTATACTTAAATAAGTTAATAATAAACAAAACCTCTTCTTCAAATGTTCCATCCTCAAGTGTAATCCTTGATGCTCTTATAAACTGTCCTCTGAGTATATTATGTTTAATATATCTTGAACGATTACTCTGATAGTTCAAGTAATTGCTGCTAAAACTTTTCTTTCTATGAATTTTACTTTCAAACCTATGATACATTTCATTCCATTTTACATGTACTTCTAAGAAACAAACTACTAAGCCACATTCACCCAACGTAAATTTATAAAAATCAAATTTAATAGGTTAATCAAGGAGACATCATTTTCAATGCTTTCTATGATCAAAAACATATAATCTACAAACCTATTGTAATATACCACATTATAGGTAGTAGCCATAGGTAAAAAAATCTCATGTTCCTACCAGCCAAGAACCATATTAAAGAATGCTGGTCTACTACAGATCCCATGGCTATCCCTTTAATCTGTTTGTAAATATGATTGTTAAGCAAAAGATAATTATTATTTAATAAAATTTATAACAAACCACAATAGAAATTAATGCACGCCCTTCAATGGTACTAAAATTACTTAAAAAACTCAACATATTCAACACCTAATTTCTTTGGAATGCATGTGAGAGGCAAACACATATCAACTACCACACAAACATTTTTAGTGCTTCTGAATGTATATAAATTGTTAAACTCTTGGATTTTGTCTAAGACGTCCTATGAGTCCTTGTATAGGTGTTCAATTTCTGTACTAAGGGGTTAAAAACATAATCCAGCAACAGAGAAATAACTTCTGTAGAATAATGTGAAGTAGAAAAAACGGAGGTCTAACCATGAGCAAGGAACCACAACGAAAATCCTTAGTAAAAAACTTAAAAGACCATTTATTATATTGACATAAAAATGAGCGCTTTCGCGTAGTGCAACCTACGCTTCTTCAGATAACAATAAACATAAATCTCTTTCCTTAAATACAGAACTAGGTGGGAAAAATAAAGTTAATTGTCAAGCAATTAATCAATAATGACATTTCATTTGTAAGCAACAGTTAAACTGACACTAAAAACGTCAATGCATACTGTCGTCACTGAAGACAGAGTAAAAATGAATGAATAATAAATAAATTAATGTTTTCTTTGACTCTGGGTGTCTAACTAACCCTCATAATCTTCGCAGTTATGTATAAATACATCATTATTAAACATTCAGTTATGCACTGCGAATCTGTAAAACCTAGTCTCCACATCATCACGCTACAAGCGCCCAATACGCTCACACACCAGGAAATAAAAACAAACACAACTGTCTCCAAGCACAGCTACATCAAGACTTAAAACACATTGCATATAAATGTATGTGTCAAGTATAGTCCGACATTAACTATATACATATAGCGTCAGTAACATATGTGCAAACCACGCACATATCCTGCAAAGACGTTTCTTTGAGTAGAAAATATTATTCAAACTCATTGTAGATAAATATGAATATCGCTACATAGTCCCACATTAACTATATACATATAACGTCAATAGCATGTATACAAACCCGCACAAAATAATAAGACGTGTGAGTAGTATAAATAAATGAATTGCATATAATTGCGATGCATTAGAAACATTACTACATGAATCACAATATATATAAAATCATTAGTTCATTAAGATACAACATTTCTTACATTTTATTTCATATTATTTCATACAATTCTGTAGAATAATGTGCAGCTGTTACAATAGGCTGAAAAGGCAGGTTGTTTGGATCTTTATGAATCATTGTTATCACAAAAACAAAACCTAACATTGTTTTTTCTTCCCATAAAAAAATCATATAAATCAACATCAGTAGAGCCATCCATAATGCATTCATATAAATAAGATTATATAGCCGTAAAGCTTTTTTGTATTTCATCTGAACTAGCTTTTGAATATTCATCTTCGTTGTTCAACATGTTTTTTATTGCATCTGCATATTTGTCTTGATCCATGATCACTAAACCCCTACCTTTATCAGCCTTCATATATCTCATTTTAGTATCGTTTTTTATTTTTTTTAGAGTTTTTCTTTCTTCTGTATTTTAATTAAAATATACATTTTTGACTTTGTGACTCAAAAGCTCACAAGTATCTTTATCACAAATCTTTCAAACACTTTCAAAGTATTGTTAAGACATGGATTAAAAGTAAAGGGCTTAATAAATACTTTTTAGGAAAATTTACACCTTGCAACACATATTTTAGATTAAGTTTACAAGTGAAATGTTTGAAATGCAACAAAACATTGCTAGATCTGCCCTTTTCGTAGGGACAAATTTCAAGCCTAGTTCAAGCTTTCTAGCAAATCAAATAAAGGCAGAATAAGACTTACAACAGCCTGTTTCCAGCTCAGAAGGGCTTAGGCTTGCCTCTTCTGCAAAGAGTGTAGGCCACAAACCTTCATAATGTAAAATAATTTGTTCAAAGCCCAAGTGCTTAAACCAGAACAAAGACACTTAGCATAACAAGCACAATAAGGCTTCACCAACAATTCCCAGTTCAGAAGGGTGGAGGTTATCCTCTCCTCTGACAAGAGTGTAAATCACAAACCTTCTTAGTGTAAAGTAACTGGTTTGGAGTGCAAGTGCTTAAACTAGAACTAAGGTAATTTTAGAATAACATACACAATAAGCATTCAACCAGTAATTTCCAGCTCAGAAGGGCATATGCTATCCTTTCCTGAGATACTTCAGGTGCATCTAACATTGGGTAAGATAGCGATTCAGGTCGTAGCCTACTATTGGTCCCCAAGCATGTCCCAAAACTCACATTCCACATTCCTAAGCACCATGGAGAATATTAGGGTCCAACCTAACACTGTCATACTTGGCAACTTAAACTACCCCTCCATTAACTGGGAAAACTACTCATGTACCAATACACTTGCCCAACACTTTCTGGAATTCATTAATTCCAATGCCCTGGACCAGCTCATTCTTACTCCTACTAGCGGTAGCAACATTCTTGATCTGTTCATTACTAACATGGCCGACCATTGCTCTACACCAATAGCCAACTCCTCCCTGGTTAGATCCGACCACAAACTAATCACCTTGGAAATCCCCCCCCCCCCACAAAGGTAACCACCATGAAAAACTTATTCAAAGTCAACTTTGGGCTCCTAAAAACAGAGGTGGCTAACTTCACATCACCCATTCAAATGGAGAATAGTTGCATGACCACTGAATCATACACCAATGCATTGTATGAACATATACACAAATGCATGGATCTCGACATACCCAGTAGAACCAAGATGCTCTCCTCAAAAAATGGAAGGCAATCTGGTGGTCGCCTGCCATAAACAAACTCTACAACAGAAGGAGGAAACTGATGCAGAATAAGGTGAAGTCAGAAGATTGGAAAAAACTTCCTTATCAGCCTCAACAAAAGGTTGAGATTCGCCATCAGATCTTCTAAAGCTAGCTATGAAAACAGAATTCCAGCAGATAGTAAAGACAACCACGAGGCCTTCTATAGTTATGTAAAGAATATCCATGGCAATACCCAGATTTTCTCTGAGCTACTGCACAATGGTACCTCCTATACCGAGCCAACAGATATTGCCAATGTACTGGCCGACAGATTCAGTGCCAACTTTACCCCTCCTACCCAAAGGACAAATGAAAATACCAGTAGATTGCCAGGCATACAGTATTACTGCTGCACAGGTAAAAACAGCACTATCCAAGGCCAAGAATACAACTTCTATGAGACCTGACAATATGCCTGGCTGTGTTCTACATGAACTACAGAGTGAACTGGCACCTCACCTGTATGCCCTGTTCAGTCACAGCCTCACCTCAGGCTTTGTCCCTACTGAATGGTGCACTGCTACAGTCATCCTTCTCCACAAGGGAGGACCAAACACAGACTCTGGGAACTATCGCCCCATTAGCCTGATGAGTTTGATATGCAAAGCTATGGAATGCATCATCATGGACCTAATAAACAAGGATATAGGGAACCTCCAATCTCTGGAGCCTACACAGTTTTGTGAAGGGTAGATCATGCCTGCTCAACTTGGTTTACTTCTTTGAGTCAGTCACCAGACCTGTGGATGAAGGCAAGATGGTTCATACAGCCTACCTTGATCTGGCCAAGGACTTTGATACAATTTTCCACTCAGGAATCATAGAAAAAACTCACTAAGCTAGGCACTGGGTGGGTTGCAAACTGACTCACAGATAGAACCCACAGTGTGAAAGTAGTTAACTCCAAGTCAGACTGTCAACCAGTCACTACTGGATTCCCACACGGTTCAGTCCTGGGTCCTCCCCTGTTTGGTATCTACTTCTCTGAAGTCCAGGCCAACATGAAGGGACTCTGGCTGATGAAGTCTGCAGACAGTTGCAAGTTGGGAGCTATTATTAACTCCCCAAGTGATGTTGACATCCTACAGAAAGGCCTCAATGAGACCAATGACTTGTGTCAGAACCATGGCCTTAAGCTCAATGCCAAAAAAAGTGCCATCATCCTCCTTGGGAAAAAACGGTTTTCCTTGAATTACTACATCAATGGTAGTCCACTGAACACAGAAGGTGTTATAAGAGATCGAGGAACACAGGTTGAGAGTAACCTCTCTTTTGACCACCACATTGCCACTGTGGTCAGAAAGTCCTTCTATGTGGCACATCTCATTACTAAGGGTTTTGCATCCAGGAAGAAAAAGGTCATTGTCTCCCTTTACTCTTCCCTCATTAGGGCAATCATCGAGTACAATGCCCCATTTGGCATGTACCTCACTAGACACCTGCAACAACTGGAGAGGCCGCAAAAGTACCTCACAAGGAGGATCCTAGGCTTAAACACTTGTCCTATATGGACACACTCAAAAAACTCCATCTTTTCTCTGTCTCATATCGCCTACTTAGAGGAGATCTCTGCTTGACTTACAAAGCCATGTCTGACACAGCTCTGTTAGAAATGCTACATCTAAAGAAATCTAAAGCCCTCCACACCACATGCTCCAGAGACCTCAACCTCATTACCACAATCAACAGAACATGCTGGAGGGACAGGTTCATAACCCAGAGACTGCCCATACTATGGAATAGACTTCCCATACATGTCAAGCAGAGCGTCTTGCTAGCCCTCTTCAAGAAAAATCTTGATGAGTCAATGAGAAATAGAAAATTCACCCCAGGGATCACTCCAGTGGCTCTACTCGACAGAGGCACTAGGAACTAAGGTCAGGTGGTATGATACGATGGTAATCCTATGGGCTAGGCTTGTAAAGGCTCCAGGGCCATTAGCCTAGTACACACCTATGAACCTATAAACCTACGAAGAAGAGTGTAGACTGCAAACCTTCCTACTGTAAAATAACTGGTTTGGAGCCCAAGTGCTTAAACCAGAACAAAGACACTTAGAATAACAGGCACATAAGCCTTTACCAGCAATTCTTACCTCAGAAGGGTGGAGGCTGTCCTCTCCTCCACAAGAGTGTAGACCACAAACTTTCTTAATGTAAAATAACTGGTTTGTCACCCAAAATCTTAAAAAAAGAGCTGACACATTTAGAATAATGGACAAAATAAGGCTTTAAACAGCAGTTGCCAACTCAGAAGGGTGTAAGCTACCTCTTCTGCCACAAAAATATAGATCACAAACTTTTCTTGTTAAGATAACTAGTTTGGAGCCCATGTGTGTAAATCAGTACTAAACGGCTTAGAATAACAGTTATAATGCAATCAGGCTAATAACAAGCAGTAATAAATGCAGCAGATAAAATGCAACTGAACACTTTAAGAACATTTAGCAAAAAACTATATAAAGTAGAAAGAAGCACAAATATTGTAAAAGCAGCTAAATAAAATGTATTTTTAGTAAGGGGAAAGGTAGGAAACAGAAGATAATTCAAGTTTTATACACTAAGGCTTGGGCATTCCCAGTTGATCTCTCAGTGGTGAGCGGAATTAGCTAATGAGATGAGACTGGAAGGATTGTCCAAAATCATATTTATAGTAGTGGGATGGCAACACAAAAGCCACCAAGTTTAAAAACACGACTTCTGCAGGGAGTGCGAATGGGAAAATCAAGTGCAGACAGAGCTCAGCAATAGTCAGGCAAAGAACAGTAAGTCATACAAGCACTACAGTTAAATAAAGATGACACTAAATATTTGTAGTTGAATTAGGAATGCTATTTCTCAGCTCCTGCCACAACTTAGCTGGATGTTATTCACTGTCTGAATTAACTGAATGTAATTCACCCATGATCAGGGTACATCTTTCTTTAGTAAATATGTAAGTGGACCTAGCACTTTCTTTTAAATATGTAGTTCAAACATGACCAATAAATTTATCATGCCTAGGGCCTGATGTAGTTCAGTCATACACGTTGGAATTTTTATCTCCACTATGGTTTTACCTTGCTTGAACCTAATTTGAGTTCACTAACACTTCTGCACTTGTTTAAACTGAAATTGTGCATGTTTATATAATCAGCAGTGGTATTAGCCCTTTGTTACACTGATCTTTGTTTAACCCCATACTATTAGGTCATCAGCTAATTAGAGCACCTTGCAAGCTAGCACTTTTTTTGGCAGCAGCAGCACTTTGAAATACCTCTCATGCTGACAAAACACAAAACAGAAATCTAAGGAATTTGTGTCTTCCAATTATTAGAACTACTTATTCAGCTATAGGCATTGCAAAATATTCACTTTTAATCAGATTTTTAAAGCAATACCAACACAAATCTGGTCTTTCTTTAGACTAGTGACCATACTATTACCATTTCTACTAGCTCTTTAATTCCCTCTTAACATATCCTAAGCTTTATATTCCCTTAAGAGTCTATTCAAAGTTGGTTGTTATTTCTACCACTACCTTCCTTAGGGCTTATATTTATTGCAATCTATGACCAGGTATTTAATGTGATATCCTCCTGGAAAACCTCCTAAGGCTCTAAATAAGTCAGTATAGTCATGCAGATCTTCAATGTTATGTCTCTGCACAGTATCTGCAATGCCCTGTGAACATCTGATTTTTTCCTGTGCAGCTGCAATCTTTACTTTAACACTCTGAATTCTAATTACCATTCCTGGTTTTGTACATGTCAGCATGGCTCAATATTTTAGAATTAATTCCTAAAAATGCACACACATTTTTCAGAGTCGTCTATTCTCAACAGCTTAAAGTGATTTTTTTTTGACAAGATAAGATATGCTGTACCTATCACATTTAAATTTCAGATTCTGTCCCTTAATTCTCATTTTTTTCTTTCAGGCAGTGTAACTTCATAACTGTCTATCTTTGATGCATTTACAGAACTTCACTTTATTAAAACATTTTACTTCTGCAATCAATAGTTAATGTCCATACTTATTTTAAATGAAGTACAGATTTATAATATTGTTGCTATTATGGTTTTCTTTGCAAAATGAAACTTTCTAGTACATATTTTGCAGGATGAACTGGACATTACCTCTTCTCATGATTATAGATAGCCACTCATAATGCAAGCTTGAAGTAACAATTTGCAATCAGTCTGTCTTCCATTATAGATAAAAATTCAGAAATAGCTCTGTTTCATATTCATTAGTGCTTTTATTTCTCATTTTTGCCTTATCTAACTCATATTTTGTACTGTGCAGTTTATTTCCATCAGTTATTTTTGTCTGTGTTCTTATAATTTCAGACATATTCACAACTTTAGGTATGGTCAAGTCAGTTTCATTGAATAGCCTGTTCCTTATTTCATCAATTCCATTACTGCATATTAGTTCATCTCTGACTAGGGAGTAATGTAGCTCAGCAAATTCAGTACTTTTGGCTCTGTTCTTCAGCCAAGCGGCATAAACCTGCATTGTTTCTATAGGATGTTTAACTCTTTCAATGAGATAGTAAATATCATGTAGATTACATAAACTGCAGACAACTCAGTTGGACTACCAGCTCCATAGAGAATATATTATATCTCCTGTCCCTGTGTTATTATTTAATCCTTTGGGCATGATGGTAGCTTAATTAATGTTGCCATAAATTACTTATTACAGAGCAGCAAAGCAGGCTCCTTTTAATAGCAAGTGCGGAACTGCATATGCAACTGTAACTGGAACAGCAAACAGAAGAAATATTGTCATTCTAGTTAGTTGCATAAGTATGTATACATGCAATCTCTTACATATATAACCACACACATGCATTATGTTTACAACATAGCAGTAATGGCTAAGATTAGCTAATGCATGATAGGTAATGAATTGTCAAGACTGGATAAGTATTAAGCTGCCAGTGCAATTGGGATTTAGGCCTGCATAGGAAGAACTGGCCACTTATATTAACTAGCAAGATTAACCAGAACTGTCTATTTATAAATATTATAACAAAAACTATTTAGGTTATCATTTTATATACATTGAATGAAAGAGAGCTGAACATATAAAAAAATGCATACACCTTTGAACAGACACACACACATACACACACACACACACACACACACACACACACACACACACACACACACACACACACACACACCCTCACATGTGACTGCACACAGACACCATGCATTTACCACTTTGAGGTGTCCAACCTAATAACACTAATGTACTCCTCAAAAAGCACAGCAGACCAGCATACAGTATAAAGTAATCTTCATCATTATCTCTCAGGTCTCTTCACTATAACCCTGGAACAATAATGCCACATCCATTCCTCTGTCTATCTTTTTCTGCATTTGTCTCTACATTTACTGGAGGTGTGCGAGGCATGCCTGTATGAGTGCTGTGTAGGCACATCACTGGCAGGTGTCCTCCCCCCTTTTTATTTTTTCAGTTAATACATTGTTTTTTCTGTACCCAGATGCACTCATGTTTTACTCATAGAGGAGTGTGAAACAACTGCTTTTAATGCTCAGTTTTATAATGTACATATCCCAGGAAACTTCTACCTGTTCTTGCTAAAATCTGAAATATTTTCTTGTATGTGCAAAATTTATTACAATGTAAAATGTCAGTCTTAGCACTGAGTCCAAAAATAAATTATCACTCTCATAACAAATGGTGATTATTTCACTACGAATGATTAAAACTGTGATCAGAATATTACAAATGGAATTCTAACCAAAATTTGTGTTTTGTTCTAGAAGCTAGCTGCCCCTATATCCCTGCAGCTTATTGTAACTATTTCTGAAGATATCAGTATTCAGAAAAGAAGGGCAAATGTTCAGTCACCATTCACTTCAGTAATGTATTGAATGCTCAATCTCATCTGGACATCAGGCAGCTGGTGTGAACAGCATGGCAATCAGTGTGCCCTACACTGCATATAAATGTAATATTTTATTTCTGTGGGAGTACATACTGAGTATTAATCATGAGGAGAAGAATGAATGATTACTACTATAAAGAAAGAGATGAAGAAATTAGCAATGCGGATAGCGGCTTTATGTAAATGCCTAAGGGGAGGGGGGGGTTAACAATTTTCATAGCAGAATAAAACATACACAGGCAAACTCCTAAATAGTGTATGTGTGTGTGTGTGTGTGTGTGTGTGTGTGTGTGTGTGTGTTTGTACATACTGTAGATAGTGATAGAACTGAGACTCAGATCACTTAAAATAATCAATGACGAAACACGGGCTGTGACAACTATACAGCCAGTTTCACACACATTAGAATAGCATCTTTGCTTCCCACTGGATGAATGACAGGGGTAATGGCTGCACTAACAAGTATATTAGTGTGTGCTACATGTTAATGTATACTATATCCTTGGATACTACAATAGTTACAATAGGGGTACATTTTTGGATCTGTAAACATTACTGACATTGCAGTGCATATTTTATTTTATTTATTTATTTTTATTTTACATTTGTTGACTGGGATAGTCCGACTGGAATCATGTCCATTTTCAGCGGAGGCCCGGGGAGAAAAGCTACAAGACAAACAGCAACAATTAAAATGAAAATGAAGACACTTTACAGATCTGATATTTACAAAGACAGAGTAACAATTTCACTGGTAAGGGTTAACCCCTGGATAAAGTCAGGAGAGAAAGAAGATTAACAGTAACTTGACTAAGAATTTATTTACATATGAGGTATGAGTTAGCCAGGCTTGCTACAGTGGCAAAGCCAGTTTAACATTTTAACAGTTAACAGTTTAGCATATGTTGCTCATCTATATCTTGCTGTGCAACACATCATTTCTACACCTGACTGGGGAGATTTTAAAGTTTAGCATTGCATGCCTTGTAGTCCAAAATAGGTGTAAACTTTTATGCATTATGAATTGCACCCACCATATTAATCTGCTGGGTACCTTAATTTGTATAGATGTTCCTTACCTAAGCTTGTGATCCAGGTGCTGTCTTCTCTGTATGCCTTAACAGAGTGTTTGTGCATTTCTTAAGGATGCATTGTGGGAATTCTTTTACACATGATTATTTTTGCACCACTTCTTGCATCAACATTTATAAGAGCTGTCATATATTCAAATTCCTATGCAAGACGGACTCAAAGAGTCAGCAAAGTAAATAAGTGCATGGCGAAGATGACTATAGCTAAGAATCATGCTCAAGAGTCCTGTTAGCTGAAACTAGCAGCTGCAAGCTTTGCTAGCCCTTAACAATTCCTTGAGCTAAAAGTGAGACTAAAAGAGCAGTACCTAGTGGTAATTGCTCATTTTGTTTTCCCAGGTTGGCTCTTTTGCAGGCCTTTTCACCAGATCTAGATAAGTGATTTCAGCCTGGCTTAGTTCCTTCTAGCAGGAATAATGAAATATAGTTCTGCAAAAGCCCTCTTCAGAAATGGAACACTTAGACAATAAACCTAGAGAGCCCGGTTTCACACATCAATGGACACAGGCCTTCGATGAAAGTTAATAAAGGCAGTACTCTATGCTTCCTGACCAAAATAAAGCGCACAATGATTGCATTGCTAATGTGTTTATTTTGGATTAAAACATTTAAGCTATATTTTAAAGAAAAATGTTTTGCATACTCACTGACATAGAAGACTCTGCATCAGTTATCTTGCTATAATACATTTTCATTTCTGACATTTCTGAGTCACAAAGAGATGTTGAAATTGGGGATCAAGAAAACAGATGTCCTTAGCAGGACGTAGCAACTATAGTTTTAATTTTAAAATGTTAAAACACAGCTTTGTTCTCTAAAGCAAGGACTGGAAACATAATCTAAGATAATTAGAAAGAAAAACAACAGAGTGCTCACAGCCTGACATTCAGTTGATATTTCCCTTAATAGTGCTAATGAAATCAACAGTTCACTAGGGGACATGTTCTCTGTGAAGAATTTTGTCAGTTGAACTTGTTGGAATGTACATTATTTAACAATGAAAAGCTCCTGAGAATGCTAGAGGGTTGCTTGGGATTTTATCTGGAAAGGTTCTGGAGGCTGCTCTGAGCAAGATATTAGGTGAGCAAATTATTTATTTTTGTTTTATTGTTTTCTGTTTTTTGACAGTGATAATCCCACTGAGCAGAAGCCCATTTACAAGTGAGGACCAGAAAGTAAAGCTAGCTCAACATATTCATATTTTCAGAACACCAGAGCATTTCATGTACCAACACGTGCATAATGCATATACAATTTTATGTTGTGAGTACACTTTTGCAAAATAGTAGTATAACTATACAGTGCAACAGTGCAAGTATAATTAAACAGAAGTTTCCAGAAAATGTTGCCTTAGTATGAGAGCTGTATTCCTACTGCATCCCATAAACAGATTGACAATCTACACTAAAGTTATATCAAGCAATAGTAACTTTGGCATTTTGCTGTATTACTGGCAATAAATGTAGGACGTCTGCAAGTCCATTTGAAACATGATTTACTGCAAACATAATAAATAAATTCTGGGTACATCCTGATAAACCTAGTTACATTAAAATTTTAAAGAAACGGAATCAATATAGTCTGTGTGCAACATTTAATAAAAAATACAGAGCCATTGAGGGGTTCTAATGAAATAATGTTGTGTGAGGCAAGGTTTTGTGTTTAGAAAAGAGAAACTAAAAAATAAAACTAAAGAGAAATAGGTGCATTGTATAGAGAAGACACATATACTGGGACATTTGTAATACCTGATGTATTTTTGAGGGTCATTAGCTAAGCCTTGATGAAAGAGTGGGTGAAGACATCAGTGAGACTAAGATAAGAGTGAACATGCACATCAGGAACATCAGTTTGTAAAAATAAAAGGTAACATAGTTACTGTTGTAGTTGTAAAAGGACTGCGGTCAGGAGTATGGAAATATAGTAAAAGTGGGATGAGAATACGCAAGATATGCAGATTGAGTGTGAGCAGATTAAACAAGGTAAAGAGTTTGTAGCGGTAGGCTAACCTAGTGAAGAAGTGTTTACTAAAGTGATTATCTACATCAGGGTAAACATGAGTAAGGCTCAAAGCACAATGCTGTAAATAAGAGATTACTGCAGATGAGTATGAGAGCCCGCGGTAGTGGTGCTGCGGTAGCGTTGTCGCCTAACAGCAAGACGTTGTCCCATTCGATTCTCAGCTAGAGCGTCTTCTGTGTGGAGGCATGCGTGAATGGGCATGGCGTCATTGAAGATTGTGCGTCAGGGCTGGTAACTCGGTACGTAAAAATCCACTACCAAAAACATTAGGCGGACCGGAGTTCCGCTGTGGCGACCCCTAACGTGGATACACCGAAAGACACAACACAACAACTGCAGATGAGTATGAATATGTATGATAAATTAAAGTGGTGAAACATGCACACTTGATGCATGGAAAGCGATACAGTGCTATCCAT
The DNA here is from genome assembly GCF_019279795.1 of Protopterus annectens. Taxonomy (NCBI): domain Eukaryota; kingdom Metazoa; phylum Chordata; order Ceratodontiformes; family Protopteridae; genus Protopterus; species Protopterus annectens. The sequence goes on along the minus strand of NC_056746.1, from coordinate 1,208,676,828 downwards.
ATTTTTTGCTCAGAATGTTTTAGTTTTACATAAACTAAGGCTATGTGAAGATTATTTTTTTCTACATTAACAGGTGTCTAACATAATTAGTTCTTCTCCTGGTATACTCATATTCAGAAGGAATCCAGCATATGACACAGCATAATATTCTCAGTGCATCACATTTCCATTATGTCACACTTCCTGATTTTAGCCATATTTATACTTTTTAATAACGTGCGAGCACCTGGATCCAAAGCATTAGTGATTGGAGCTCACGTAAGCACATCCCTTTATCAACCTGCAACACAATTTTGTTCAGTATACCCTGTTATTATACTATTATGCTGTATTACCTCCCACATCTCTAGGACTACACATGGTCAATGAATCAGAACAGTGTTTATCAGATACATGAATTTATTTACCAGTCTCCTTATTTTGCTCATATTTAAATGACTTTTACTTTTTTTCAGTTAAACCTTTTCTTGTTTCTTCATTTGTTTCAGTTTATTTCATACTTTTAAGTTCATGTCATAATTTGAACAGACATTGTTCACTTTCATCTCTGACATCTATTTCAGTCTGTTATTGAAGATATTGTATACATGTGAAGCATAAATAACTTCTCTAATTATCCTAATTCTTTGTTCTTCTAACATTTCTCTTTTTGAGAGGTTTGTGCATTATATTGTTTGCGTCTTTAGGCTTTTCCCGGTAAGGGGTCGCCATAGCGGAACTCCGGTCTGCTAATGATTGGCAGTTTATTTTTACATACTGGCTTGCCAGGCCTGACGCACAACCTTCAATGAAGGTAAGGTTTGTGCATTATATAGCAACTGAAAAAAATCAGATGGTATTACTGTATGCAAAGCAATCTAAGACAGCATGAGGGATTGTAGCATTATGGTCTTATCTGTGTGTGTGTGGATGGCTGAGTTGTTTAAGGTGCCAGACTTAAGAATTAATCTCCTACCACAGTTCAGGACATGTGCCATGGTGCTTCTGTATAGTACTGTGTTCTGTAGTTTGTGTACTTAGAGAGAGGCTCTTTTCATACTGCAGTCAACTGTTTTTGTGTTTGTGTGTATGCATGTGTGTGTGTGTGTGTGTGTGTGTGTGTGTGTGTGTGTGTGTGTGTGTGTGTGTGTGTGTGTGTGTGTGTGTGTGTGTGTGTGTGTGTGTGTGTGTGTGAGATGTTAGTTGACATTACAGAGACATTATCTCCTATGAACTGGATTGCATCCTTCAGTTTTATATGCTCCTTACTAGAAGTATGAGATCTGCAAATTGCAAATCTCCCAACTGCAAAAAAATAGGTGCAATTGCCCAGGAAATGCAACCTTACTATACTTGCTATAATAGAGGTTTATTACCTTCATTTTTCAGTGTGAGTTGCAGCACCCTTCTCACACCTTGCTTCTTACATATACTGACTTTGCAAATCATATACCTTGGAGTAAGGGGAATAATCCAAGCTAGGGTTACCACCTGTTCCTCTTTAGCTAAGAAAATCCCTGCCTGGGCAATTGTATCCTATGGAGAAACAGAAAAATATCAAACATCCTGAAATTTCAAGAAAAAAAGATTTCCTAAGGTTCCTGTAATACTTGCACATGTCAATTATTTTGTATCTGAAATACCTCAACTGAAATTCTGTAAGACTGTGCTTTTATTTTGGCAAAAATAGTAAAGTCTAGTTCTTTCAATGGATGTTGGTCCTGCAAAATTTCATGTTTTCATAAAAAAGTCATACTTTGAGCATTTCAGAAGGTGGTAACTCTACTCCAAGGTATTGTAACCACTGGCTTAGTATATATTCCCTGTAGTCACACTTACTTCCTCATTATTCTGAAGATTATAATTGCAGTCTTTGTTATCTTAACAAGATCTCAGTTTTAAGCATGTATCCTTCATGCTAGGTGTGTTTGGAAGCAATAATTTTAATAGGCCAATGTGCATCTGTATAAAAATATATTCAAATGTAATGTACATATGTTCAGGATCTCAAGGTTTACAAATGATTGCTCTGATCCCCTAAATACAAAACCATATGGCAGCTACTACATACAGAGTGTTACCAGCATTGTGGTCATGGAAAAAGAATACAAGCTGTCAGGATGCATGTATATATTGGGCATATGTATATAATGACTGCCATTTTTAATACAAAGGTCCTTTTCAGAGCAAGTGTGTCCCATAATAAATTGCAGGTATTGAGATGTGAGCAGATGGGGGTGAGATGCTGAAGTGGTAACATTGTTTATGCTATCCTTTCATATTGTTTGTAATAAAGATAACTGTTTACCAAAATTAATGCTGAATCCTGACATTTCTGAGATGATCCTCACTAGAAGCAGTTTGTATTTCATCAACCCCTCCTGATATTATACCAGAACTGGGATGTCGTAATGAATGAAAACTATGAAACGCCTTTACATGTTTTAAAACTATGCCCTAGAATCCAAATTGGAACAAAAATACTTGAGTTAGTCAATATTACCAAGAACACTATATTACTTAAAAATTTTTGTTTTGCATAATTTGAAATGTTTATCAATAAAATACCAAATTTCTACTGCCACAACAAAGTATAATGCACCAGACTTTTTTGACTTCTTGAAACCATTTTACTGACCTGTTTCAAGACAGTGGTTCACACAATTTTGTATAACAATGAAATCAACACAGAGTTAGAAGAAATACATGTAGGCATGCTTTTATGTACTGTAGGCTGAGGTCAAGATTATTTTCTCCTCCTTTATATTTTACTGAGGGCCACAGTGTTACATATGAGTCAGTATTAGGTAAGCTCAATTAATATTTTATGCCATAAAGAAACATAATTTATGAGAGATTATGAGCCTGATTCATTAATGACTGCACTCATCAGTGCTATTGCATGTGTAAAGTGCTATATGGTATTCATTAAGCAGCTCTAATTGCTCAGAACAAGGGCAAATAGCACAATATGCTAATTAAGGCATAAGTAGATGAATTACATGCAAATTAAGCAATCCAACATGGTGGAGCTATTCGTGAACATATAAAGTGTACATGTATACTCAGTGTTACCTTTTGCCTTCAATTCCAATACTTTTTGGAATACAGCCATGAAGACACTTAGAAAAAATATTAGGGTTTCCTGCTGTCACCATTATCCTGTTATGTGTAACAGGCTTTAATGCAGCATGTCACTGCTACTGCCAGACCTCTGACTAGAAGGAGAAGTGTGTTTAGACCCCATTTCACTTATCATGGACTGCATGACACAGATATTATTGAGTGATACAGGGTGGACAAGAATATCCTTGAGGAAACATGCAACCTTTGCCACCATCACCCGAGACCCTGAAGAAACCATGTAGAATCCATTCCAGTTGAAATTAAGGTATGTGTAGCATTATGTGTACTAGATACAGATACTTTTCACAGAACCACAGGAAATGTATTAGGGGTGTCAGAGGTCTCGGCCCCTAGAATATTATGTCAGTTTCTAAATGCAATGCTACAACATGCAATTAATCATATCTGCTTTTCAACATACTCTAGAAAAGAGAGCAACTACCATGCAACAACTCTATGCCACAGCAGACTTCCTATAGTTTCTGGGGGCATAGAATGCAAAAACATAGAAATAAAAGTCCCACTCCATGAAAAGGGAAAAAAAGTTACATCAACAGGAAAGACTACCACTCTACCAACTGTCAGGTGGTCTGTAATACCCATGGGATCATCTGCAATGTGTGTGCAGGTACCTGACAGTTTTCATGACTCATACATATGACACACCGTTGACATAGCTAATGTTTGCTAAGTGTGACTTTCCACAAGGCCATCTAGTGGGGGATGCAGGTTATGCACTGGAAACCTGGCTCATGACACACACGAAAACCCCACACAACCCCACTGAACAAGGATACAATGATGCCCATTCTAAAAATAAGAATATTATAGAGTGTGTATTCAGTCTGCTCAAATCAAGATTCAGTTGTCTAAACACACCAGGTGCTGCCCTGCAGTACAACTCAGCCACCTCAGCTAAAATACTTACAGTCTCTGCCATGTTGCACAATATAGTTGTCAATAAACAGTTACAAGGAGAACAAGTCCAAGCACCACAGCTTCCATGACCACAGACAGGAACAGCAGCTCGAGCACATAAAGATGATGAGGCTGAGGAAGCACCACCAGCTGCAGGTGAACCGGGCAGACGAAGGTTTGAACAATATACAATGGCTCTGACCAAGAGGCAAAGGGTAGCACACACAGTTACTACCTGAGAGAAAACCTAAGATCCTAAACACATACAAATAGTAAAACTAATGGCTGCAAAAGTCCACAAAGTTTACTTAACCATGTAATAAATATGTTTTGTCAGCACCAGACAGTGATTTTGTCACAATGATGAAACACTGCTGATATATACACTAATGTCAGCAGTAACTCAAGAATAATTTATGCAGTATATGTATATGTATATAATTTTGCTTAGTACTGTACATCACATATTACACTTTACCATACCAATGTATATAAAACAGTAGTGATCAGGTCAATGTTAGCATCATTTGCACAAGTTTAGGGTGCAAGCAGTAATTACTTAGCTAGTAGGGACTGCCATAATAAGAATAATGCAATAAATATAATGAGGGTCAATAAGAACATAATTATTCATTTACAAATGAGTGGAAGAAATGTAAATAAACTTTCTGGAATATATCACATTAAAGCAAGTATCTGAGTAAGCAAGCATTAGCTATTCACTCTTTGTATCACACATAGGCAACCTTAAATCACAAAGAAATGTGTAAAGGGCAGGGCAGAGTCATCATCACTTGCTCAGGGTGGGAGAGGATGACAGGAAGGCAAGCTTGACACCAAAGAAGTGAGCATGTGCAAGAGAAAAAAAGTTTTTTTCAGCAAGTATGCAATTGTCAAGGCCAGTAACAACAAATTCATATCAGTCAGAAGTAATGTTTATAATTTGAGTGTGTGTGTGAGTGATTTTTAATGTGTGTGTGTGTGTATTTGTGTGTGTGTGTGTGTGTGTGTGTGTGTGTGTGTGTGTGTGTATAGCCCAGGCTAAAAGTGGGGGTGCTACCAAAATGTGAATGTCTGCTAGATGAGATCTCATCATGACTATGTCCATGACCATGAGCATGTGGTCAACCATGTCTGGGTGTGGACACCTCAATCACTGATAGAGCAGTGAACGTAGAGTCATTATGAGAGCAAGATCTGGCATGGCCATGTTGGCTAACAGCTGATAACGTACTGGTTCTCCAGCCAATTGGGTGCCAACCATCAACCAGCAGACATTCCATTATAGTCATTGCACAATCCAGTGTGTCATTCATCTTGTCCAGGGAGTCACCCACATTGTTCAGGCACTCTCAAACTTCAGAATGCACAACATACAATATTCAGACTATCTCTTTAAAAGCCTTGGTAGAACATGTCTGTGCCTCCATGACGACTCTACATTTACATCGTATGGCACCTACTGACACATTGACATCAAGAGGAGGGTGAACAGCAGGCCTCCTCTGAGCACCTCTTCCAACACCCCTGTATGGTACTTCACCCTCTTGATGGTTAGAAAAAGACTCGTTCAGCTCTGAGACTGTTGTATCCACACTACTCTGATGAACCATGTCACTCTCACCCTGTTCTATCTCTGATGGAGCCATGTCATGGGTAAGCTCAGGCATTCTGATTGTGTCCAAAATATGGGCAAAGGATGTGGGAGCCACAGCTTCTGTGGCAGACTGACCCTCTGCATTCCCAAACTGTGCCTCTACTTCACTGTCATTATCTTCAGTAGCTACCAATACTCTGACATCAGGTAGACACAAAAAGAAAAACAGAATAAAAATTGATCAAATGTTACGTTATATAAATTTTAAAGTTAAGTAATACTGGATGCAATTTATAAATCAACTTTATGTACAGCAATAGGAAAAATAAAAGATTTTTGCCTAAAATTTGCAAGTGGTCATGGAAAATCAGTAGCAGATGTGCTTAATCAGATGAAATGGAGTTGAAAGAGGGATGATAAGTATATCAATACAAATGTCATACAATAACATGCAACAAAACACACTTTGCATCTGCATATTTAGAACATCTTATACAGGACATGGCCAGGATGTGACCAGGGTAGCAGTACTTTTCTTCTGCTCTGCTTCTACATACATTTCTGACAGGAAATTATATTTCTAAACAATTCTAAATAACTTAATTGAGTGAATTTTGATAAATCTTGCAGCGCTTGAGTATTGTATCAAAGAATCTTTTACATATTTCATTATTTTCCTGCTACATTCTTCATGGGAAATATTCATCACTGTATCCAGCCTTATAATGAGGCATACAAAGGTAACTTCACAAGATTCTGTACTTAAAAAGTGATTCTCTCAGTTCTAACTAACATTCAAGAATTATCACTTAAGATAGATAAATTGGACACCAAAATTGAAGATTTTAAACAGAACTGTTCCAAACAAATGGAACAAATCAAAGAAGTTCTGCAGCTGCAGAAGACCCAGATATCAGGCATCAAAGATTTTTTTAATGACATAGTCCTGTTAAAGCAAAATAATCTTCTCCTCGTCAAAACTGAAGATCTCAAAAATAGATCTCACAGGAATAACATCTGTATATTTGGATTACCTGAAAGAACTTAAGATAATAATATGATTCATTTCTTTATATTCCTGGCTCCCTAAAATTTTAAACTTACCAGAAGCACTCTCATTCAGTGTAGAGAGGAAATGGTTCATCTCCCAGGCCCATGCTTACACTTATGAAGGGTGTCAGAGCTTGTCAGGCATTTAGAATGCATGGCTAGGCTTAAAAAGTTCCTTGTGGTCATTAGCCTAGTAAAAATCTATGAACCTATGAACCTAAGTGAAAGCACATAGATCCTTAATTACTCCTGCATCTTAAACACTTTTCCTAGGTCTACGATTGGTAATTTTTTTTCCTCTCACGATAAAGAGCTTGTTCTGAAGGCTGCCTGGACTAAATCACCATTCAAAATAGATGGATATAATATTAATTTCGACAATGACTATTCTGCAGCAGTAATATTCAAGAGAAAACAATTTATTCCTCTTATTAGAGAACTTAAGAAAAAACAAATAAAGAACATCTACTATTTCCTGCCAGATTAAAGATTTTTCTTTCAGACAACACTAAACTCTTTGAAGATCTGGACCCTACATTGTCATATCTAAAAACTAATAAAATATTAGAAAAGACAGAAGGTATAGATTGGTCCACTGTGTCCTTAAAGAGAAAAGCTGAGAAAAATGGATGGAAAGTAAATGAAAAGCAGAAATGAAGAGAAAAATGGCTGTTACACACACACACACACACACACACGCACACACACACGATACACACATACACACACACACACACACACACACACACACACACACACACACACACACACACACACACACACACAAATAACAAAGTGCTAAAGATTGCTTTTCTCCTTATCTCCTTATATAAATATGTCTTTTATCTTCATATGAAAAAAAAAACAATACTGGAAAAGATCTCATACTCATCTATAACATAAACAGAAGTTTGAAAATCAATAAGAAGTCTGCTATTACAAGGTAACCTAACCTGTTGAGGTCGCACTTGCCTAATTTTATAAACAACAAATACTTTCTTGATATGCTTTAACAATATATTATTAAGTCTTTTTTAGTCTCAGTCCTTATTTAAAAGAAGCATATAGCCCCTAATACAAAATTTACACTGTGGTGTTGCAATCACATTTGGTTACCATTAAGCTAAGGCATGCTTTGTGTCTGTATGTCAGCTCTAGTTGCACTGAGTTTGATTACACATCTAATTCTCTAAGTTGTCTTATTCCCATAAATGGAAAATTATTTAATAAAAAGGGGCTTGTACTTGCATCTATATTACCCGATTGAACATTTAGGTTAGTGAATACCTAAACACCGACATGGTAATATTGAAAAATTAAAACAGTGAACGGCTGATATAATGTAGGGAATGAATTCCCTTTGCCACAAAAAAAAAATAAATAAAAAAAATGAAACCAAAATGAAGTGGGGGGCTTCACTTCCCACATTCCCCAATGTGGGGCCCTGTGCCCCAGCACCACCCCTTACTAAATATACCAAATACAAGATCGTTCTACAGTGGGGAAAGGAGCAAAATACACATAACGGCCAAGGGAATTCTTTCCCTACGTTAAATCAGCCAGTCACAGTTTTTTGCTTTTACTATTATCAGATCGATGTTTAGGTATTCACTAAGCTAAATGTTCAATCAGGTAATGGGAACCCATGTGCTTCAAGTGGCATTTTATGTTTCAGAAGCATTAACAGTGAAAAAATGCCTTACAGGGGGATAAACAGAGAAACATATTTTATGAATGTAGATGTGACCCTGCCTAAATGTAATTCTGAGTAACATTTAAGGAGTTGATTTATCATGGGCTTTGGTAATATGTAGCTGTTGTGCCTTACCAGATGAATTGCAATGCGTTTGTTTTTGGAGTAGGGAGATAATTGCATTCTTTGTGGATATATTTTCATGTTATAGTTCACAAATGAAGGGGCTGTAATGCTTAGAATAGATTTAAAATAACCTTTCCTTATAGATTTGTTATATGTGTTCATTAGTCTTGATAATGAGATAAAATACTCTCAGATAATTAGGGAAACATGTCTGGTTACAAGATATATTTGTAAAAAACTAGAAGAGAAGTTTTTTCTCTAGCTTTCTCTTCTTACTTAAACACTTGAAGCTTTCTCTGGTAAACAGCTCAAGCTTTGTGAAGTTTCCTGCTCATGCAGAGAATCAGGGCTGTTAAAAGCTTATGATTTTGATTAGTGGTCAGCTTTAAAAGGTTCATTTAAAAAGTAGGTGGAACCTATGAATAATACATTAGCTCAGATACTACAAATACTATGAGCTCAGTTAAAGAAAGCCAATGAAACCATAAAATTGTGAATGGGGAATACAATAAGACACTTAAACTCTTGATTTCTGGGTAACTTAAATTAAAAACTAAGTTATATTGTACTGTTAAGACATTGTAGCTCAATAAATAATTCACTATGCTGTCGTAGGTTACCAAAAGTTTATGTTTTCTCTTTCTAGATAATTAGTTTTGATATAATTTTGAATGAAAAATAAGCATATGTACATACCATTTCTGTTATATGAAGCAGTATAGTTTGTTACATAAGACAAATCATTAGAAAGCTATGCAAAGCATGTAAACCAAACATTTGGTGAATGTTATATTTACATTATTATCTGTCAGAAGTGTTGCTGTTTATCATTTAATAAAGAAAATAAAGTAATGCTGCATGTACTTTGATATATTATTGAGTACATTTTTTGAAGACTATATTTGAGTGTACATATTTTTCACAGATGCATTACATTAATGGTGACGCAAACATATATATGACATTGGCAACCATGTTATTAGAAGCTTGATGTTAATGTCATGAGTATGTTATCATTACACTTGATGTTATCATGTACAAAACAAAGAAACAAACAAACCTGATGTTAATAGGGATGACATAAGCTGTGTTAGTTTATTATAGTAAACTGCTGAGCACAAATAGCAGTACATTATTGTTTAAATGTTTGATGACATCTATTTATCTATTATTATTACATTTTCACTGAAGGAAAATAGATGACTTGGGAAGGAAATTGTTCTTTTTCTGAGGCACATAATAGGAATCTTTATCTGTAGTAGAGCAGTTTCTCCCCTTTTCAAGATGACAGTAGATGAGATTTAAGATTGTATATAGTAATCAAACAATAATGACATTTTATTTATCTCTTAGTGCTTTAACAAATATATAAAAATGAGAAATATGTAAGTTAAACAATAACATTGGACATATAATACTTCTCTTATTTTTCATGTGTATATATATATATATATATATATATATATATATATATATATATATGGATTCCTATTACAAGAACGAAAGTTCACAACTTCGAACTTGCAATAGGAAGCCTCGCTTTCACGAAAGTTCACTTTAACGAAAGTGAACTTCCGCGAAAGTGCACTTCACCGAACGTACCGCAGCACAGTGGAGGACATAAAAAAAAAGCTATGTCCTCCACTATGGTGTGATACTCACGGACCTTAGGGTTAGGGTAAGGGGATAGTTAGTAAAGCTATCCCCTTACCCTAACCCATGCCCTAACCCTAAGGTTTGTGACTATTGCCCCATAGTGGAGGACATATGTCCTTCACTGCGCTGCAGTCATAATGGACCTTAGGGCTAGGGCACGGGTCATCATGGGCTATCCCCTTACCATGACCCGTGCCCTAACCCTAAGGTCCGTGAGTACTTCACAGAAGTTCAGTACAACACCCGTTCATTGTACTGAACTTTGTGTAAGTGCACTTTCAAGTAAGTGCACTTTCGCTGCAGTGTGTATTCCATAACCTTTGATCTAGTGTATGGAATCCATATATATATATATATATATATATATATATATATATATATATATATATATATATATCAGATTTAAAGAATATAGACTTGTGTTCACTTTGCTGTTAATGACAATTTTGTTTAATTGAAGCAGAAGGGTTTGGGCTTTTTTGAATAGTAGATAAGTGGGTTTGCTTGGATGCTTAGACTATTCAAGCAGGGAGTGTTAGACTCCATGAGGGGTTTGAAGGATTTTAAATGTGTTTAGTTACATTAAAACATTTTTTTGTTTTTGGTGGGTAACTAAGATTAATCTAGAAAAGTTTAAGATAAGATAATTAATTTCTCTATTAACCCAAAATATATACATAAGTTAGCTAAGAGAACAAAACTACTTAGTAAGTCTAACCATATAAAAGAGATTTATATACATAAGAGATAAGGAAAAGTGATGAAAACGTAAGATATTTTACAAGAATTTAGAAATTGTTACAATAAAATAAATGAATATAATGTAATAACAGACTCAAAAGGGATAATCAAAAATGTCATATATATATATATATATATATATATATATATATATATATATATATATATATATATAATAAATTATCTGATGCCAAAGTGAAATGAATTGATCAACCTGTCTTAATGTCTGAAATTCTAACTCAAATTAACAAAATTAAACCTAACTAAGCACCAGGAAATGATAAAATTATACCAGAACTCTACAAGTTACTATCTAAAGAAGCCTTAAACATATTACACAACATTTTTTTCTATAGTTAAAGACTTAACAAAAGTTCCACCCTCCTGGTAATATACTCTTAACCCCCCAATTTTAAAAACTAACAAAGATCCAACTGAATTTTCTGTGTACAGACCAAATTCATGTTTAAATGTAGATTATAAATTATTCATAGTAATTTATGCTAATCAATTAAACATATTCTATGTTCCATGATTGAGGATCAAATGGATTTTATTTTAAATAGAAATACTTATGACAATATCAAAATAATAATCACAGTAATTGATTGTGTAAACAAAACAAAAGAGAAACTAACATTAATGAGTCTAGACATTAATAGTGCTTTTGACTCTGTAAATTGGACATATCTTTTATTAATCTTAGAGGAATGTAAGTTTTCAAGTAATTTTACACATTTTATAAATCTTCTTTGTGACAATTGTTTTGCATATGTTAGAATAGGCACTTTTACTTCTGATTCAATACAATTTTTGAAAGGAACTAAACAAGGATGTCCTCTTTCACCCCTGCTTTTCACTCTAATTATGGAACCCTTTGCTAATGTTATTATGTCAGATTTAGACATAAAAGGCATTAACATGAATATGAATTTGTTTTTTAAATTCCAGTTATTTGCTGATGGCATTCTTCTGACACTGAGTGATAGTGATAGCTCCCTTTCTGCTGTTTTTAAGGCAATGGATGTGTTCCAAAAAATTTGGTCTCTCCTTTAATAATAACAAAACAAAAATACTACCCATAAATGCCAATATTGATAGGATAAATGGTACATTTACTAAATACACTGTCAAACAGACAAGTCAAACAGACAAATGAACTATTTAGGGATAATTATAACAGATAACATTAATAATATAACAAATTGCAATGATGCTAACAGCATAATCAGTATAAAGAGTTTAATAAATAAATTGAATACGTTTCTTCAAAATGGAAGATAGAGACTATCTACAATCGAAATGATTATTTTACCAAAAATTATATATGTTGTTAAATCATCTTTACCTCCATCTAAAATATATATTAAAGAAATTAATACACTAATTTTAAAATTTTGTTGGCTCCCCAATGGACCAATAATTGGCTTAAAACACCATATAAGGGATGGACAACAGGAGGGATTGGACTACCAGAGCTAGAATTACATTCTTTATCATCAATTATAAAAACAATATCGCTTTGAATAAATAATATTTACAGAGACAAATGGAAAGAGGTTTTTAGGATGCTTTTTCAAAAAATTTAAACATAACATAAACTTTAATCATAATCTTATACTACACAATAGTTTACATTGGTTCCTAAAATATTACTTTTCAGAAAGGTGTCACCAGCCAATTGACTTTTATTTTACCACTACTATATTAAATACCTTTAGAAATTTAATTTATAGAAATCAAACATATAAGGCATGGATTTTTCTTCAAAGTTCGACACAATGATTACATTTAAAGAAAAACAAATCTGGTATATTGGTTTCAGTTAATGAATAATGAAAAACTGCATTCTATCGATTATATCATAAGCAAACATGATTTAAGCAAAGATATGTGGTTGGATGTATAATCTTTCAGACAATATGTAGAAGGTAAAATTAAATTAATGCAACCTAGGGTAAGAGATCTTATCACAAAATTAATTTACTTTTTAATATTATTAATGCAGCAAAACACACTGGGAGAGGGTGTTGTATTCAAATTATATAGAGTGGTGAGGAAAGAAACCATTTGGCATAACGGTTAAGGTCTTTGCCTCCCATGCACAAGGTACAAGGTTCAATCTTGACCTCCAACCAATGCTTGTTTGGAGTGTGCATGTTGTTCTCCTGTGTCTCCATGGGGTTTCTCAAATGTCTGAAAAATACACTGAGTGTTTCCATCTCAAAATCACCAGTGAATGGAGCTATGGACAGCAGCACAGACTCTACATGGTTCCCTATAGGGGGAAGGGTTGTACAGACCAACTGCTCTGAGCATCTACTATGGTGCGCAGTATCCTTAAAATAGGAGAACATAGATCACAGACTGTGCACTGTGGCAGGGCTAGCCACTCAATGGTGTAAAATATGGCTCTAGGTGTTTCAGTCATATGGATTGTCACCAAAATGGACATGGGTAGTTACTGGTGATAAGTGGGTTGAGGACTTGACCTACACTGACCTACACCAGGGATACTTGCTAATGGTAGAAGGGGTATATGTGCCTCTACTGACCAGTGTGTGCCCACCATAAAGCCCAGGTCAATAAGCTACTGGCTGGCTGGTGTCTAGTTGGCCAGCCTGGATTACCTGGGATAGTCCTGTTGAACGAAAGCTGGACGTAAAGCCAACCAACCTGCCAAACATGAACTGAGAATTGCTACACTTAATGTGGGTTCACTGACAGGATGCAGCCTGGAAGTGGATGATATGATGATACGGAGGAGGCTGGACATCCTGTGTATCCAAGAGATGAGATGGATGGGCAATGCAGCAAAGCCACTTGACTTGGGATTCAGACTCTACTACTCAGGAGGGGGACAGCCTAGATATAGTGTAGGAATTATGGTGAGAGAGAGGCTTCAGAAGGCAGTGAGGGATATCATGAGAATTAATGGCAGGCCCATGGCAATCAGACTCCAGTGTAATAATAGGGCAGCATTCATAATCTCAGCCTATACTACACAGCAGGGTTGGGATAGTGAGGAAAAGAGTACATTCAGACAGCAGTTGCAGGACCTACATGAATGGGTGTTGATAATGGGTGACTTGAATGCACATATCGGGACACACAGAGCAGGATATGAAGACTACCTGAGCCCACATGGGTGGGGCAACAGGGATAAAGAAGGAGAAGCCATTCTAGACTTCTGTCTGGCAAATGGCTTGATAGTAGCCAACACATGGTTCAGAAAGAGAGACAGTCACAATATCACATACAAGAGTAGTCAACATGCAACTCAGGTAGAATTCCTCCTACTAAGGAAAAGGCACTGGGGTAGAATCCATGATTGCAAACTCATCCCCAGTGAAACAGTTGGCCCACAGCATAAACCACTAGTTGCCACAGTCAGCTGCAGGCAGTGGTCACAGAAGGCTCTATGGTCAACAGAAACCAGGCCGAAGACCTGGAAGTTGACTGGTGAGAAAGTTCAACAGTTCAAGGAATTACTCAGGGCTCTACTGCCCCAAGATGAGGAGGAAATAAGTGGAGTTAAACAAGAATGGCAGCACCTTAAAACAGCATGTGTTAGGACTACAGAAAAGATATGTGGCCAAGCCAGTTATGGAAATAAGGTACATAAGGAAAGCTGGTGGTTGAATACAGAAGTCCAGGAAGTCATCAAAAGAAAGAAGGGGTTCAGGAAGAATTGGGAGATTGAAAAGACTGACCAGGCTAGGAAGGACTACTATAAAAGCTAAGAAAAAAGTTGCAATAGCAGATAATAGGGCATCAGAGGCACTCTACCAGCTTTTGGAAATTGACTCAGTAAGTGGCACAAAGAAACTATATCAGATTACAAGGCAAAGACCAAAAGATAAAGAAAATAGTCAGAAACCCTTAGTAAGGTATACCAACAACAACCTGCTCACCAGTCCACTGGACATCAAAGGCAGATGGAAGGAGTATTTCCAGCAGCTTCTGAATGAAGAAAACTCCATAGAAGCTGTACTGCCCAAGAAACAGCCTATGATGAGAGAAGAAGAGGAGCCCACCCTAGAAGAAGTAAGAACAGCACTAAGAAAGATAAAGTCAGGGAAAGCAGCAGGCTAAGATGAGGTCACAGCAGATATGATAAAGATGCTGGGTGAGATAGGGGAGAAATGGCTCCTGAGGGTACTAATAGCAGTGTGGATAGAAAGGTGTATCCCAGATGACTGGAGAATAAGCATACTCATGCCAGTGTACAAGAACAAAGGGGACATCCACAACTGTGGACAGTACAGAGGCATCAAACCCCTATCACATTGTATGGAAGTTCTGGAGGGAGTGACTGATAAACTGATATGCAGAGAAGTCAAATGTAAGATGGGAGGTGAGCAGTTTGGATTCAGATCAGGATGCAGCACAATTGACCCAATTTTTGCTGTGAGACAGATACTTGAGAAGAAGCTAGAGATGAGAAGAGAGTCCAACTGGGCATTCCTAGACTTGGAGAAAGCATGTGACAAGGTCCCAAGAAAGTTGATCTAGGCAGTATTGCGGTGGTTTGAAGTCCCAGAAACAGTAGAATTAGTGGAGGCTATGTAGAAAGACCCAATGACTCAAGTAAGAACAGTGTTCGGCCTTACTGAGGGGTTCCCAGTGGGAATGGGTGTACTCCCGGGTTCAGATCTGAGCCCACTGCTGTTCATACTGGTGATGGACATTAACAAACAGGTCAGAGAGGACAGATCAACAAAGTTGCTGTATGCAGACTATATGGCATTACAGGCAGAATCTGAGCTAGAACTTCAGCAAAGCATAGGAGAATGGCGTGCAAAACTGAAGGCACAAGGAGTGAAACTAAGCACAGATAAGGCAGTGGTAATGTCAACAAATTGAGGAAATCAGAAGAAGCTGAGAATAGAGATAGAAAGGAAGACAGTGGAAGAGGTAAACAGCTTCAAGTATCTGGGAGGGGTGGTTGAGGAGAAGGGAAGCCTGAATGAAGAGGTCAAAGCTAGAATCAGAGGGGTTACAGCAAACGGGCATAGAGTGTTAGATGTAGTCTATGAGAGAAGAATGCCAAAGAAGCTGAAAAGTAAGGTGTACAAGTAAGTGGTGCAACCAGTACTACTATATGGTACAGAAACCTGGGCAGTAAAGGCAGAACAGTTGAAGAAGCTAGATGTGATAGAAATGAAGTGCCTTTGAAGGATGGTAGGATGCACACTGTGGGATAGACGAAGAAATGAGGACATAAGAGCAGAAGCCAAAGTAGCTACAATTGCAGAAAAGATCAAAGCGTACAGATTACAGTGGTTTGGATACATGCAGAAAAGCAGAAGACAATCTGGTGAGAAAGATTTGGGACACACAGGAAGAAGGTAAGAGGAAGCAAGGACATCCAGCAAAGAGGTGGCTAGATTGTGTGAAAGAAGATCTGCGACAGTCAGGTATGAGTGTTGAAGAAGGCAGGAGTGTGGCACTGAATCGAGACAGATGTTGACAGTTAACACAATACCCCGGCCCCATGTAGAAAAATGGGAAAAAGGGGGCTGATGATGAATGTGAGGAAAGAAACAAAAAGTTGCAATGACAATTATTGGAACTATTTTACTTACATTAATAACAGATGCCCAGATGAAGAAGATAAAACTCATTTTAAATATCTTCCAAACAGGCAACGTCTTCTCTTAGATGGAGACATTTTACTTGGAAATTCTTGCATAGATCTTTCTTCACATGTTATAAAATTGAATTAAAGTTTAAAAAGAAGCAAGTTTTTGGAGATGTAAACAGGAGCTTATAGCCGATTGGCAGCACATGATTTTTGATTGTGTTGTACTTACACTCTATTGGAATGACATTAATCTTTTTTCACAGACTTTATTTGGAGACAATTTTGTTTTATATAAGCCATTAATTCTTTTTAAATCCCCTATTCCTGATTGTGTTAAAAATAAAATACCCACTTTTATGGTCCATTTCATCAATTGCAAGGAAAGTTATAACCAAAGATTGGAAGAGTGAAGCTACACCCATTCAAACAATTCACAAATATTGCAAGTGAAGTATGTAATTTGGAAATTATGACCATTAAGTCAAGATCTACTAAAATTACCTCCTGTAATATGTGAACAAATTTCAAGGAACTGCTTGATAAACAAAAATAGCTATACTCATATCAATTGTAATATATAGGAATTTTTGGAGAATTTTCGTTGTTAGTAGGCACTTTTATAAATAGGTTTTTCTTGTTTGTTCATGTTCATATTGTTCTTTATATTTATGTTCACAAATTTCTAAATACAATTATTGTCATGATCAATTTGCTTATTTAAAATCTAAAAAAAACTTTTTTCAAAAAAAAAACTTATACAACAATCTACTCTTCACTTTCCATCTCTCTCCCTCCTGTCTATGTGTGTGTTTTTGTGTGTGTGTGTGTGTGTGTGTGTGTGTGTGTGTGTGTGTGTGTGTATATATATATATATATATATATATATGTATATATGTATATATAAATTTCCCCTTTATAATCTCGAAATACTGAAATCTCGAATTTCAGTATCTCAAAACTATAAAGGTGAACGACTCACAATCCCGAAACCCAAAAGCACGAAACACAGAATCACGAACATACATACACCATACACCACACAACATACACACCATTCTACCCACACCAAACAAACTATACAACCTTACACTACATGTAAGAAGGGGGACAAGTCCCCCTGAACCCCCATGTGGGGAGCTGCACCCCCCGCACCCCCCTACTTATATATACCAACTCTGAGATCACACAAACAGAAAAAAAAACAAACTCACACCCAGACATTCTACAGTCCCTAGCGTGCACACACACACACACACACACACACACACACACACACACACACACACACACACACACACACACACACACACACACACACACACACACACACACACACACACACACACACACACACACACACACACACACACACACACCAACACATACAACACTCACACTCATACTTCCACCTCTCTACCCTAACCCACTCATACAGCTTACAAAAACACTCACATACTGTCACTCACCTTAAATTCTGGACACCATCTCAGCCAAACACTTCACATAAAGTAGTGTAAATGCATAAGCATGGATTTGAGATATTCTGATTCGCGCTTATGCAGTTTCGCTATTTTGAAGTTTTGTCTTTATGGTCTCGGGATACTGAAATTCCAGATTTCAGTATTGAAAATGGCATACCTAGCCATTCACCATTAGACACTCTTTGGTTGTCCTCCACCTCAAGACCTACAGCAACATCTCAGGCACCCTGTGATTTGCTGTCTAGATCTCTAAAAGTCAACAGGATCTCCTCTGTCTCAGTAAGTGGTGGTTAGGTATCAGGACTACAACCAGTAGCCTTCCCTTCCATTCCTATGCAATAGAAGCAGCATGGTTCTTGGATTTGGTAGTCATATCACTGGCCCAGTGTATGACTTTCCCATAATCACTGCCATTACCTCCTACAGCATTCCCTTTATTGTCCACATGGTGCCAGGTATGGTCACAATAGACTTTGTTAGCTGTGTCTGTTTCCAGCAACTGTGAAACATGTTGCCGTAGGGCCTGCAAAATCAACTCATTTTTCACATCTGTGAATGGCAGTTTACATGGGTCAGATATCCTTGGCACCATATTCCTGTATATGATTATAAATAAGACAAAAAAAGGAAATTAACCAAAGAGGCTATTCACAAAAGTAATACAAATGATTGTATGCAGGAATCATGAACAAGAGAAATCCAAAAATATGACACTCTAGGTGAACACGCAAGAAATACATTACTACTGCCCCCCCCCCCCAAAAAAAAAAGATTAAATTAGTAGAAATGATAAAAGACAGAAAGGGTGACAAAAGAAATAAGTAATTCCATAATAAATAGCAGTGATAAAATATTTTAATTAAAATTAAGGAATATAAATGTGCTTAGCATTTCTGATCTCCCCTCAGTTGATGCCAGGCAAATGTCACAGTCTTAACACATTTGATGGAATACAAATGTAACTCTGCCATTGTTAATACACAAAGAACACTGTCTTATAATGACTCAGCAGAATTCTCAGAAAAATGTTGCTATAAAGACAGGTAACACCCATTTATTTTGTGTTTGTTTAAAGAAATAAGTGCTATACATTCTATGACAACACCAACAGACAAAAATGGAGATGGCAAAAAATGCAACTGTGAAATATAAGAAATCAATAATATGAAAATAAATTCCTTTACAGATAATTATCACGTATATTTACATGATCTGTAGTAAAGTGCACAAATAACTGCAAGTCCAGCTGTGAAGCAGTAGTATAAAAGTATCTGGATCCAAACAGTCTCCCTAACTAC